>NC_092740.1:37639571-37945025 GCF_047496795.1 Chiloscyllium punctatum
AGAAAGGAGCTTTATTCAAATTCTGCAGAATTGACCCAATACATTCAGCCAGATGCCTCATTAAGGGGTACTGGAGCATAATTCAGATACTCTTCTTATACCATTCTTAACACACTCTCAAAGGGCAAAGACTGGGAAAACTCAAGTTGATTATTTCTTTATCTCCTGGTTGCGGACATAACTGTTCTTATGCTTTTGCTGAATTTGACTGTCGCAAGGTGAAGTTGAATTTAAACAAAGCCAAGCTGTCTCCTGGCTGCAGAGCTCAGCAAAGTATGGTTTACAAAGCTCAGCACAGCGTTAAATTTAGAAAGGCATTCTCTTTCAGATTTCACAGTAAATGTTAAATTTGTTAATTTTCCATTACACCTCTCCATTCTGTTCTTTTTCTTTCTCTTCCTTCCAAAATGATCATGGCATTTTCCCAAAGTACAGTGTTTGCTAATATTTTGCTCACTTACTTAACATATCAATATTTCTCTGTAAACTGTTTACTCATTAGAGACAGTTCAGAGAAGGTTCACGAAGATGTTCATTAGTATGGAGGGATTATTTATGACCAAGGCGAAACAGTTTGGGACTCATTGGAGTTTAGAAGAACAAGAGACGATCTATTGAAACATATGATTAAGGGGCTTGATGGGGTAAATGCTGAAAGGATACTTCTCATACAGGAGTCTGGGACCAGAGGGTGTAGTCGCTGAAAAAAAGATGCCAATTTTAATGAGGAGGAATTTCTTCTGAGGATTGAGTGTCTCTGGAACTCCTTGCCAGAGACTGCTGGAGGACATTTTGAGGCTGATCTTGATCAGTAGGGAAATTAAGAGTTATGGGGAAAGAGAAGGAAAGTGGATGCAAATGATTGGTAAATCAGCCAGGATCCTATTGGATGGTGGAGCAGGCTTGAGGGGTTGAACAGCCTACTCCTGTTACTAATTCTTATGGTCTTATAATGACATTGGACGGTCCTCTTTATCAAGATGCCCTAACACATTAGTGTTGATTAGTATAGTATATCACGCACATTGCTTAGGTACCTTTTAGTAATATATGGCAGAGGTCACATGCAATTAAGTTATGGATTCCTTTAGTCCTGTTTGTGCAGATTCCACCCTTGTAGTCCTATGCTAGGCTTCTTAAAAAAAACTCAAGCAATTCTGTAACAAAAGTATTTAGACCTAGGTATCCTGTACTTAAGATGGTGCCCTAAGTGGTGACATTATAAAACATTTCAATTGCACTCATTCGAGTGCACATAAAGCCAATTCTAACATTTCACTGCTGGGAAAAGACCTTGTCTATTTATCCAATCCATGCCCCTCATGATTTTATAAAACTCTATAAAGGTCACCTCTTAGCCTCTGACACTCCAGGTAAAACAGCCCCAGCCTTTTCAGCCTCTCCCTATAGCTCAAATCCTCCAACCCTGGCAAAATCCTTGTAAATCTTTTCTGAACCCTTTCAAGTTTCACAACATGCTTCTGACAGGAAGGAGACCAGAATTGCACGCAATATTCCAACAGTGGCCTAACCAATGTCCTGTACAGCCGCAACATGATCTCCCAACTCCTGTACTCAATACTCTGACCAATAAAGGAAAGCATATCAAACACCCTCTTCACTATCCTATCTACCTGCCACTCCACTTTCAAGGAGCTATGAACCTGCACTTCAAGGTCTCTTTGTTCAGCAACACTCCCCAGGACCTTATCATTAAGTGTATAAATCCTGCCTTGATTTGCTTTCTCAAAATGCAGCACCTCATATTTATCTAAATTAAACTATCTGCCATTCCTCAGCCCATTGGCCCATCAGATCAAGACCACATTGTAATCGGAGGTAACCTTCTTCGCTGTCCACTCCACCTCCAATTTTGGGGTCATCTGCAAACTTAATAACTATACTCCGCTATATTCACATCCAAATCATTTATATAAATGATGAAAAGTAGTGGGCCCAGCACCAATCCTTGTGGCATACCACTGGTCACAGACCTCTAGTCTGAAAAGCAACCCTCCACAAAGCCACGCTTGTCCTCTACCTTCGAGCCAGTTCCATATTTAAATGGCTACTTCTTCCTGTATGCCATGAGCTCTAACCTTGCGAACCAGTGTCCCATGAGGAACCTTGTCAAATGCCTTACTGAAAGTCCATATAGATCATGTCTACTTCTCTGCCCTCATCAATTCTCTTCATTACTTCTTCAAAAAACTCAATCACGTTTTGAGACAATTTCCCATGCACACACCCATGTTGACTATCTGTAATCAGTCCTTGCCTTTCCAAATACATGTACATCCTGTCCCTCAGAATTCCCTCCAACAACTTGCCCATCACCGATGTCAGGCTCACTGGTCTATAGTTCCCTGGCTTTTCCTTACCAACTTTCTTAAATAGTTGCATCAAATTAGTCAAACTCCAGTCTTCTGGCAACTCACCTGTGACTATTGACAATACAAATATCTCAGCAAGGATCCCAGCAAATCACAAAACTAGTGTTTCCCACATTGTTCTAGGATATACCTGATTGGATCCTGGGGATTTATCCACTTTGAATAGTGTATTCAGTTCTGGTTGCCTCATTATATAACGGATGTGGAAGAGGATGTAGAAGAGATTTACCAGGATGCTGCCTGGACTAGAGGGCATGTCATAGAGATGTACAACAGACCCTTTGGTCCAACTCGTCCATGCTGACCAGATATCCTAACCTAATCTAGTCCTATTTGCCAGCATTTGGTCCATATCCCTCTAAACCCTTCCTATTCATATACCCATCCAGATGTCTTTTAAAATGCTGTAATTGTACCAGCTTCCAGCACTTCTTCCTCTGTAATAGGCACATTTTTCAAGATGATACCATCTATTTCCCCACATTCTATATCTTCCATGTCCTTCTTCACAGTAAACACTGAGGCATTTAGTATCTCCCTCATCTCCTGCAACTCCACACACAGGCTGCCTTGCTGATCTTTAAGGGACCCTATTCTCTCCCTAGTTACTCTTTTGTCCTTAAATGTAATTACAAAATCTCTTTGGATTCTCCTTAACCCAATTTACTAAAGCTATCTCATGTCCCCTTTTTGTCCTGATTTCCCTCAAGTATACTCGTACTGCATTTATACTTTAAGGATTCACTCGATCTATCCTGTCTATAACTTACATATGCTTCCTTCTTTTACTTAAGCAAAACCACAATTTCTCTAGTCATCCAGCACTCTCTACACCTACCAGCCTTTCTTTTCACCCTAACAGGAATATATGGTCTCTGGACTCAATCTCATTTTTGAAAGCTTCCCATTTTCCAGCCGTCCCTTTACCCGTAAACATCTGCTCCACCTGAGACTCCCAGCCTCATTCCTGATGAAGGGCTTTTGCCCAAAACGTCGATTTTCCTGCTCCTTGGATGCTGCCTGACCTGCTGTGCTTTTCCAGCACTATTCTAATCTTGACTCTAATCTCCAGCATCTGCAGTATGCACTTTCGCCTAACATCTGCTCCCAATCAGCTTTCTAAAGTTCATGCCTTATACCATCAAAATTAGCCTTCTTCCGATTTAGAACTTCAACTTTTAAATCCAGTCTATCCTTTTCCATCACTATTTTAAAACTAATAGAATTATGGTCACTGGCCCCAACTGACACCTCAGTCACCTGCCCTGCCTTATTTCCCAAGAATAGGTCAAGCTTTGCACCTTCTATAGTAGGTATATCCACATACTGAATCAGAAACTTTTCTTGTACGTACTTAAATTCCTCTCCATCTAAACCCTTAACACTATGGTAGTCCCAGTCTATGTTTGCAAAGTTAAAATCCCCTACTATAACCACCCTATTAAAGATAACAGACCTCCTTACAAATTTGTTTCTCAATTTCTCACTGACTATTAGGGGGTCAATAATACAATCCCAATAAGGTGATCATGCCTTTCTTATTTCTCAGTTCCACCCAAATAACTTCCCTGGATGTATTCCTAGGAATATTCTCCCTAAGTACAGAAGTAATACTATCCCTTATCAAAAACATCACTCTCCCCTCAATATCCTTCCTATTGCATTTGTACCCTGGAACATGAAGCTACCAGTCTGGTCCATCCCTGAGCCATGCTCCTGTAATTGCCAGGATATCCCAGTCCCGTGTTCCTAACGATGCTCTGAATTCATCTGCCTTCCCTTTAGGCCTCTTGCATTGAAGTAAATGCAATTTATCAGTCCTACCTTGTTCTCTGCTTTGTTCATGCCTGCCCCGACTGTTTGACTTGCTCATTTTCCCAACTGTACCAGTCTTAGATTGATCTTTTTCCTCACTATTTCCATGGGCCCACTCCCCCCAACCTTACTAGTTTAAATCCTCCTGAACAGCTGTAGCAAATTTCCCTGCCAGTATATTAGTCCCCTTCCAATTCAGGTGCAATCCATCCTTCTTGTACAGGCCACCTCTATCCCAGAGGAGATTCCAGTGATCCAAAAATATGAACCTTCTCCCCTGCACCAACTCCTCAGCCATGCACTCATCGGCTCTATTCCCCCATTCCTACCCTCACTAGCTTGTAGTCCTGGGAGCAATCCAGATGTTACTACCCTTGAGGGCCTCTCTTTTAAATTCCTGTCTAGCTTTCTATATTCTCCCTTCAGAATCCTTTTCCCTTCCTAAGTCATTAGTTCCAATGTGTACAATGATCTCCTGCTGGTCCCTCTCCCCTTTGAAAACATCTGCACCCTGAGATATCCTTGATCCTGGCACCAGGGAGGCAACGCCATTCTGATTTTGCGCCATTGGCCACAAACATTTGTCTATGCCTGACTAGAGAGTCCACTATTATAATCAAACGCTTGGAACCCGAAGTACCCTTCATTACATTAGAGCCAGTTTCAATACCAGAAACTTGGCTGCTCATGCTAGATTAGTCTAGATGAGAGTGGTGCTGGAAAAGCACAGCAATTCAGGCAGCATCCGAGGAGCAGTAAAATTGACATTTCGGGCAAAAGCCCTTCATCAGGAATACAGGCAGAGAGCCTGAAGGGTGGAGCGATAAGAGAGAGGAGGGTGGGGGTGGGGAGAAAGTAGCATAGAGTACAATAGGTGAGTGAAGGAGGGGATGAAGGCGATAGGTCGGGGGGGGGGGGGGAAAAGAGGGTGGAGTGGATAGGTGGAAAAGGTAGGCAGGTAGGACAAGTCATGGGGACAGTGCTGAGCTGGAAGTTGGAATTGGGGTGAGGTGGGGGAAGGGGAAATGAGGAAACTGTTGAAGTCCACATTGATGCCCTGGGGTTGAAGTGTTCCGAGGCGGAAGAGGAGGCATTCTTCCTCCAGGTGTCTGGTGGTGACGGAGCGGCAATGAAAGAGGCCCAGGACCTCCATGTCCTTGGTAGAGTGGAGGGGGATTTGAAATGTTGGGCCATAGGGCAGTGTGGTTGATTGGTGTGGGTATCCCAGAGATGTTCCCCAAAGCGCTCTGCTAGGAGGCGTCCAGTCTCCCCAATGTAGAGGAGACCGCATTGGGAGCAACAGATACAATAAATGATATTGATGGATGTGGAAGGCTCTTTTAGGGCCTTGGATAGAGGTGAGGGAGGAGGTTTTGCAATTCCTGCGGTGGCAGGGGAAGGTGCCAGGATGGGAGGGTGGGTTATAGGGGGGGGCGTGGACCTGACCAGATAGTCACGGAGGGAATGGACTTTGTGGAAGGCGGAAAGGGGTGGGGAGGGAAATATATCCCTGGTGGTGGGGTCTGTTTGGAGGCGGCAGAAATGTCGGCGAATGATTTGGTTTACGCGAAGGTTGGTAGGGTGGAAGGTGAGCACCAGGGGCATTCTGTCCTTGTTACAGTTGGAGGGGTGAGGTCTGAGGGCGGAGGTGCGGGATGTGAACGAGAAGCATTGGAAGGCATCTTTAACCAAGTGGGAAGGGAAATTGCAGTCTCGAAAGGAGGTGGCCATCTGGTGTGTTCTGTGGTGGAACTGGTCCTCCTGGGAGCAGATACGGCAGAGGCGGAGGAGTTGGGAATACGGGAGACATTTTTGCAAGAGGTAGGGTGGGAAGAGGTGTACTCCAGGTATCTGTGGGAGTCGGTGGGTTTGTAAAAAATGTCAGTGTCAAGTCGGTCGTCATTAATGGAGACTGAGAGGTCCAGGAAGGGGAGGGAGGTGTCTGAGATGGTCCAGGTAAATTTAAGGTCAGGGTGGAATGTGTTGGTGAAGTTGATGAATTGCTCAACTTCCTCACGGGAGCACAAGGTGGCGCCAATGCAGTCATCAGTGTAGTGGAGGAAGAGGTGGGGAGTTGTGCCGGTGTAATTATGGAAGACCGACTGTTCTACATAGCCAACAAAGAGACAGGCATAGCTGAGGTCCATACGGGTGCCCATGGCTACCCCTTTGGTCTGGAGGAAGTGGGAGGATTTGAAGGAGAAATTGTTGAGGGCAAGGACCAGTTCAGCCAAACGAATGAGTGTGTCGATGGAAGGGTACTGTTGGGGACGCCAGTAGAGGAAGAAACGGAGGGCTTGGAGGCCCTGATCATGGCGGATGGAGGTGTAGAGGAATTGGATATCCATGGTGAAGATGAGGCGTTGGGGATCAGGGAAACAGGAGTCTTGGAGGAGGTGGAGGGCATGGGTGGTGTCTCAAACGTATGTGGGGAGTTCCTGGACTAGGGGTGGATAGGAGTGCCGAGGTAGGTAGAAAGGAGTTCAGTGGGACAGGAGCATACTGAGACAATGGGTTGGCCAGGGTCGTCAGGCTTGTGGATCTTGGGAAGGAGGTAGAACTGGGCAGTGCGGGGTTCGCGGCTTATGAGGTTGGAAGCTGTGGGTGGGAGATCTCTTAAGGTGATGAGGTTCTGTATGGGAGATGATGGTTTCGAGTTGGGGTTATGGTTGAGGTGGCGGTAGGAAGAGGTGTCCTCGAGTTGACGTTTGGCTTCAGCAGTGTAGAGGTCAGTGCGCCAGACTACCACTGCGCCCCCTTTATCTGCTGGCTTGATGGTGAGGTCAGGATTGCAGCAGAGGGATTGGAGGGCTGCACATTGCGAGGGTGAGAGGTTGGAGTGGGAGAGGGGGGTAGACTGGTTGAGGTGGTTAATGTCCCGGCAGCAGTTGGAAATGAAGAGGTCGAGGGCGGGTAATAGGCCAGCATGGGGTGTCCAGGTGGATGCAGTGTGTTGGAGGTGGGTGAAGGGGCCTTCGGAAGGTGGGTGGGAGTCCTGATTGTGAAAGTAAGCTTGGAGGTGGGGGAAGAAGTGTTCGATGTCACGGCATGTATTAAATTCATTGATGCGTGGGTGGAGGGGGATGAAGGTGAGTCCTTTGCGGAGGACTGATCATTCGTCCTCAGTGAGGGGGGGGTCTGGAGGGGTGGTGAAAACTCAACAGGGCTGGGAGCTGTGGAGCTGGGAGTGGGGGGGGGGGGGAGGCCAGTAACTGGAGTGTGTGGGGTGGTGGGGGGAGAATGGGAGTGGAGATCCCCTCAGGGTTTTGGGAGACAGGGATGGTGACAGTGGGATCTGTGGGGGCGTTTCAGCAGAATGCAGGTGAGTGACATTGGTGGGGGTTGAAGTGGTGGCAAACACTGCAGTGGGGGGGGAGGGGGGGGCAGAAGTCACTGAGCGTGTGACATCAGCGATGATGTGAGGGGCTGAAGTGATGTCACGTGTGGTGCATGAGGAATTGAGAGGGGCGGAAGTGGCTGTAGAAGCGGTCATGATGGGGGCGGAAGTGACATCAATCAGCGTGGGGATGGTGGCTGCACGAGCCACATGGCTAATGGCGTCCGAGCAGTTCCAGAGGCCGGGGGAATCTACTGGAATGTTTGAGGAGCGCTGGTTATGGAGGTGGGTAGATAAAAGTTTGTTGTACTTACAGTTTTTGATGTTTGAGATGGAATTGAAATACTGTTTGTTGAGAGTATGAATTCTGAGGATATAGTACAGAAGGGGTCCTTTGCAATTCTGAGAGAGTGTGGCTCTCAGGTGAGACAGGGCTGACAGTAGAGAGGTTAGGTGCCAGTGCATTGCTGTGAGTGTGGAGTGGAGGATCCTGAAGGAGAACCGTTGCTGGTGTTTTTGAATCTGTAGTCTGTCCTGTTTGGATCCAAACTCTGCTGGTTTAAAAGGTGGTCCGGAGTCAGTATGGGATGAGTTGATTACGGAGGCAGGCACTAAGGAAGCAAATGTGGCTGTAGTAGCGAGTTTGTTTCAGGACATGGTTGAAGAGCTTCAGGGCAGAGGAAATGACCTGGGAGTTGCAGTGCGAGAGGGACTCCCTGAGATTCTTGTAGAGAGGAGGAAAACTTCTTCAAGGCAGGCATCCTTGTAAGAGGATTCACAGTAGGGTTAAAATCAACTAGGTAAAAACAATGACTGCAGATGCTGGAAACCAGAGTCTAAATCAGAGTGGTGCTGGAAAACCACAACAGTTCAGGTGAGAGTCCATCACCCCCCTACATTTTCCAGAACTGCACATTTGTTTGAAATGGGGTTAGCCACAGAAGACTCCTGTACTACCTACCTCCCCCTCCTGCCTTTCCTGGTATTAACCCATCTACCTGAGTGTATCTGCAGCTTTTCTCCCTTCCTATAACTCCCATCCATCACACCCCAGCTCCTATAAATTCCTTATTGCCTCTAACTGCTGCTTCAACTGATCCATGCGATCTGATAGGATTCACAACCAAAGACACTTCCTGCCGACATAACCATCAGTAACATGAAAATTCTCCCTAAACTCCCACATCCGACAGGAAGAGCATATCACTCTTCTCAAGGCCGTCTTTGCTGCCTCACAATGTAAAGACCCAGAAAATAGCACTTATGAAGAAAGATTGAGGGAGCTTGGACTTTTTTTCATTGGAGCAAAGGAGGATGAGAAGTGACTTGATAGAAGTGTAAAAGATAATGAGAGGCATAGATAGAGTGGATAGCTAGCGACTTTTTCCAATGGCAGAAATAGCTATCACAAGAGAGCATCACTTTAAGGTGATTGAAGGAAGATTTAGGGGAGATGTCAGAGGTCGGCTCTTAAAAGATTGGTGGGTGCTTGGAACACACTGCCAGCAGCAGTGGTGGGTGTCACAGACATTAGGGACATTAAAGCAACTCTTCGATAGGCATATGGATGATAGTAAAACTAAGGGTACATAGGTTAGTTAGACCTTAGAGTCGGATAAAAGGTCAGCACAACATCAAAGGCTGAAGGGTCTGTACTGTGTTGTACTGTACTATGTTCTAAAATAAGGTTCAGCCTTAAACATCAATAGTAAAAAGACTTCCTTGTTGAAAAATGTAATACCCAAGCAATAAAGACCAAAATTCTACTCGACTTTTTAATTATTTGCTGCACCTGCATGCTAACCTTCTGCGTATCATGGACCAGAACATACAGATCATTCTGTGATGCACTTTAAATTCTGGTCTGCCTTTTGATCCTTTCTACCAAATTGCATAAACCCTCACTTTCCTACATTAAACTTCATCTACCAAGATTTTGCAGTCACTCAGTATGTCTCATCCCCTGGAGATTCCTTATGTCCTCCTACTTAGTTTTGTATCATCAGCAAATTTGAATACATTACACTCCGTCTCCATGACAAGTCAGGACCTTGGACTGATCCTTTTGGCCCTCCACTAGTTATGCCTTTCCAACCTAAAAGACTGTTCATACCAAATAGTTTCTGTACATTAACCAATCCTTAATTCATACAAATACATTACGCACAATACCATACCTACTGCATTCTTCTGCATAAATTTTATACTTCTCCTTGCTAGATATGATTATTGATCACTTCTTTACGATCTTTACTCTGGTCTCATAACTTTGGTTGAAAGCCTCTGCCACCCCCTTAAATAGTTCAAAGCCCCATCTACGATCCTAACTATATAATCTGCAAAAACACTGGTCCAAGCATGGTTCAAATGAAGCCCATCTTAATAGAACAGCACTCTTTCCTTAGTCTCAGTGTGAGTACCTATAAGACCATAAGATATAGCAGCAGAATTAGGGCATTTCGTCCATTAAATCTGCTCTGCTATTCCTTCATGACAGATATGTTGCTCAACCCCATTCTCTTGCCTTATTCCTATAACCTTTGGTCCCCTCACTCATCAAGAGTCTACCTCTTAATCTGTCTTAAATACACTTTGATTTGTCCTCCATAGTTCTCTGTGGCATTGAGTTCCACGAATTCCAGTGGGTTCCATCCCTGGATGAAGAAATTCCTCATTTCAATTCTAAAGGGTTATGTCCTTGGGTTTTAGTGTCGCCTGCTAGTGGAAACAACATCTCCACATCCACTCTATCTAGGCCTCTGTAAACAGTAAATTTCAATCAATTCCTTCCTTCTTCCTTGCAAACTCCATCGCATACAGGCCCAGAGTCTTGAACCACTCCTCAAGCCCTTCATACCCGGCATCATTCTTGTAAACCTCCTCTGGATCCCCTCCAAAACAATCACCTCCCTCATTAGTTTCAGGGCCCATGGATCAAAACCCATTTCTTCTATACTAATCCTTGAGCCATACATTTACCCCTCTAATCTTACTTAGCCTCCATAAATTTGCTTGTGGCTCAGATAGTAATTCTGAGATTCCCACCTTTGTGGTTCTGCTTTTGTCACAAGCTGCTCACATTACATCAGGTGTCTTTCTCAGTCCTATGTATGTCCTTGGTACTGATGCAGACCACTCCAGCTGGATCCTTCTCCCACTCCAACAAAAAAATAGAACACAGAACAGTACAGTATAGGAACAGGCTCTTTGGGTTACTTACAATTAAGTACATTTATATGCACAAGTATATGATAACTCTCAGAAGAGCAGGTCCAGTCTATAAGTTGAAGTCACAATCTACCAAGGTGTTAGATATAGGGACTATGGTGGGAATATTATGCAAGTGGTGTTTTAGGTGTTGAACCAGGGTGTGTTTTGGATACTATTTAAAAGCTGATTTGTTTTCGTTTCAATTTATAGAGGAGCTATATGGGATTATACTTTTACTGCATGTATAAAGATCTTTGAATTGGTTAAGGAGATGGTTTTGTTTATTCCATTTTATCTTCATTTCTGTTGTGAACAAACTTCTGTATTATTGTTAAAACAAACTCTGCAGCATTGTGTGTTATGTTTCAGCAAGAGACCACTTTGTTAAAACCCAAAACAGAATCAAAATACAATCCACTAAGCCAGATTTATATTTGGGATCGGATTTGTACAGTTACAACCTCAGCAGGACAAAATATTGAGCCCAGAGTCACTATTCTGAGAAATCATTTTAATGCACTCCAAGTTCCTCTTGCAATTACTAGGATGAAAGTTTGAAGCTGTACTATAATGTGGATCTCTGATAAATATGCGACAGGTTTCTACTTGTTTGAGAAGACTAACTGCTTACACAGAATGATAATTAATCATTTAAGTAAATACATATTTAATTTTGAACTTTTAAACCTTTGTTCAGGGTACGGCTTCTAAATTGACTTTTAAAAATACAAAAATAGTGCTAATAAAACTGGAGTAGTACTCCAGAGGCTGAATAAGATGAAAAATGAAAGTTCCAATTCTGTTAAATTTTAAGAAACTAAATTCAATTTAGAAATAAAATCTGGAAATAAGTAATTTGCTATCAGTAAATTTGACAATAGAACAGAGAGATTCTGTAAAAAAAAAATCTGATTTTCTAATACCCTCTTAAAACAAAAAGCAAGGAAGGAAAGCTGGTTTTCTGCAACTTAAATCCTACATCAACATGGCTGCTCTTAGGTTGCCTATCAAAGGAAAAGTGTCTTCTCATGGTAGCTAAGGAATTAGAATATGTCAGCCTTATCAATGTTGCCTACATCCAAAATTGAATTAAAAACATTAATCCACCAGTTAAATCACACTCTTTAAAACACTGTATACATAGTAGTTTCTTTTTGTCCTTGGGATTTAGCAATGCTAGAAAGACAGCTTTTTGTACTCATTCCCAGTTCCACCAAAGGGAATTATTAACCAGTGTGGAACCCAAGTCACAAGTAGGCCAGATCAGGTAGTTTGCGCAGCAGGGTTCCACAACAGCAACAAGATAAATGGATAAATCTTTTTCAGATGTGTTGAATGTGGGAAATCAAAATTCCTGACAAATACATCTTTGATAGTAATGTTGAAAATGGCAAGGTGTTGAGGACTGCTTCTAGCAAACATCACAGATATTACTACCTTTTGTGTGGTTACACGATTTAAGAGTTCCACTTGAGGTGCACAGGGAAAGAAAAAGTTGCGGCTACTCACATAAGACATTAAACAATGGGAAGCTTACCAGGTCTTTATTCTCTTTGGAGTGAGTCGACTTTTCTGAATCATGTTATCCACTAAGTAGTAAAGCAGCACTGTTATTCCAGCAATGTAAAACATGATATAGAGGATGAAGGTTGCATGCACACAACAAAAGGGCACTTCAAACTGTTGTTGAATGTTATCCTGTAGTTTCAACAAATTACACCAAGAAAGAAATTACATTTAATATCAATAGCTTTCAAAAAAAACTATTTCAAAAGAACAGAAGTAATAACATTACTGAAGTTCAACTGAAAGACCAGATCTTGAAACATAGTTTGCACAGATTCCCACTCAGGTGGGAAACATTGGCAGCTAGGAAATCATGGAACCTTTGACTGGAAGCAACTGATATGCTGTTTCATTCTTGGAAAAACTGGCATTTCTAAGATACTGGAGCCATTTATGTCCATAAGTAGCAAGACCCTAGCAGTATCCAAGTTTGAGCTAATAAGTGGCAAGTCATGGCACAGGCAATGACCACCTCCAACAAGAGAGAATACAACTCCCCATAACATTCAACAGTATTACCATTGCTGAATCCTGCACTATAAACATCCTGGGATTACCACTGATCAGAAATGAAATGCAAACAGCCTTACAAATACTGTTATGGGTCATCATTTCAGAAAACAAATTAGCATAAGTTTGCTGAAGTTTATTCAACTTAGAACTGTACAAATATACAATATTCAAGTTAATCATGAATTTTGAGCCAAAGTGTACAAAATATTCTATTTGTGCTCATATTTTCCCATACAACCAGTTAGAAACATGCAGGTTTGAGGGAATTGAGACTAGATCAAGTCAAAACTATAAAAACAGACATGTTTTTGCAGTATTTTGCAGTAACAGACCAAGGTGCTCCCAAGTTAATAACTGTCAATATTTTAAAAAATACAACTTAACCCAATCATGTGTTAGGTGTTAAAATTTGGAAGCTGCTTATCATATTTTCCTAGATTTTTTCCGAAAAAGTCTGTTCAAAGTTTAAGTATGAATCACAGTTTCTTTTCCTGCTTAAATTTAAGACTCCCACATTTCAAAAGGCAGTCTAGTTGCAGCTCAGCAAACGTGTTAATCTCTAATAGTATTCTAGATCAAGTCATTTTTATTCATTTCTTACCCCCTCACCCATTAGAGATTTGAAGATGGCTTTTCCTTCATTAGGGACAGATGACTGGTGGGATTTAACCTGAGGATCACCACACTTCAGGCGAGCGGAAAGATTAAGGATAGTCCTACATGATAACCTCAGCCAGTGTAGGAACTGAACCCATGCTATAAGCATCAGTCTGTATCACAAACCAGCCATTCAGCCAACTGAGCTAAGCAATCCTATGTTATTAATATATCAATACATATATAATATACTTATGCAGTATTTTGTACCAGTATGTGAAGCTGCTTCCCAGTTATCTACATAATTGTGTATTGAGAGGACATCATGACTCCAAACCTCCTTAGAGCCTGGTTTAAGCAGAGGAAATAATCAAATCCAAGACGTGACAGTGATAGCCCAGAATAGCAAGGCAATATGTGATGAAGTGCTGCTTCAGTGAAATTTAAGTCAACATAAATAAAGGGAAAGTCTTTCAACTAGTTGGATTCATGCTCAAGTAATGCTCCAAAAGCTTATGATTTCAAATAAACCTGCTGGATTATAAAATCAGTCACATGACACCAGGTTATCAACACCAGCACCTCCACATCATGGACATTCAATGAGATCATGGCTGACCTGTGGTCTATTTCCAACTACCTGCCTTTGGCCATATCTTCTGCGATACACACGAAAAAAAAATTCTCAGATTTAAAACTCTAACAACTGATCTAGCACCAACTGCCATTTGTAGAAGAGTTCCAAACCTGTACTACCTTCTGTTTAAAAATGCTCCCTACGATCTCTCCAGAATGGTCGAGCTTCAATTCTCAGACTGTGGTCCCCTAGTTCTAGAATCTCCAACAAGTGGAAAGAGTTGATCTTTATCTACCCTGACTTTTCCTGTTAATATCTTGAAGATTTGATCAGACTACCCCTTAACCTTCTAAATTATACAGAAAAACAGAACTAATTTGTATAATCTCTCTTTATAACTTAATCCTTCACATCCAGGTATCATTCTTGCAAACCTATGTTGTACACCCTCCAAGGACGATATATCCTTGCTAAGGTGTGGTGCCTATATCTGCTCACAGTATTCCAAGTAGAGACAGAAGTGCAGTTATTTGCTGATGATTTTCCCAGTATTCATTTCCAGTTACACCTGCTCAGATAATGAAGCAAGAGAATGCAGACCTAGGTTGATAGATGACAAATAATGTTGACAATGGTCATTGCCAGACATTGGCATGCTGCGAATAAGAGAATCTAATCACCAACTGCACTCACATCCCATCTTGACAATCAACTGATTAAAACCACCAAGGTCCCCATCACCCCCATCTTGGGCTTACCATGGATTAGAAAGTTGACTAAATATGAATATTCTGGTCAGACTCCAGGTATTCTACAGAAAAAGATACATCTCCTGGCTCAGCACAAATCAGCAGTCTGATTGTCTCCACTTGCCTGGATGAATGCAGCTCTAGCAACAGGTCAAGAAGCCAGACACCATCCAGGATAAAGCAGCCTACATGCTTCATACCACATCCACAATCTTTAACATTCACTCTCTCCAATGCGAGTGCTGCATTGTGGGTAATATACAAAATACACTGACAACTCAAAGTCTCTTTTGATCGTGCCTTCTAAACTCACATTGTCCACTCCTAGAAGGACAAGGATAGCAGGGAATATAGCAGTAGCTGAGAATTCCTTTCCAAGTCTCACCATCTTGAAGTGGCAAAAATAATTTTGCTTCTTTTATTGTGAACTCCTTACCTAGCATTATTAGACTGCTGTATTTCAAGATACAGCTTCTGACGGGAAAACTGGGGATGGTAGTAAATAGTCTTTGCCAGTGATGCCCACAAACTGTAAATAAATAATAAAGCCATCCCCCAAAATAAACCCCACTTAATCCATGGTGTTACAATTCCAATTTTTAAAATGATTCATCTTAACACCTTTTTGATCACATGCCAATTTGTAGGATTAGTATTTTGCACAAAAACCTTTGGACAAATAAGTTCAACTGCACCATTTTCTTTTAAGCTGCATTTTCTGACACTTCATTTGGTTGCAGTTCTGATCATGTCAGCAGGTGGCATGAGAATATTCCACTAGTACAGTTACTTAAACTCTTGGATAATACTCAAAACTTAAAATGGAATGTGTTATGTCTGGAATATGCAGAGCACTGACAGCCATTTAACTCAGCTTCAACAAGCGGCACAGCTATTATTAAGGTAGTTGTTGTTGTAGCTTAAAGCAAGGAGCCAAATCGTGCACAGCAATGTCCTGCAGCCATGAGTTAAATGATCAATGATCTGTTTTGAAAGATGGTGGCTGAGGGAGAAATATTGTTTGTGGCAGGAGAACACTGTTGTTCTTTTTCAAATCGTGCAATGAGATCATTCATATCCACCTGAGACAGAGGGGTTTAATGCGTCAACCAAATGATGATATATCCAACAGTACTCCACATAAGTCCTAGTCTACATTACAAATGAGGTCTCTGGAGTAGGGCTTAAACCTACAATATTCTGATACAGATGCAAGTAAGTGGGCCATCGTTAGGCTACCTTAAATTAATGGTTAAATAGGGGAGCAACATAGGTTTCAAGATAATAGCTAAGCAATGGCGTTTTGTAGTTTATGTAGGTTGGTCAGGAAAATATCAGCTAATACAGCTTTGATTCTCCAACTGTTCATTACCAGTAGTTTCCAGAAATCCTTGTGCCACCTTATGAGCGATTGGTTGAGTGCTACTTCTGAGTTCCTTGCAATAGGGTGTTGCCCATGGAATGTCCTGACTCTCCCACTATAGTAATTTAAGTGTAACAGTAATGGGCCTAAAAAAAAAACAAATAGAACTTATTAATTAGCACTGCCACAGTAACTTGCTGTATCTACTAGAGCTACAGAATAATGAGATTCAAGATTACATTGCTCAGGTGGCATAAAACTTCATGGGAGGCAGAACTCAGAGGATCAGAGACTCAAATGCAAAATGTGAAATGCAAAAAAGTTTCAAGCCATCAAGTTTTCTCCTGCCAGATCAATCTATGATAAGCAGAGTGCAAAAATTTAAATCCTCATTAAACATTTCAATCGGAGGAAACAATGTAAATTCTAGATATTAAAATAAAATGTTCGGTCCTTCAACATTCACAACTGAGGAAATATATTTTGGAAAGAAACACTTCAGCAAAATCTCTTCTGCTGCACACAGCTTCGTTTTACAGTCAAAAATATGAAGAATAATTTAAATAAGGCTTTAGCTTTTCTGTTGCTAAATGGAGCACATACCATGCAAGTATTCAAACAAGGTGACGACAGCAAAAATTAGGAGCAAAGATGATATAGCGAGAACAAGAACTTCTCTTTTAGTAAGTCGCATATCATCCATGTCTGGCCATAGGCTGATCTGCAAATATAGAAATTAGATCATCAGATGTTAAATTTAAAGAAAGGTCTTGTACTTATTGGTTAGCTTTATTTAAAAAAATATAACAATTCTTTTTGCTAATCAAAATGATGTTCTTCGATATTGGGAAAGGAAACATTGTGGTTAAAGTATAGCAGAGCTAGATGCAGATTAAAATTCTTTCTACACTGCATCATTATATCTTGATGTTGACTTTTATATAAATTCTACATACCATTGTATAAATGACCTGGACTTGAACCTGGGAGGGTTGATCAGGAAGTTCACAGATGATACGATATTGGTGGGGTGGTAAATAGTGAAGACAATATTAGATTACAAAAGGACATAGGCTGATCAGTGACAAGTGGTATTTAATCTGGAAAAAAAAGACAGGTGATGCTCTTGGGCAGAACATACAATACAAGGGAATACCTGATGAACGTAGGATCCTGGGAAGCATGGAAGATCAGAAGGACCTTGGGTGTGCATGTTCATTGGTCCCTTAAGGTAATATGGCAGGTAGATAAAGGGGTTAAGGTGGCATAAGATACTTGCCTTTATCAGCCAAGGCAAACAGTTTAAGAGGAGGGACCTTATGCTGGAAATATACAAAATGTTAGGAAGGCCACCAATAGAGTAGTGTGTGGAGTTCTGAAATCCACATTATAGGAGGGATGTAGTGAAAATGAATTTAGGTGCAGAGGAAATTTACCAGAATGTCACCTGGGGTGGAGTATTTTAATTATGAAATGTGATTGGAGAGACTGGAGGTGTTTTCCTTGGAAACAAAACAGGAGACTATGAAATTATGAGGGATATAGACAGGATAGACTGGAAGAAACGTTTCCTGTTGGAGGAGAGATAAATGACAAGGGAGAATAGATTTAAAGGGCAGGAGGTTTGGAATGGGTGTAAAGAAAAAAAGGTTTCGGTCAGAGGGTGGTGGGAATTTGGAACTCTCTGCCTGTAAAGTTGGAGGAGGCAGGAACACTCATAACATTTAAGTATTCAGATATACACTTGTGATACCAAGGCATACAAAGCTATGGGTCAAGTGTTAGTAATTTGGAATTAAAATACTTAGCTAGTTGTTTTTGACCAGCATATAGACAACAGGCCAATGGGACTTTTTCTGTGCTGTAACGCTCTATGACACAACCAATAGGGGTCATAACAGAAAACCCGAAGGATTTTCCTCTCCTCGGAAAAGCTAGAACTGGGGTCGCTTTTATAAAGTGAATCAACAGAGACAAGGAGAATATTTGATGTTTTTATAGTTTTCATTCTGAATCCACTTAGGAAACTCCTTATCAGATGAGAGAGGAGAAAGAAGGACAAAGACATCAAGTATTTACAGACTGCCACATTGAAGTGCAACACTAAGGACTTGAAATACAAGAGCTTACAGTTCCCTCAATGTAAACTGCTTCAAATCAAGACCAGTCCTTTAATAAACAGTAGAATGCGTTATTTCATAACAAGTAGTTGAAAAGAAACAAGACTGGAGATTAGAAAACAAAGCTGTTTGTTTCAAAATCAAACATTCTTTAACTTAAAAGATACAACTTCCATAACCATTACACTTTTACTACTGGTTATGGGACACAGCTCATGAGATTATGGAATGCCTTGGTTAAAGCAATGATGTGACAGCAGCATATGTTCAAGATGATGTTGCGACCCGAAGGGAGTGATTATATTATAAGAAATGCATTGTTACAGTTTGCAGTCATGTTACATCCACACGTACTCCCCTTCCGCGCACAGAATAGAATGATAAAGAAGTTACATCCCTCCTAGATTGAAAATTATATACAATGCCATCCTTTAATTCATTCTCCCATCATGTTACAGTTTACATAAGTCCTTACCTACCCAATTTACTCACTCATTAAACTCAGCTGTGAGTGAGTTAATTATACAATGAATGCTCATTTCATAATTAAGGCATTTTGACTCACTAACAGTTAAAATCTGCACTTACTCAATGAGTAATAAATGTTAAAAACATTACACAAAAGGGATAAAAATTCAATACGCAGTCCGGCTGAGGAATCCTGGGCAGTGAACTGGCAGGAGCTGGAGGCCAAAGTCTCTGTTCTCCTAGGCTGCTGGACAGGACTGCTCAGAGTGCTATCTTACAGGAGTCGAGTGCTGGTCATAAACCAGCTGGTGGCCGCCATGCTGTGGTACCGGCTGGTCACTTTGGTCCCTCCTCCTGGCTTTGTTGCTGACATCCAGAAACGTTGGTCGACTTCTTCTGGGACAAAAAGATGTACTGGGTCGCTGCGCAGGTTCTGAGTCTCCTTATTGAGGAGGGCGGTCAGTCGCTGGCATGCGTCCGCCTTCAGACCTTGCAGCGATACCTTTACGTTGAACTTCCGCCTAGGTGGTGCACCCTGGCGACGTATTTTTTCCGCCAGGTGTGTAACCTCAACTACGACACGCAGCTCCTGTTCGTCGACCGTGATGGTTTGGAGGCTGCCCTCAAAGACGCTGCCTGTCTTTTACCAGGACCTGATCACTGTCTGGAACATGGTTGCATCCTTCAACTGGTGCACTACGTCTGGTCCGAGCACCACTGTTTTAAGGCATTGGATGGCAGTGGCCACGTACCGGATGTCTACCGCTGCCCTGCTCGCTATGTCCTGCGGCAGCATCCAGCCCAGGTCCCCGGCACCCAGCACGTCCCCGACCCTGGTCACCCTCGCCGCCACAGCCCTCCTCTCTGACAGCCACTCGAACCCGCGAGTATGGAGGTGCGGATTCCTGAGCAATGGCTCCCTGACGACAGCCGCTACTCCTGCCGGAGGGCCAGCATTCACTGCCCATCCTAATTGCCCAGAGGGCAATTAAGAGTCAACCACATCACTGTGGGTCTGGAGTCATGTGTAGGTAAGACCAGGTCAGGCTGGCAGATTTCCTTCCCTAAAGGACAGTGAACTAGATAAGTTTTTTCCAACAATCAACAATGGATTTAGTGTCATTAGACTCTTAGTAAAATTTAAAAGTGATAAAAATCCAGAACTATCTACCATGGCAGGGTTCAAACCGGGGTCCCCAGAACATTCCCTGGGTTTCTGGATTAACAATCCATCGCCTCCCCTGTGTTAATAGAATTTTGACTGAAGTACTTACTTTTTGAAATTTTAATGTCAATTTAGATGAAGGTGGATGAATGAAGTCATAGAAAACATGATTATCCTTGGAAGCCAGGTCCAACCACCGACTCCCACATTTAGCCCTGGTATATTTGGCTGTGTATAAACACCCATAGGCAGGTTGTCTATTTCAGTGTTAAATACTCAGCTACAATCACACAGTTTTTGTAGTTAACTATGGTTCTGCCATCTCTGACAAGTTTGAACAAATGCAAAATGAGAGGAAGCAGTGATCAAGAGGCTGAAGACAGGAGAACCACATGAAATCAAATGTGATAGCTCATAGCTGCTTTTTCATCTGCTCATGTGAAAAGTTCGTTGGAAGGTTACTTTAATAATGTGGAGATTTACATGGCTGATCAGTGCTTTGGAGCTCTGATGGATTAGATCAGCACGAGTACTGCTTATAATTAAACAAAACCACAAATGCTGGAGATCCAAAACAAGAACAAAGTGCTAGAGAAACTCAGTAGGTGTGGCAGCATTCGTGGAGAGAAAAACAGAGTTAATGTTGAGTCCACTGAGGGTCAGTAGACTCGAATCAAGTGCTTTTCTCTCCAGGTGCTGCCAGATCTGCCAAATTTCTCAGCTATCTAGTTTTGTTTGTAGCTTGTGTCTTGGTTAGACCTCATGAGAATTAAGGTGACCTGCACACAAAACAGCAAGTAACATACATGACAGACAATGACCATCATCAATAAGTGACACACTAACCACCACCCCTTGACATTCAATGGTATTACCATCACTGAATCCCCCACTGTCAACATCCTTGGGATTACCATTAATCAGGAACTCAACTGGATTCACCACTTAAACACAGTGGCTACAAGAGCAGGTCAGAGACGAGGGATATTGCGGTGAGTAACTCCCGACACCCCAAAAAGCATAAGCACCATCTACAAGGCACAAGTCAGGAGTATGATGGAATACTCCCCATTTGCCTGGACGGGTGCAGCTCCGGCAACACAAGAAGCTTGACACCATCCAGGACAAAGCTACCCACTAGATTGGCACCACATCTACAAACATTCAATACCAGCGCTCAGTAGTAGCAGTGTGTACTACCTACAAGATGCAGTCCAAAAATTTACCAAAGATCCTTAGACAGCACTTTCCAAACTCACGACCACTTCCATCTAGAATGACAATGGCAGCAGGTACTTGGGAACACCATCACCTGTAAGTTCCCCTCCAAGGTACTCATCACCTTGATTGGAAAGAAACTGCCGTTCCTTCACAGTCGTTGAGTCAAAATCCTGGAATTCCCTCCCTACTGGCATTGTGGGTCAACCCACAGTGAGTGGACTGCAGTGATTCAAAAAGGCAGCTCACTACCACCTTCACAAATGCAAATAGGGATGCTGGAACTTGGGCTATCAATACTGGCCAGCCAGCGATGCCCAAGTCCCACTTATGTATAAAAAAAATGACACACAAGTGCAAGTTGAAGGCATACAATCTAACCATCATTTTTTGGCATTCATGAACCCTTCATTATCAATTTCCTGCATGGCTGGCTAGAAGAGCAAGTCAGTTGCTTAAAATTCTGAGGTAATTCCCTCACCTGCTGAATCCCCAAAGCCTGTTGTCTACATGGCAAAATTCAGGAGCTTTATGAAATACTTCCAGTTGGTTTAGAATAGTCAGCTCCTACAACACAAAATTCTCAACACCATCCAGGACAAAGCAATCTGCATGATCTGCATTGTATCCACCTTTGATGTAAAATGACAAAGCTATTGCATAAAAGATGCAATGCAGCAACTCACCAAAACTCATTGGACAGCTCTTTGCAAACACCCAACATCTAGCACCTTGATTGGGGAGGGGGGAGGCATGACACATAGGAATATCAGCATCTGCAATTTCCAAAGTGGAGACAATTTTAACCTAGAACTACATTGCTGTGACACCGAAGGAACAACAAAGTCCTGGGACTCCGCTCCTAATACACTGTGGGTAATAGACCATACCAACTGCAACAGTTCAAGGTGATAGCTCTACATCAACTTGAGGTCATCAGAGATGGCCTGATGCTGCCATTCTGATTATCATCCACATCCTATGTAAAAGAATTTTGAAAGAGTAGCCTGTGTTCACAGATCTGCAAGTTCAAAAAGGAGAAAAGGGATCAGATGGAGATCATTTAAGCAGTGAATAAACCTTCCTTGCATTTAGAAATCAGTGTCTTAACTCACTTTACTACGTTAAAAAAGGTGCTCCATGGATGCAAATGTTTGTAACCTTGTCTCAATGTCCTCTTTGCAGTGGTTTAGAAAGCTGTTGATTGCTGAAAAAGGCATACTTCCACCACGTCAGGATAAGTAGTCGTCATAACTGGTCAGCTGTTATGGATTAAGCCAGACCACTCAAAAACATTCTTAAGCAGGTAGCTCAGATCATAACTTTGCAATTTGTTTTGGTAAGTGTACAGTGAAAATTAGCCAGATTAAGTTAGCTAGGTTGACTACTAGATTTTAAAAACTGAAAATTTTATTCACAAAATTACACAATGAAACAAAGAACAGAATAAAGAACCCTGACAGAACTCAGTCTATTCAAACAAGACTTAATTACGCTGATCCTAATATACACAACAGTCCCGAGAAGCAAACTCCCTTTCAAAGCCAGTATAAATGGAACACATGATTACAGGGGGGGGGGGGAAGGAGAGAGAGAGAGGGAGGGAGGGAGGGAGGGAGGGAGAAGTGGGGGGGGTGGGGGGGGGTGGGGGGGGTGGGGGGGGTGGGGAGGAGAAAGGAGAGATTCCACATTGCTCCCTGTTGAACTTCTCACCTGCTCAAGACTGAACTAAAACTGCTCAGCTAGAGCTGACCACTCCCTTTTCGTTATACAGGTCGGACCACTTTGGCCTGAAGTCTCATCTGTTTACATATAAACAAAAGGCCCCTCAAAATCCTTTTCATCTCTGTATCAAACCAGACTGATCAGAGCCCGGCCTGGTTTATTACCAGTGTGAAAAAAATCAAGGACAGAATATCCTTGAGCCGAGGAACAGCTTTTAGAAAAAAAAGGGACTAGCTTTATGACACAGCCATACTCTTCTCAACAATATAATGTTTTAAGTGATTTCATAGTAACTATGAACCATTTCTCATTTATAGGCTTTACTGCAATGATTTGAAACATTTTTTCAGATTCTTTTACATCATTCACAGGAGAGGAAGGGGAAAGTGTTCTGCTTCCAGCTCACCAACAATTGCCTTGAACCAGTAGTCAGAACAGAGGTGAACACTCAGGGTAATTCTGGATTTCTCTTCCACATTATAGTTGTCAGTGGAGGCGCTGACCAGCTAAGAACAGTAATATTAAACCGTACTACTATCATGAACCTCTCGCTACCAACTTCCTGCACAGTACCAGCCATACAAATGCTACGGCTATAACAGCAAATCAGACACTCAGAATGCTGAGGTGAGTCAGTGAGAAATTGAAATGAAAGACTCATGGAATTGTTCAACAAGAGTCCGTGTCCCACATTATCCATTGGTGTCTCTATTATTAAGTAGTGGATGTCTTACAGTGCGATCAAGATGAGCATTTTCACCCTACCCCCAAATCAACTATCCAGAACTAATGTTTTAAATAATTTAAGGGGAATAAATCACAAATAATTTTGGTCAGTTTGATTCACTATACTTGATAACAAGAAATGGGTCAAGGCACTGGTTACTGTCAAGTATTTGGGTCCTACCTTACACCAGCAATAGCATGGAGGTCTTGTGCTCCAGAATTTGCAGTGTCAATGACCAAAATGCTCCAGTACAACTTCAACAGCGGTATTGATCTGGCAATATGGAAAATTACTCAGTTGTCAAGGAAACAAAAATAAAAAAACAGAACAAATAAATCTGTTGAATTACTATCACATCAGCTGAAGCTTAATCAACAATAAAATAATGGAAGGGGTTAATGTCATCAAACAGAACTTAATCAGTGATGCTCAATTTGGGTGTCACCAGGACCAGCCTAGTTTTCATTACAGCCTTGGTTCAAACATACACAAACAGTTGAATTCCTGAGGTGAAGGGAGAGTGACTGTCCTTGACATCAAGATTGCATTTGATCAAGTGTGACATCAAGGAACCCCAGCAAAAGTACAGGTCATAGGAATTGGGGGAGACTCGATCAAAAAGTAAAGCAAAATACTCCAGATGCTGGAAATCTCAAACAAACAGAAAATTGTACAGAAACCAGACTCTGCTTCAGAAATTATATTTGACTCAAAACATTATATCTGTTCCTCTCCTGACAGATGTTGCCAGACCTGAGTTTCTCCACCATCTTCTGTGTGTGTTCTGGAAATTCTCCACTGGTTGAAGTCATACCTAATGCAAAGAAAAATTGTTGTGTTGGTGGAGATCAGTCATCCAACTCAAGTTTCTCAGGGTAATGTCTTTGACCCAACTGTTGTCAATTTGCTTCATCAGTGACTAACATAAAAATGGGAAGTGGGGATGTTCACTTATGATTGCACAAAGTTTGATGCCCTGTGTAAACCCTCAGATATTGAAGCAGTTCATCCCAAATGTAGCAGGATGAGTCAATACCAAGATTTGAACTGAAAGGTAGCAAATAACATTGGTGTCACACAAGTGTGAAACAAGACAGAAGCTAACCATCATGCATTTACATTCTAATGGCATTACCATCAACAAATCCCTGACTAACACCATCCCAGAGATTACCATTGACCAGAAACTGAATTCTGGGCCTGTTCCTTTGATGCTGCCTGACCTGCTGAGCTTTTCCAGCAACACATTTTTAAGCTCTGATCTCCAGCATCTGCAGTCCTCACTTTCTCCCAGAAACTGCATTGGACTCACTATATAAACAGTGGCTACAAAAGCAGGTCAAAGGCTAGGAATATTGAGGTGAGTAACTCACCTCCTGACTCCCAAAACCTGTCCATCTATGAGGCACAAGTCAGCAGTGTGATAGAATACTCCTCACTTGCCTGCATAAGTGCAGCTCCAACATCACTCAAGCAGTTTGAAATCATCCAGGACAAAGCAGCCCACTTCATGGACAGCTATTCTACAAATATCACTCTCTCCATTAGCGAGGCTCAGTAGCACCAGTGCTTAGCATCCAGGAGATGCACTTTTAAAAAAAAAAATCACTTCGGCTCCATAGCATGCTCCAATTCCATAACCACTTCCATCATGAAGGACGAGCGCAGAAAATATGTTGGAACATCACCAGTTACAAGTTCCTCTCCAAGCCATTCACCATCCTGATTTAGATTTATGATCGCTGTTACTTCACTGTCACTGGGTCAAAACCTTAAAACTTTCTCTCCAACACCATTGTCGATGCATCCACATCAAATACACTTCAGTGGTTCACAAAAAAAGCAGCTCAACAGCACCTTCTCAACTGGGGTGGGTAATAAATGCTAGATCAGACAGCAATCGTCATATCCTGTGAAATTAATTTTTTAAAAATTCTTTGGTTTGTTTCTGTTCATTTTGCTTCTTGAATTTTATTTTGACAAGAGTAAGACTCTTAATATGAATGCACCCTTGATCCACTTTTGTAACACCATGACACAAAAAAAGTAAATGCAACAAAGCTTGCATAGATTCCTCATTAACAAGTACACTGTGTTTTCAGCAAAGGTTAGGATGTTATCTAACACAAGAAAAAGCATTCAATGTAGAGATCAATACTTACACCACCTCCTACAGGAATCTTGTCCAATGAGGATTTTGCCTTCAGATGTTTTTCCTGTAAAATCTTTTGTTTCTGTTGAAGACCTGGTTCATTAAGTGTACAAGTATAAATTAAAAAGCTTACAATTTTTTAATTTCACATGCTGGAATTCTGTAATTGCAAACATATATACATTGATGTTCTTAAAAAGAAAACTAGAGAGGGAGGGGGAGGGGGAGAACACGAACACATGGCTGCAGGGAAGGCTCTAGATACCTGGTGAAATTTGGGGCTCATTCTGGGGTAGGTCCCACAGCAGGGGGGGTGTGGGATTTGCTAATGCTCTTTGGGAGGGTTTAAACAAATTCAACATGGGGGTGGAAACCTAAATTGTAGTTCCAGTGTCCAGGAGGTTGAGAGCAGTGCAGTCAGAGATGGAGTTTCAGAATCGCCAGAGTTCACTGGCAAGCAGGAAGGTGGTTTGAAGTGTGTCTACTTCAACACCAGGAACATCTGGAATAAGGTGGGCAAACTTGCAGCATGGGTTGGTACCTGGAACTTCAATGTTGTGGCCATTTTGGAGACATGGAAAGAGCAGGGACAGGAACGGTTGTTACAGGTTCCGGGATTTAGATGTTTCAGTAAGAACAGAGAAGATGGTAAAAAGAGGGGGGAGGTGTGGCATTTTTAGTCAAGGACAGTATTACGGTGGCAGAAAGGACATTTGAGGACTGATTGTATGGGCTGATAATAGAAACAGGAAAGGAGAGGTCACCCTTTTGGGTGTTTTTCATGCATCTCTGGAACTATTCAGAGATTAGATTAGATTAGATTACTTACAGTGTGGAAACAGGCCCTTCGGCCCAACAAGTCCACACCGCCCCGCCGAAGCGCAACCCACCCATACCCCTACATCTACCCCTTACCTAACACTATGGGCAATTTAGCATGGCCAATTCACCTGACCGGCACATCTTTGGACTGTGGGAGGAAACCGGAGCACCCGGAGGAAACCCATGCAGACACGGGGAGAACGTGCAAACACCACACAGTCGGTCGCCTGAGGCGGGAATTGAACCCGGGTCTCTGGCGCTGTGAGGCAGCAGTGCTAACCACCGTGCCGCCCACAAATGTAGAGGAAAGGATAGCAACCATGATTCTGGATAGGAGCATGAGTAACAGGGTACTTGAACTTTCCAAACATTGACTGGAAATACTACAGTTCA
The DNA here is from genome assembly GCF_047496795.1 of Chiloscyllium punctatum. Classification (NCBI taxonomy): domain Eukaryota; kingdom Metazoa; phylum Chordata; class Chondrichthyes; order Orectolobiformes; family Hemiscylliidae; genus Chiloscyllium; species Chiloscyllium punctatum. Next base: position 37,666,482 of record NC_092740.1, read on the forward strand.
AATATTTTAGATGGGTCAGTTTTTGTCCAATGCGTGCAGGATGGTTTCCTAACTCTTTATGTAGACAAACCAACAATGGGAGAGGTCACATTGGATTTGGTACAGGGTAATTAACCTGGTCAGTTGTTAGATTTGGAGGTCGGTGAGCACTTGGGTAATAGTGACCACAATTCAGTTATGTTGACTTTAGCGATGGAAAGGAATAGGTATATACCACAGGGCAAGTGTTTGTGCTGGGGGAAAAGGCAATGACGACATGATTAGGCAAGATTTAGGATGGGGAAGGAAACCGCAGGAGATAGACAGAATTGAAATGTGGATCTTATTCAAGGAACAGCTACTGCTTGTCCTTGATAAGTGTGTTTCTGTCAAGCAGGGAGGAAGTGGTCAAGCAAGGGAGCTGTGGTTGACTAAAGAAGTTGAATCTTTTGTCAAGAGGATGAGACATGAAGGCTCAGTTAGCGTGCTTGAGAGTTACAAGTTTGGCAGGAAAGACCTAAAGAGAGAGCTAAGAGGAGCCAGGAGGGGACATGAGAAGTCATTGACAGATAGGATCAAGGAAAACCCTAAAAGCTTTCTACAGGTATATCACGAATTAACAGAATGACTACAGAAAGATTAGGGCCAATCAAGGATAGTAGTGGGAAGTTTTCCGTGGAGTCTGAGGAGATAGGGGAAGTGCGAAATGAATACTCTTCCTCTGCATTCACACTGGAAAAAAAACAATGCTGTCGAGGAGAATACGGAGATACTGACTACTGGACTAAATGGGATTAAGGTTCACAAGGAAGTGGTGTTGGCAATTCTGGAAAGTATGAAAATAGACAGGTTCCCTGGGGCGGACGGGATTTATCCTAGGATTCTCTGGGGAGCAAGGGAGGGGACTGCAGAACCTTTGGCTTTGATCTTTATGTCGTCATTGTCTACAGGAATAGTGCCAGAAGACTGGAGCAAATGTTGTCCCCTTGCTCAAGGAGGGGAGTAGAGACAACCCTGCTAATTATAGACCAGCGAGCCTTATTTTAGTTGTGGGTAAAGTGTTGGAAAAGGTTATAAGAGATAGGATTTATAATCATCTACAGGGGAATAAGTTGATTAGGGATAGTCAATACGGTTCTGTGAAGAGTGGGTCATGCCTCACAAACCTTATTGAGTTCTTTGAGATGGTGACTAAACAGGTGGATGAGGGTAAAGCAGTTGATGTGCTGTTTATGGATTTCAGTAAAGGCATTGGAGAAGGTTCCCCACAATAGACTATTGCAGAATATACGGAAGCATGGGATTGAGGGTGATTTAGTGGTTTGGATCAGAAATTGGCTTGCTGAAAGACGACAGAGGGCGGTGGTTGATGGGAAATGTTCAGCCTGGAGTTCAGTTACTCGTGGCGTACTGCAAGGATCTGTTTTGGGGCCACTGCTGTTTGTCATTTTTATAAATGATCTAGAGGAGGACACAGAAAGATAGGTTCGTAAATCTGCAGATGACACTAAGGTCGGTGGAGTCGTGGATAGTGCTGAAGGATGTTGTACATTAAAGATGGATATAGATAAGCTGCAGAGCTGGGCTGAGAGGTGGCAAATGGAGTTTAAATGCAGAAAAGTGGGAGGTGATTCACTTTGGAAGGAGCAATAGGAATAATGAGTACAGGGCTAATGGTAAGATTCTTGGTAGTGTAGATGAGCAGAGAGATCTGTGTCCATGCACATAGATCCCTGAAAGTTGCCACCCAGGTTGATAGGGTTGTTAAGAAGGCATACTGTGTGTTAGCTTTTATTGGTAGAAGGATTGAGTTTCAGAGCCACAGGGTCATGCTGCAGCTGTACAAAACTCTGGTGCGGCTGCACTTGGAGCGTTGCATACAGTTCAGGACATTGCATTATCGGAAGGATGTGGAGCTTTAGAAAGGGTGCAGAGAAGATATACTAGGATGTTGCCTGATATGGAGGGGAGGTCTTAGGAGGAAAGGCTGAGAGACTTGAGGTTGTTTTCATTAAAGAAAAAGAGGTTGAGTGGTGACTTAATTGAGACATATAAAGATAATCAGAGGGTTAGATAGGGTGGACAGTGAGAACTTCTTTCCTCAGATGGTCATGGCTGGCATGAGGGGACATAGCTTTAAATTTAGGGGTAAGAGATAGAGGACAGATGTCAGAGGCAGTTTCTCTATTCAGTTGTAGGGGCGTGGAATGCCCTGCCTGCAACAGTAGTCAACTTGCCAACTTTAAGGGCATTTAAAATGGTCATTGGATAAACATATGGATGAAAATGGAATAGCTTAGGATAGATAGGTTCCACAGTTCAGTACAACATTGAGGGCTGGAGGGCCTGTACTGCACTGTAATGTTCTACGTTCTAAGGATCCCACCAGATCATTAACAATGATTGGATTAAGAATCAAATTCACCATTTACATTTAATTTTTCTCTATAATACTTCATCCAGTACGTATCTGTAGTGAACTTTTATGGTGGTAGGACATTCAATGTCAAACTTTTGTAAGATGCATAGACACATGCCACAAGCCTTAGGGGAAAGACCCAAATTTTGAATCCATGTTTTACTATTTTGCATGCCTATCAAGTTATATCAATTGATTTGACAAGTCTTGATATTTTTATATTTATCCAGAGGCAACATCAGGAACCAAACTTTAAAAAAATAGGTGACCCAATAAAAGAATGGAACCGAACAGCCTGCACTTTGACAGCCAGATAGTCCAGATTCAGTCTCAATGTCAACTCAAGACATTCTGTTTGTTAATTACCTATTAATTGTAGGCCAAACAAACTAGATCTTGTGATCCTATTTTAAAAAGACCAAACTTGGGGATAAAATGAAAAGTTCTACATATGTAATGTGTAGATCTGCAAATAATTAAAATAGTCATTACCAACTTGTAAAGAGATGTATTTCTGTAGATTCTGCTTTAGTGTAACCAGAAACCTGAAAGTGTGTGGCCATGGTTTGTATCAGGTTAGCTCCCACTGTCTTGGGGAGACACACTTTCCCCACAAACAGGAAAATTACTGTTAGCTCAGCTGGTTAGAGTGCGGTACTAATAACACCAAGGTCGTGGGTTCAATCCCCACACTGACCAAGTGTAGGGCTAAGGTTTGCAATGCTGTGTCAGGGTTTGCGATTGCTTTGGGCGGCACGGTGGCACAGGGGTTAGCACTGCTGCCTCACTGCGCCAGAGACATGGGTTCAATTCCCGCCTCAGGCAACTGTCTGTGTGGAGTTTGCACATTCTCCCAGTGTCTGTAAGAGTTTTCTCCAAATGCTCCAGTTTCCTCCCACAATCCAAAAAATGTGCAGGTTAGGTGAATTGGCCATGCTAAATTGCCCATAGTGTTAGGTGAAGGGGTAAATATAGGGGAATGGGTCTGGGTGGGTCGCTCTTTGGAGGGTCAGTGTGAACTTGTTGGGCTGAAGGGCCTGTTCCCACATTGTAAGTAATCTAATCTATAATAACCACTCACCAAAACTGGATTTAAGTGACAACTGCCTCTGTATAACATTCTCATTCACACTCTGATAGCAACCAAAGCAAGCTGAGCTCCAATTGTATTATATTGGAAGAACTTTTTTCTCCATTGTTCTGTCATGGGATATGGAGGTTACTGGCAAAAATCAGCATTTTGTTTCTCCGTTCCTAACTGCCCTTGAACAGATTTGGTTTCTGAAATGACTTCGAAAGCCAGTGTGGGTATGGAGTCACACACCAGAAAAGCCGATTTCCTTTGCTAAACATGAATGAACCTTATTGGTTTTTATGACAATGGTTTCATGGTCACCATTGTAGAAATTTAACTCCAGATCTTTATTTAGTGGTAGGATTTGAAATTTGTTCTCATAGCATTAGCTTGGTCTTTGGAATACTTGTTAAGTGAATTATTCCAATCTTCCTTGTATCGGACTGTATACGAGGGAGGAAACACATTATCCCTTTCAATGCCATTCTGCACAAAGGCTGTCATCAGAAACATCAGATCCAAACCTTGAAGTGGGTGGAACTTAAAAACTTTCAATGGCAATTCCACCTTCACCAGTCTTTAATGGCCTATAGATGAATGACTGCCTCTTAACTCTGGTATTTTTGCAGCCCTATCACTATTCATTTTAACTACCCCATGCCTTTTTCGTAAAGAAGAGAAAGTGAGGACTGCAGATGCTGAAGATCAGAGTCAAGACTGCGGTGATGGGAAAGCACAACAGATCAGGCAGCAGTTGAGGAGCAGGAGAATCGATGTTTCGGACATAAACTGTTCATCAGGAATTTCCTGATGAAGGGTTTACGCCCGAAATGCGATTCTCCTGCTCCTTGGATGCTGCCTGACCTGCTGTACTTTTCCAGCACCATACACTCGACACATGGGGTAAAAAGCTATGTTCAGCCCAAAGTTGTGGCTGTGGCTGTGGCTGCATCTCGGCCATGTCGAGGTTGTCAGCCCTTGAGCCATCATAATTGCCTCAGATGTATGGAAAGGCTTTGCTCTTTGAAAAGTGAGCAGCTGTAGTAATGAACTCTCAAGGTATGGCTCATGCAGCAGATTTTTATTGGTTCTTTATCAGGTGAATCTTTCCTCTCAATACTTTGGAATACTTGGAGGGAAGGTTAAGCATGCCAAACCTGCTCAGTTTTGGAGCGCCCAGGCCTGAGCACATCCATTTCTGGCCAAGTCTTTACTTAGATGGCAAAGAGGGATGACATAGATGAAATCTTCAGGACTCAATGCCAGGGGCCACCTCTCAAATCTCTGGATGTCTGATGATATGGCACCATGATTTTACAAAGGTGGAAGTAAAAGCTTTCATATCCCTCTGTTTGCTAAATCAACCCAAGCAGTTGATGCGTCTGCCATCACTCCCACCTGCTCACATTCCCATATCTGAATCTTCTGCCATGCTGTTAGTGACCAGCATCTCTGCAGTTGACAAGACAGGGACAAGTAAATGTCTGCTAGGAAAGAAGATGTGGGGAAAGTGCATAGAATTTAACCCTCCAGGGAATGTGATACATAGATGGCAGATAGATGGGTGACAGTGAGGGGGACTGGGAGGAAGCAGCCAGTGCAGGGACCCCCTGTGGTCGTTCCCCTCAAGAACAAGTATACCGTTTTGGATACTTGTGGGGGGGGGGGGGGGGGGGGGGGGGGGGACTTACCAGGGGTAAGTAATGGGGCTCAGGCCTCTGGCACGGAGCCTGCCCCCGCTACTCAGAAGGGAAGGGTGGAGAAGAGCAGAGCAATAATAATTGGGGACTCGATAGTTCGGGGCACAGATAGGCGGTTTTGTGGGAACGAGAGAGACTCACGTTTGGTATGTTGCCTCCCAGGTGCAAGGGTACGTGATGTCTCTGATCGTGTTTTCCGGGTCCTTAAGGGGGAGGGGGAGCAGCCTGAAGTCGTGGTCCATATTGGCACCAATGACGTAGGTAGGAGGAGTGCTGAGGATGTTAGACAGGCTTTTAGGGAGCTAGGTTGGAAGCTCAGAGTTAGAACGAACAGAGTTGTCGTCTCTGGTTTGTTACCCGTGCCACGTGATAGAGAGTCGAGGAATAGGGAGAGAGAACAGTTAAATGCGTGGCTACAGGGATGGTGCAGGAGGGAGGGATTTCGGTACTTGGATAACTGGGGTTCTTTCTGGGGAAGGTGGGACCTCTATAAACAGGATGGTCTGCACCTGAACCTGAGGGGCACCAGTATCCTTGGGGGGAGGTTTGCTAGTGCTCTTGGGGGGGGGGGGGGGGGTTTAAACTAACTCTGCGGGGGCATGGGAACCCAGACTGTAGCTTTAGGGTGCAGGATCTGGAGTGTAGGGAGGTTCGGAATATGGCATCAATCTTAAAGGAGGGTGCCTGTAAACAGAAGAGTGGCTTGAAGTGTGTATACTTTAATGCCAGAAGTATACGAAATAAGGTAGGTGAACTCGCAGCGTGGGTTGGTACCTGGGACTTCGATGTTGTGGCTATTACGGAGACGTGGCTAGATCAGGGACAGGATTGGCTGTTGCAGGTTCCAGGGTTTAAATGTTTTAGTAGGGTCAGAGGTGGGGGTAAAAGAGGGGGGGGTGTGGCTTTGCTTGTCAAAGATAGTATTACAGCGGTGGAAAGGGAGATGGACGAAGATTTGCCATCTGAGGTAGTTTGGGTTGAGGTTAGGAATAGGAGAGGTGAGGTCACCCTGTTAGGAGTCTTTTACAGGCCTCCTAATAGTCCTAGAATCGTTGAAGAAAGGATTGCGAAGATGATTCAGGAGAAGAGTGACAGTAATAGGGTGATTGTTATGGGGGACTTTAACTTTCCTGATATTGATTGGGAAAGCTATAGCTCAAGTTCGTTAGATGGGTCAGTGTTTGTGCAATGTGTGCAGGAGAGTTTCCTGACACAATATGTAGATAAGCCAACAAGAGGTGAGGCCATACTGGATTTGGTTCTGGGTAACGAACCAGGCCAGGTATTAGAACTAGAGGTAGGTAAGCACTTTGGGGACAGTGACCACAATTCGGTGATTTTTACTCTAGTGATGGAGAGGGATAAGTGTGTACTACAGGGCAAGAGTTATAGCTGGGGGCAGGGAAATTATGATGCGGTGAGGCATGACTTAGGATGTGTGGATTGGAAAAGTAGATTCCAAGGCAAGAGCGTAATTGATATGTGGAACTTGTTCAAGGAGCAACTATTGAGTGTCCTTGATAAGTACGTACCTATCAGGCAGGGAGGAAAGGGTCGTGTGAGGGAGCCGTGGTTTAATAAGGAGTTGGAATCCCTTGTTAAATGGAAGAGGGCGGCCTTTGTAAAGATGAGGCGTGAAGGTTCAATAGGGGCAATTGAGAGTTATAAGGTAGCCCGGAAGGACCTGAAGAGAGAGCTAAGAGCAGCAAGGAGGGGACATGAAAGGTCCTTAGTTGGTAGGATTAGGGAAAACCCTAAGGCTTTCTATAGGTATGTTAGGAATAAAAGAATGACTAGGGAAGGAATAGGTCCAATCAAGGATAGTAATGGGAAGTTGCGTGTGGAGGCTGAAGAGATTGGGGAGGCGCTGAATGAATACTTTTCGTCAGTATTCACTCAGGAACAGGACATTGTTGTCGATATGAATACTGAGGCAGGAATAAGTAGAATGGATGGCTTTGAGATATGTAGAGAAGAGGTGTTGGAAATTCTGGCAAGGGTGAAAATAGATAAGTCCCCTGGGCCTGATGACATTTATCCTAGGATTCTCTGGGAAGCAAGGGAGGAGATTGCAGAGCCATTGGCCTTGATTTTTGCGTCCTCTTTGTCGACAGGAGTAGTGCCAGAGGACTGGAGGCTAGCAAACGTGGTTCCCTTGTTCAAGAAGGGGAGTAGGGATAACCCTAGTAACTATAGGCCAGTGAGTCTCACTTCTGTTGTGGGCAAAGTCTTAGAGAGAATTGTAAGGGATAGGATTTATGCACATCTGGATAAGAATGATGTGATCAAGGATAGTCAGCATGGTTTTGTGAAGGGCAGGTCGTGCCTCACAAACCTTATTGAATTCTTTGAGAAGGTGACTAAGGAGGTAGATGAGGGGAAAGCGGTAGATGTGGTATATATGGATTTTAGTAAGGCGTTTGATAAGGTCCTCCATGGTAGGCTACTGCAGAAAATACAGAGATATGGCATTGAGGGTGAGTTGGAGGTTTGGATTAGGAATTGGCTGGCTGGAAGAAGACAGAGGGTAGTAGTTGATGGCAAAGGTTCATCTTGGAGTGCCGTCACTAGCGGTGTTCCGCAAGGATCTGTTTTGGGACCATTGCTGTTTGTCATTTTTATAAATGACCTGGAGGAAGGGTTAGAAGGTTGGGTGAGCAAGTTTGCGGATGATACGAAAGTCGGAGGAGTTGTAGACAGTGAGGAAGGATATGGCAGGTTACAGCGGGATATAGGGAAGCTGCAGAGCTGGGCAGAAAGGTGGCAAATGGAGTTCAATGTAGCTAAGTGTGAAGTGATTCACTTTGGTAAGAGTAATAAAAAGATGGATTACTGGGCTAATGGTAGACTACTTGGTAGTGTGGAAGAGCAGAGGGATCTTGGTGTCCATGTACACAGATCTCTGAAAGTTGCCACCCAGGTAAATAGTGCAGTGAAGAAGGCATATGGCGTACTGGCTTTTATTGGTAGAGGAATTGAGTTCCGGAGTCCTGAGGTCATGCTGCAGTTGTATAAGACTCTGGTGCGGCCGCATCTGGAATATTGTGTGCAGTTTTGGTCGCCATACTATAGGAAGGATGTGGAGGCACTGGAACGGGTGCAGAGGAAGTTTACCAGGATGTTGCCTGGTATGGTAGGAAGATCCTATGAGGAAAGGCTGAGGCACTTGGGGTTGTTTTCATTGGAGAAAAGAAGGTTTAGGGGTGATTTGATAGAGGTGTACAAGATGATTAGGGGCTTAGATAGGGTTGACAGTGAGAACCTTTTTCCACGTATGGAGTCAGCTATTACAAGGGGGCATAGCTTTAAATTAAGGGGGGGTAGATATAGGACTGATGTTAGGGGTAGGTTCTTCACTCAGTGAGTCGTAAGTTCATGGAATGCCCTGCCAGTAGCAGTAGTGGACTCTCCCTCTTTATGGGTATTTAAGCGGGCATTGGATAGGTATATGGAGGATAGTGGGTTAGTGTAGGTTAGGTGGGCTTTGATCGGCGCAACATCGAGGGCCGAAGGACCTGTACTGCGCTGTATTCTTCTATGTTCTATTTCCACATATCGGAGTCCACAAGCGATCCCAAGTGAATATCTGTGCCTATAACTATGTCAGAGCCAGAATAGACAACTGCTTGGTGGACCATTTACATCCCGTGACCACAACCATCTTCCATCAATTGCACAGCATCAATTACAACATACGGCTCTAATTTGTAAACTTGGGGGTTGGTTTTTAATACCTCCTTGCATGAGCTTCTGTCTTTTATCAAGAACTGATCAGGGTCTAGAACATAGTCACTTTCAGTTGAAACTCCCTACCATTTGGAGTAGCAACAATCCTCTTGAAGCCGCTGACCAAAAAATCTCCATTACACATTCATATATTACAATGTTATTTCTGCCAACACAGAAAAAGTTCTTTACAGGAATTAACAAACTGTATTGCTTCAATCAACTATCTGTATGTGCTGTGGCATTTCTACTCTGCTATGCAAAGGAAGTGGAGGTTACAGTTAGGAGGTTTATTTCAAAACAGGCATTTGGCATGGAGTTTTCTCCATGGCAGTTCACCGAATTGACCACAATTAATTGCAGAGTGTGCCTGCACAGCTGCAACTCGTGTGCCTGCACAGCTGCAACTCGTGTGCTTAGAAAAAAAATCCATGTTTTATATCCATGTAAGGATGTTATAGTTCATGGTTATAGTTGTTGTTTCATTATCAGAGGACAGTACTTGTCAATTTCTTCAAACCCATGCTGATGTATGATCACCAGCTGTAGATGGAAATGGGAAGATTGAAGGAAATCCCCGTGGGTCTCTGACTCAGGTCGGGGTTGGCCATTAATAAATCCAGATAGAAGTTGTTTGGCTTGAAAGTCTCTTCGGCATCCAGGTGATGTGTAGTGGTAGTGACCCTACCTCTAGGCAAGGAGGCCCAGATTTAAGTTCCACCAATTCCAGAGGTGTCATAACAACTCTGAACAGATTGATGAGAAAATAAAAACCTACCTAGTTTCCTTCAACACCCTTCATGACCACTGGGTTTCAAGGGGATGGAGTGCAACAGCATATCTGGAAATACTATATAATTCAATTTGTTAACTAAAGCTTTTGTTTTTGCTCAAGTATCAATGAGCAGCAGCTTTCGCTATATTAGAAACTTGCTAGTTGGAGCAAAAGAAATGTAAAAAGGAACAGACTAACAGTGGGGATGAAGAGGTTGATGTTTGTAGTATGGATCTCTTTAAAGGGTCTAAAGGTTGATTTCTGTGCAGACCTTCACCATCTTTATGTACAGACCATGAGATGAGCAGAAATAGGCCATTCAGCCCAACAAGCCTGCTCTATTATTCATTAAGATCATGGCTGATCTGATAACCTTTAATGCCACTTTGCCTTTTCCCCATAACTCTTTATGATCAAAAGTCTGCCTAAATCAGCCTTGAATATACTTAAAAACCCAGCCTTGACTCCTGTGGTAAAGGATTCCAGAGATTCATTATCTTCAGAAAAGAAATTCCTTATTTGCCCTAACCGTATGACCCCACATTCTGAGATTCTGCCATAAGACGTAAGAGCAGAAATTAGGCCATTTGGCCCTACAGGTCTGCCCTGCAATTCCATCACAGCTTACAAGTTTCTCAAATCCATTCTTCCACTTTCTCCCCTTAACTCTTAGTCCCTATGACAGTCAAAAACTTATCTCGGTCTAAAATATACTCAAAGGCCTGGCTGCCACAGACTTCTGTGGCAATGAATTTCATAGGTTCACCACACTCTGGCTGATGAAGTTTCTCCTCATCTCCATTCTAAAGGGTCTTTACCAAAGTGCATGATCTCTCGCTTTCCCACATTATACTCCATCTGGCACTTCTTTGCCCACTCACCTACTGCAGCCTCCCTGTCTCAATATTACCTGCCCCTCCACCTCTCTTTGTATCATCTGCAAACTTAGCCAAAATGCCCGCAGTTCCTTCATCCAAATCATTAATGCATTAAGTGAAAAGTTGTGGTCTCAACACTGTTCCTTGCAGAATACCACTTGTCACCAGCTGCCATCCCAAGCACAGTTTTATCCCTATTCTTTGTGCCAGACAGCCAATCTTCGATCCATGCTAATACCTTGCCTGTAATACCACAGACCCTTAGTCAGGTGGGAGAAAGAGGACTGCAGATGCTGGAGGTCAGAGTTGAGAGTGTGGTGTTGGAAAAGCATAGCCAGTCAGGCAGCATCTGAGGAGCAGGGGAATCGCCGTTGAGCATAAGCTCTTCTTCATTCCTGATGAAGAGCTTATGCTCAAAATGTCGATTCTCCTGCTCCTCAGATGCTGTTTGACCAGCTGTGTTTTTCCAGCACCACACTCTCAACCCTTATCTTAGTCAGCAACCTCCTATGCAGCACTTTGTCAAAGGCCTACTTGAAGTCCGGGTAGATAACATCCATTAGCTCTCCTTGGTCTAACCTACTTGTTACCACCTCATATTTCTAAGATTTTTCAGGCATGATCATCCCCTGATGAAACCATGCTGACTTTGCCCTATTTTACCAGGCACTTCCAAGTATTCAAAACTCTCATCCTTCATAATGGACTCCAAAATTTTATCAATGACCAACGTCAGGCTAATCAGCCTGTAATTTCCCGTCTTTTGTCTTATTCCCTTTTTAAACAAGGGATTTTTCCAGTTACATAAGCAATTTTCCAGTCCTCTGGGACCTTCTCTGACATCAGTGATTCTTGAAAGATCACCACTAACGCCTCCACCATGTCTTCAGTTACCTCCTTCAGAACCTTTGAGTTGTCATCCATCTGGTTCAGGTGATTTATTCACCTTCAGACCTATCATGGTGATGGCCACCATAGTCACCTCTATCCCTCCGACTCATGAATTTTTGGAATATTACTCATGTTTTCCACTGAAGACTGAAGCAAAGTACTTGCTCAGTTCCTTTGCTTCCCAATTACTACTTCTCTAGTGTCATTTTCCAATTGATATATATCTAAACAAACTCTTATGTTCTTTTATACTACTAGCTAGCTTTTCCTCAGTTTTAGTCTTCTCTCTCCTCTTTTTTTGTTATTCTCATTGTCTATGTAGGCGTATGTTCACAGACTTTCCCCACAAGGAGGAAAGGACCACTAACTTTCTACTCATCAAGCCCCCAAAAATAACCTTGTGTGTGTTCTAAAAAAGTAATCTCTCATTCCAAACTCCACACTGATTTCTAGAAAATAACAGATATTCCGTTTTGTTACATCTGATTTGAAGTAGTGAGATGTTATCAAACAATCTACGTACCTGGTGTCATTCTAAGCATCTCAAGATTTGGGCTGATTGGTTTTTCTGACTTTCTCTGGCTGTTTTCAACACTAGAGCTGTACAACATGGAACATTTATTTAATAAAAAACAAAGAGGAGACTCATTTTACTTAATTAGAACTGTAGATGCTGAATATTTAACAAAAGAAGCATGTTGGAGCAACATCACAGCAAGTCTGGAAGGATCTGTTTTCTGTATACAGAGTTAACATTTGAAGTCCAATGATTGTTCATTACATTCCCATTGTAAAGCTATCAGGACTGATTTTAACCTTGAATCAGTAACAATGGCAGCAAGTCGGTGCAGTGGGTTGGGTTGCTTACTTTTCTTAAAGTTTGTGTAATGAGTGACTGAGCCATTAGTGCTAATTTCCCATCATCAAAAGTTAAAAATCAGTGCTAAGACTCTTACCAAGTAACTTCAAGGGCACAGACTACAAACAGTGGATAGAAATGATGTGTAGGTATATGGATAAAAGGAGAGAGATTGGCACTAGATAATAGAACCAGCACTGTCACAAACTCAAATGAACATAAAAATTCCCTTAGCTTGAAAAATGCTCTAAGTAATGATGAAGTGTGATTTCCCCAAACGTGGGATATTGTGTGACATCTGGGTTTGTGTTGATTATATAATAGCACATAAAACACCAGGGGAGAAATCAGAAAATGTCTGCCATTTATTCAAAAAGTGATAGTAATCAGGCGACAACATTTTCTTATACTTCATGGGCATGGCAACAAACAAGTAAAATTTGACTTAAATTGGACATGGCATTAATTTGAAAAATTGGCTTCTCAAGCCAGAGATTAACAATTCCCACTAGTCTCCTGGATTAAAGGTCAGTGGGCTTTGCAAGCCCATTCTATCTTCCATTGCACGCACACAAAAAAAAGGAATCGGTTATCCTAATCAGGAAACTGAGTATTATCCATGACCAATTTAAAATTCTGCTGCATCTGAGATTCTAATACATTTGAGGATGAGCCACATGAAAGACTGTTTATTAAATTCACAGCCATGGTCATTCAGGCAAAATCCTGAGAAATGTAAATTGTTAAACGGTTAATGGGTAAAAGAAAATGAGTGTTCAATAGTTTCTCATATTGGAATAGTAGTAGTACTGAATGGGTCTCTCTGTACTGACTGTTGGGCTGTCAAACTTGCTAATTGATACGTTATCCTAACACAAAATGTTCAAACAAGCAGATGGAGCCAAAACATATGCATTAGATTCAGTGAGGATAGCTCATGTCAGACTGAGATGGACAATAGAAATGCAGACAGAAAAATTACAGGTGAATTTTCAACCAAATGAATGTAAAGTGATTGTGCATGGGAAAGAAAAAAGGCAGTAATGATGCTGAAAGGTAAAGGTATAGCTAAAAGAGGGCTCTCAAACTCGATGTTAAATTTGCTCAGCTAATGCAAAATAGTAATGACTGAATCAACATCAGAGCTACATGACTGAAACGAAGTGCAAGTGGCAAATGTTTCAATCAAACTGTACTAATAATTCTCTGGTGAGACAGCATCAAGAGTGTCTCCTATGCTGATTAGGAAAAGATTCACAACTGGAGAAAAAGAATAGCAAAGTCTGGAGAGAAAAAACTTAAGAGGGTGATTTTACTGCTGCTCATTCAAGGTTGCATTTTGAAGATGCTGCTGAATGTGCTTTTAGAATGTAATGCTACATTCAATAAAAAAAAGGGAGCAAAGCCAGTATCCTTGGATCAAATGTTGCTGTTGATTAATACATACAAAGCACACATTTGACAAATGACTTTTTTTAAAATTTGGACATGCTTAAGGACAATAGGTTCTCCATATAATAGAAACTGCAGTGCAGAAGGCAATTTGTTCAGCGTTTGAAAGGCTTTGATGTGGTAAAGCTTTATACAAATCCAATAAAAATATTTAAAGATTAGCAAGACTGACTTCAGCAAACAGTTAGGCTTTTCACTGATTTTCCATAGTTAACTGCAGTACTTACATCAGATGATTCAATGTGTTTGAAATCAGGGGAGTCACCAATCGCTGCCGTGGAATAAAAGCTGTCCTGCCTTTGAGATTAGGAGTGCTCATGTTTTCCATTCTGTTCGCAAGGAGTTGCTGAGACTGCATTTTTGCTTCTATTTGGAGGTTCTTGCATGGGGTGCCAGCTAATTCTTGAATTTTGTTTGTTCTAGGAGTAGGAACCATAATGCAGTACCGTGACCAACTATCCTATAAAAACAACAAACTATTTAAATCGATATAAATTCCTTATTAAAAATTGAAACTTATGCATTGGGTTACTGAGAGTAAGTTGCAGTGAAAAACAGAACACTAAAATTATGCACCTGTACAGACTGTTTAATTCAATCGGTGGAGGTATTGTAACATTTGTACTAAGTAAGTTGGCGACTGTTTGTGTAGATGGGTTAATTTCTGTCTGTTTACTCGTCCTATTGGAAGAGGAGCCACTTAGCTTACAGCAGAGAATGTGGTCATTTGATCATTCAGGGAAAGAGCTGCCCAATTAGTTACACACCCATTTCTTTTTCATAACACTGTAAAGTTGTCATTTTTCAAGTACATATCAAACTATTTCAAAAATACTATCAAATCTACTTTCATAACATTTTCAGGCAGAGAACTCCAAATATAACAACACACAAAAATAATTTCTCTCCAACCCTCTGGTTTATTTGCCACTTACCTTAAACCTATGTCAATTGGTTACTGATTGGTCTCATAGTGGAAATATGTTTTTCATTATTTTCTCCGAATGGGGAGTTTTTACATCTCTGGATGATACTTCATAAAATAAAATGACTTAATAATTTTGAACCTCTATTAAATCTTCCCTTATGTTCTCCATCCAAGGAAACAATCCCAGCTTCATTAGTCTCAGAAGGTTCAATAATTTAAGTAATTGAAAAGATACTTGCAGCACCTGAAAATTGGGAGGAATTCTGGCAAAAATATTTTACTCTTTAACACCATACCATGCACTGCATCAAAATCTCAAATATAATAATGCCAGCAATAATCAGTTAATTAAACAAAACAGAATACATTTTTATTTCCAAATAAGGCAATGTTACAATTAAATTATAATGAATTGTAATATTTTTACCAGCACATTTTTTTTGCCAGAACCATGTGGGATACCTTGGGTAGATTCACTACCACCAATCCTTCTTACTGGTATTAATCAAGCTACTGATGCCAAGGATACCCATACAATATCTTAAGTTCAAAACAGGCTCTAACTTGATTACACAGTAAAAGGTTTATTACATTTACTTAGCAACAAGCTACATTATATCAAAGATACACGATTGTCTCGTGAGGCATCGGGCTCAACTTAAGAGAAAGTACACATTATTATTTCCATCATACACTGTTGGCACTAAGAACATACGCTGGAGGCTGGTAGCGCAGACTAGAGTCCCTTACATCCTGATGGATGGAGCTACTTATGACATCAGTTAACACTTTCTGCTCTTAACCACCTTGTCAAACAAGAATAGTTAGATAAAAGTTACGAATGCAGTCATTACCAGAAACTAAGATCGAGACAGTCAGACCATATCCTGAAATACCAACAACTTGACATCGTTTGCAATGGTTAGCATATGCACCAATTCTGCATTTTAGAAACTGGGAAATACTGGAAGTAGACGGCTGGCCTGTGAGTGACAATTTAGATTAATGTTTCAAATATAATTAAACCCTGGAAAATAAACAAACATTCCGTATTGGGGGTGGGCGGAGTGTTACCATGGTCCTGTTTTTATAACCCCCTATACGATTTTATCTCCCGCTTTCCACCACTCTGCACCTGAATTTCTGATTGCCAGTTTGCAAAGCCCGCTGTGTGATAGGGTTTTTTTCTGTAAGAAATAAAACGCACCACAGTTTAGAGACTTCCCCTTCCCCAGCCCCCAGACCTTATCTTATGCAGCACCAGGATAAACTGTTTCCTGAAGTTTAGCTCATGTTGTAGCCCAAGTGGAAGCCGACCCGAATCTTGTCCGGGGCCCAGTAACCAGCTCAACCCTCCTCACTGAATTGCTCAAACTGCTCCCGCTTCAAGTTGATCCCCAAATCAAATTGAAATGACCGGGTTGGTTAGACCTAAGTAATTGAACGAGCACAGTATCCATCGATTCCACCCGCAATCGATTCAGTAGGCGTGCTGTGATCGACGTGTCCAGGAGCCAAACAGAGGTCAGGACCGGCCCGCCAATAGACCAATCACGCCGTGGATGGGCGGAACCAGGACCAATGGCAGTTGAAAAGTTCCGCGCGCTGCCTTCCTAAAGCTGGATCCCGGGAGTAATCCATAGAATGGAGTAAGAGAATCGTTCACTTTATTGAATTGAGTATGATATGATTACTGGGCACATTTTTCTCCCCTCTTTGGATTGGAGATGATTGGGTTGGAGTTTCACCATTTCCCCTTTGGGATTTGTTTTCGGGTGCTGCTCGTCCTCCTCCAGGTCTTGAGAAGTGGGACGATGAGCGCTAGTCAGTAATCGCACTCTCCATTCGGACAGAAAGCTGGAGAATGCTGCAGAAATAAACAATGGCGTTTGCCATTACTGGTGCACAACGTGCCCTCTCGTTTCCTCCAGCAATTTCAAAGGAAGAAGGAACCCTGAGTTCCAGTGAGCCCAGAAATATTTGGAGCGATGCATTTCTTTCACTGTGAACAAACCACACTTGGTTTTTACACTGCACCCTACAAATTGCACCATTCGTATGTTGTAAAGGTGAATGATAATGGTCCAGGGAGGGGAATGTTACATGTGTTGTTTTATTAATGTTCTGTGAATTAACTCAAGTGGTAAAAGAGTAAGTGACTGCGAAGGAAATAGTCTCAATTAGAGACAACCGGTTTACATAAAGGGGATCAAAGAGAAAAGAGTAAAGCAACAAAATCAAAATAAAAGCATAAACACTTTAAAAAAAACTCATCCTTGTGATGAATTTGTAGAAGGCTACTTGTGCGAAATGAAATTACATGATAGTTATGATCAGTAACAGTGGAACTGCTTTTACCAGCAACCAAAAACAGAAATTGCTGGAAAGTCTCAGGTCTAGAGCATCTGTGGAGCGAAATCAGAGTTAATGTTTCGGGTGACCCTTCTTCAGAACTGATGATGGCTAGGAAAAATAGCTTTTGTGCAGAAGATTGGGGGGAGCGGTGAAGGAGAGAAAGGGGTAAGGAGTAAACAATAGGTGAAATAGACCCAGAAAGAGAGAACAGTTGGACAGACAAAGGAATGGATAATGGTCAGCGTTGGGGAATGAAAAGCTGCTAATGGGGGCTTGTCATGGGTGGTCCCTCACAGATAAAGATGAGTCTCTTCCACTCTCAGGGTGAGTCCATAAGTGGCTGTATAAACTTATACGGCGAGCCCGGGCTCTGTTACACTTGGGGCAGAAGATGTTCATTGGTGCAGTAGCATGCTCCTTTTGCTGTTTTCACCTCGCTTCCTTTTTTTTCCCCCCATGACTAGTCTGAAGCTGTTTAATGCCTTCCCAGATGCTCCTCCTCCATTTTGCACAGTCTTGGGTTAGTGATTCCCAGATGTCTGTGGAAATGACACACTTTGCATGTGAGGCCTTGAGGGTATCACTGAAGTGCTTCCTCTGTCCACGTGGGGCTTGTCTGCTGTTTCAAAGTTGGGAGTAGAGGATCTGCTTGGGGAGTCTCATGTAAGCCATATAGATGATGTGGTCAGCTGATGAAGGGTGGTCAGTGTCTCGATGCTGGGGATGTAGGCCTGGTCGAGGACTCTGCCGTTGGTGCATCTTTCTTCCCAGTGAATTCACAGGACTTTGCCCAAGCAGCGTTGGTGGTATTGCCCCAGTGCCTTGAGGTGTCTGCTGTAGACAGTCCACCTCCCAGAGCCAAATAAGAGTATGGGAACCACCATAGCTCTGTAAATCATGATCTTGGTATCGGATGTGATGTTGTTGTTCTTGAACATTATTATTGTACTGTGTAATAGTAGACCATGTAATAACAAGGCCTAATGTGTAGGGTTTAGGGGTAAGGACATGGGAGAAGGTGCCTCAAGCCCTAAGATTGTTGAACCTGATATTGAGACCAGAAGGCTGTCGAGTTCCCAAGCTGAAAAGGAGATGCTCTTCTTTCAGCTTGCACTGAGCTTCACTGGAGTACTGCAGCAAGCCTGAGACAGAGATGTTGGCCAGGAAACAAGGTAGTGCGTTCAAGTGACAGCAGCTGGAAGCTCAGGGTCTTCTTTGCAGACAAAATGTAGGTGTTCTGTGAAGTGGCTACCCGCCCTATTCTTCATTTTCCCAATGTATAGTCAAGGTATCTGTAAGAGTCAGTTGACTATACATTCTCACACCCTATTTCCTGTAAAGATCCTATTCCATTTTCTCAGTTCCTCCGTTTCAGTTGCATCTCTTCTGATGATGCCAACTTCAACAATGGGGCCTCCCAAAATGTCCACCCTCTTCCTCACCCAAGAATGCTCCAGCACCGAAGTGCTCAGCCAGATCCGACCCATCTCCCGCATTTCATCCCTTACCCCCGTCTTCCCTCCCACAACAGCGATAGGGTCTCCATTGTCCTCACTTACCATCTCATCAGGATCCACATCCCAATGATCATTAGCTGCCATTTCCGTCACTAAGCGCATATTCCTTTCCTTTCCCCTCCCTTGTAGGACTTCCACAAAGACCATTTCTTCCCATACACCTTGGTGCACTCCTCCTTCATCCTCAACACCCCCCTCCCCAATAGCTCCACAGAATCTTCCCCTGCAACCACACAATATGTAATACCTGCCTGTTTACTTGCTCCCTCTTCCATATCCAAACTTATCTTCCAGGTGAAGCAGTGCTTTACCTGTACTTCATTCAATCCAGTCTACTGATTTCACTGCTCACAATGTGGTGTCCTCTACATTGACTATTAGACAATACAAATAAGGTAGAGAGGCCCACTGCTGCAGATGTGTGTAATAACAGCTTTTAACAGGTTGATTAGAAAAATAGGTTAAATTTTTAAAAAATAAATAACATAGGCAAATAATAAAATGTTGCACCTGTGGAGGTATCCAAAACTAAAAATTATAAATAATGTTTATGAATTAATAAATCCAGTAATGAATTTAGAAGCACAACCCTACCATTGGAGCAGTTGAGATGAATAGCATAGCTGCATTTAAAAGGAAGCCGAAAAAGTATATGAAAGAGAAAAGATTGAACAATTGTCTAATCAGGTAAGATACGGTTGTGTGGGTGAAAGCTTGTGTCAAAAGTAAATAAAACCAAAACAGTTGGGTGGATTGATCAGTACTTGTGCTGTAAGTACTATGTAATTAACTGGATCAAATCAGCTAATAATTTATTTGTGAAAAAGTGGAACTCGTAGCTCCTATCTTCACAAATTGTTGCATGTTTAATCAGCTAGTGATGAGTCCTGTGCATTAGTGGTATTCTTCCAGCAAGCGCTAGCCCTCCTGTCTGTACAGATGCTGACTGACTCTTAGAATGTTTTGTATTTCTTTTTCACATGTTGCTTAAACCTTTTTACAGTTTCTAAATTTGTTATAAAAGGAGATGCAATTTGAAGACTGTGTGGTCTAGTAATATAGTCAATTGTATGATTGCGTACAAATCAATTGAAGAAACTCATTGACATTTTTAAAAAATAGGTTTAGTAAAGCAGCCTTATTGTTGCGATCTTAATAATAAGAATGTTGACAGAAGAAAAAGTATGGACTTGGTTGAGATTTGAAGAATTTTTTAAATTCCAGCTTGATCGTAAACTAGGGAATTATAATAACTGGCTTACATACATCAACATTCTCCAAACAACAGTGAGAAGAAATTTTGAAATAACTTCGTTTTGGTCGTGTTTTTGAAGGATAAATTCCTGTTTTGGTGTTGGCTGTGGCTGTGATGGTTTCTGCATCAGACTATTTTTGATTCATACATGAATGTCACTGACTAGGTCTGCGTTAGCTACCCAACCCCAATTATCTTGAGAAATGACAATGAGGCTACTCATCCCTCATTATGTTGAGAAGATGACATAAGTGCCTTTTATACCCTGCAAACAATATGGCCTGTAGGTATGTATCTCATTTGTTGTTCAGAAGAAAGTTACTGTGTTTTTACCAGCAATACCTGGATAAATGTGAGGTGATGCATTTTGGAAGGTCGAACTTGAAAGTTGAATATAGGATTAAAGACAGGATTCTTGGCAGTGTGGAGAAACAGCGGGATCTTGGTGTGCAGGTACATAGATCCCTTAAAATTGCCACCCAGGTGGACAGGGTTATTAAGAAAGCATATGGTGTTTTGGCTTTCACTAATAGGGGGATTGAGTTTAAAAGCCACGAGATCTTGTTGCAGCTCTACAAAACTTTGGTTAGACCGCACTTGGAATACTGTGTCCAGTTCTGGTCGCCCTATTATAGAAAAGATGTGGATGCTTTGGAGAGGGTTCAGAGGAGGTTTACCAGGATGCTGCCTGGAATGGAGGGCTTGTCTTACGAAGAGAGGTTGACTGAGCTCGGACTTTTTTCATTTGAAAAAAGAAGGAAGAGAGGGGACCTAATTGAGGTGTACAAGATAATGAGAGGCATAGATAGAGTTGATAGCCAGAAACTTTTCCCCAGGGCAGAAATTGTTAACACGAGGGATCATAGTTTTAAGCTGTTTGACGGAAAGTATAGAGGGGATGTCAGAAGCGGGCTCTTTACGCAGAGAGTTGTGAGAGCATGGAATGCGTTGCAAGCAGCAGTTGTGGAAGCGAGGTCATTGGGGATATTTAAGAGACTGCTGGACATGCATATGGTCACAGAAATTTGAGAGTTTGTACATTAGGTTTACCTCACATGAGGATCAATGGTCGGCACAACATCGCGGGCTGAAGGGCCTGTTCTGTGCTGTACTGTTCTATGTTCTAATAGTGAAGGAGCAACAATGTTGTTCCAAATCAAGATGGTGTGTGGCTTGGAGGGAAGCTTGTGGACTGAATTGTTGCCATGATTTTACTGCCCTTGATCTTCTAGCTGGTAGAGGTTACTGATTTAGAGGGGCCGTCAAAGGAGGTTTGACAATTTGCAGCAGTGCATTTTGTAGATGGTACACTGTATGTCAGTGATAGAGAGAGAATGTGTTTAAGATGGTGAATGAGGTGTGCAATAAGCTTAGTTCTTTGTGGTATTGAGCTTCTTGAGTATTTTTGCAGATGCACTCATCCAACAAGTGGAGAACATTCTATTGTGTTCAAAATGTTAACTTGTAGATGGTGAACAGGCTTTGGAGAGGAAAATTACCAGCATCTGACATACAGTTAATAGAGAAAGTATTTTTGGTCAAGGTTAACCTTCTAGGATGTTGGTGGTGGAATAGTAAATTATGGTAATGCCATTGAATGTCAAGGGGGGATGCTTAGATTTTCTCTTCAGAGCACCTGTGTGGCACATGTTATCAGTCACTTAACACCCAAACGTAAATATGTCCAGGTGTTGCCACATTTGGCATGTGATAGTTCAGCACCTGAAGTGACATCAGTGGTACTGAACACTGCAAACATCACCATTTCTGACCTTCTGATGGAGGGAATGCTATTAATGAAGCAGCTGATGTTATGTTCAAGACACCACAGTCTCCTTGTCTCCAGTTTTTGTTTTGGTGAATATCTGATGAGTAATACCCTTCAACACTGGTAGTCAGTGCATGCTACTACACAGACATCTTCTATTTCACATATCCAGTTGCATGACTTTTAGAATTTGTAGAATGGTAGCTCACTACCTTTTCTTCTATCCTCCCAATTAGGAAACGCTCAGTTTCCACAAAAACTGATTGTGATTCACTCTGCATTCTTAAAAATTTCATATTCTTGGTTTTCAATCTTGTGATATTTGTTCTCTCTTTTATTAGTTCTGAAGCAGACACACAAGTTCTTCAGGAGCTTGGTTCTTCCTGCATGAAACTTGGACAGTTAGCACTTGACAACTTCCATGTAGCACCAGCAGTTGATCAAAAACATCCTGTTGGAATGAATTCCATTTTACACCTCATGTGGTGAGTAATAGCTGTGCATTTATGTAAAGTATGGTTAATTTTCTACAACATTTTTTCATTGTAAAAATATTAGAATATACTTTTGCTATGAAGTCATTAGAATAATAATAATGAAAATTTTATGTTCAGGAAATATATTTTGAAAATATTTTATTTGAATTTACATTTTAGCACTTAATTTCATTTCCTGGTAAATTCCAACTTGAAAGCTTCGTTTGAACTTTTCCTAGCTTGTGTTCATAAAATCGTTTGGCATAGAAAGTGAACTTTGGCCCAAAATTCTTATGTTTGAAATTGCTGTCTAATTCATCTCACCTCTTTGGCTTCTCGACATCTCTACAAATTTTATTCCTTTCTATGCATACCAGTTCCATTTTGAAAGTTTATGTCAAATCTGCTTCTCCTACAACTTTATGTACTGCTTTCCAAAAGTATCATAACTTGCTACATTTAAAAGAAAATTCTCCAATTTGAATATTTTACCAATTACATGAAACCATTTCAAGCACTCTTTCTGACTGCTAAACCTCCTAATGTGGAAACAATATCAGTTTTGCATGCAGATGGCTTATTTTATTATATCAAGGTGCATTTTCCTTGGAAGTATTAAGAAACTGTGCCTATCCAACTTAAAAATCTAATGTGTTTTTTTTAGGGAAATATGCCTGTTTGATAAAGTATAATTATGGCATGACACATCAGTTTCTAATCTAAATTTGGGATACAAATGATGTTGTAAAGATTGTCAGCTATAAATTAAGATTTATGTCAGGCCTCGTTATACTGAAGTTATCTTCAAAGAAATTGAAGAACACCTTTGCTAAGTAAACAACTGTCTAATTCTGATTACTGGTAGGCACTATTGTGTAAGTGGATAAAATACAGAGAGAGGCACCATCCAGGGTTTGGTGGGGAAAAATCTACTGTAGCACCCTGTTTTGCTGGTTAATGGAAACATTTTCATTTCCTTCAGTTCTAACTTCAACTTAATGTCTTATGCAGTATTTCTATTTTAGCTAATTTTGATTCATGACTTCAATAAAACTTGCTAAAATGTAAAATTCATTCACATAGAACAGGGTTAATTTTCTTATTATTCATTCATGGGATAAGGGCATTATTGACTGGGCCGGCATTTTCACCCATCCCCTTGAGAAGTTGGAGCTCAGCTATCTCTCGACCCACTGCAATCTTTTGGTGCAGATAAGCCCACAATGCTGCCAAAGGTGAGGGGGGATGTCAATATATTTCCAAGTCCGGATGCTGACTGGCTTGGGAACTTGAAGGTGGAGGTGTACCCATGTATCTCCTACCTTTGTCCCACCAGATGATAGTGGTCATTGGTTAGGAAAATGCTGTCTAAGAAGCCTTGGTGAATTTCTGCGGTGTATTTTATAGGTGGTGAATGCTGTCACTGAAATTTCTAAATGTGGTGCCAATCAAGTCGACTGCTTTGTTCTGGGTTGTATAAAACTTCTTTAATGCTGTTGGAGATGCACTCATCCACACAAGTGGGAGTATTTCATCACATTCCTGACATGTGCCTTGTAAATGGACGGTATTTTATGGAGTCAAGAGTGAATTGCTTGCTGCAGATTCCTAGTCTCTGATTACTTTTGTAGCAACAGTATTTGTATAGGTTTAGTTCAGTTTCTGGTTAATGGTACTTTCTAGGATATTGGGGGGATGGGAACCTAAGGGGAGGCTCTGAGTTAGCTAGAGTGAGCGCTTAAGGAAAAAGAGAATCAAGATAGTAAATAAAAAGCAAGAAGCAGCTGAGTAGTGCAGCACTAACATGAGTGGAAACCAGGTAGTGACAGAAAAAAATGAGAATGTTTAAAAACAAAAGTTCTCCTGGTGGAGGTGCTAGCATTAAAAAACAAAAGCATATAAACCAACACAAGGGTATTTAATCTTAATGCTTGCAACATTTGAAACAAGGTAAATCAGTTGATGGCGCAAATCATCGCAAATGGGTATGTTTTAGAGGCCATTAGAGACATGGTTGCAGGGTGGTCACGACTGGGAATTAAATATCCAGGGATATCAGACTATTCAGAAGGACAGTCAGGAAAGAAAGGGAGGTGGTGTAGCTCTGATTTTTAGTGATGATGTCAGGGCAGTAGTGAAAGATGATATAGGTCCTTGGAGAGAAAGGTTGAATCAATGTGGATGGAAATTAGAAATAATAAAGGGTAAAACTCATTAATGGGCATAATGACTCCAAATAATAACGTCACGGAGTGGGCAATAAGCAAAGAAATAACTGATGCATGTAAAAATGGTAAGCAATTATCATGGGGGATTTCAAACTATATATTGGTTGGTCAAACCAGGTTAGTCAAGGCAGTCTAGATGACGAGTTCATAGAATGTATCTACGATAGTTTCCTTGAACAGTATGTAATAGAACCGACAAGGGAGAAAGCTATCCTAGTTCTGGTCCTGTGTAATGAGACAGGAGTAATTAATAATCTCATCGTCAGGGATCCTTCCACAGTATGGTTGAAGTTAAAATACAGATGGAGGGTGATCAGATAAAATCCAATACTAGTGTCTTGTGCTTAAACAAAGGAGACTACAATGGGATGAGGATGGAGTTGGCTAAGGTAGACTGGGAGCAACGATTACATAGAGCAAAGATTACATGGTGGGACAATTTGAGGAACAGTGGAGGATTCCAAAGTGATTTTCCACAGCGCTCAGTAAAAATATATAACAGTGAAAAGGAAGGACTGTAGGAGAAAGGATAATTAGCCATGGATAAGTAAGGAAATAAAGGAGAGTAATAAATTGAAAGCTAATGCATACAAAGTGGCAAAGATTTGTGGAAAATTAGAAGATTGGGAAATCTTAAAAGATTGACAGAAAGCCACAAGAAAAGCTATAAAGAAAGTTAAGATGGATGTGAGAGTAAACTAGCTCAGAATATAAAAACAGATAGCAAAAAATTCTCCAAATGTATAAAACAAAAAAAAAAGTGGCTAAGGTAAACGCTAGTCCTTTTAGACAATGAGAAGAGGGATTTTTAAAAATGGGAAATGAGGAAATGGCTGAGGTGTTGAACACGTATTTTTGTGTTGGTGTTCACAGTGAAAGACACAAATAACTTGCCAATAATTGATGACAAGGAGGCTATGGTAGTTGAGGACCTAGAAATAATCATTATCACTAAAGAGGAAATGTTGCACAAATTAATGGGGTTAAAGGTAGACAAGTCCCCTGGCCCTGATGGAATGATTCCCAGAGTACTAAAAGAGATGGCAGGGGAAATAGCAAATGCACTTGTGGTAATTTACCAAAATTCACTAGACTCTGGGGCAGTTCTGACAGGTTGGAAACAGCAAATGTCACACCACTGTTTAAAAAGGCGGTAGACAAAATATGGATAACTATAGGCCCATTAGCTTAATTTCTGTAGTGGGAATAATGCTTGAAGCTATAATCAAGGAAGAACTAGTGAGACATCTGGATAGAAGTTGTCCCATCCGGCAAACACTGCTTCTTTTATGAAACGCAGGTCATATTTAACTAATTTACTGGAGTTTTTTGAGGATGTTATGAGCGCAGTGGACGACAGAGAACTGATGGATGTCAGAAGGCATTCAACAAGGTGCCGCACAAAAAGCTGCTGCATAAGATGAATCTGTGCAGTGTTAAGGGTAATGTATTAGCATGGATAGAAGATTAGTTAACTAACAGAAAGCAAAGAGTAGAGATAAATGAGTTATTTTCTGGTTGGCGATCAGTGGCTAATGGTGTGTCTCCGGGATCAGTGTTGGAACTGCAATTGTTTACAATTTACATAGATGATTTAAATTGGGGACCAAGTGTAGAGTGTCAAAGTTTGCAGATGACACAGAAAGTCTGTAGAGCGCTATAGATAGGGCAAGGGTCTGGCAGATGGAATACATTGTTGGTAAATGTGAGGTCATCCATTTTGGTATGAATAATGGCAAAATGGATTATTGTTTAAATGGAGAAAAAAATGCAGCAGGCTTTTTTTTTGAAAAGTATTCATTTGTAGGATGTGGGATTGCTGGCTGGCCAGCATATATTGCCCATCCCTAATTGACCTGGAAAAGGTGGTGGTTGACCCACAATGTCATTAGGGAGAGAATTCCAGGATTTTGACCCAATGACAGTGAAGCAATGGTGATATATTTCCAAGTCAGATGGTGGGAGGCTTGGAGGGGAACTTGAAGATGGTGGTGTTCCCATATGCTGCCCTTGTCCTTCATTGCTAGAGGGATGGAGCTTTATAGGGTGCTGCTGAGGCCACACCTATAATACTGTGAACAGTTTTGGTCTCCTTACTTGAGAAAGGATGTACTGGCACTGGAGGATTGCAGAGGAGGTTTGTGAGATTGATTGAGAGGATTGGTTTATGAGGACAGATTAAGTAGACTGGGACTATACTCATTGGAATTTGAACAATATTGGGGGATCGTACAGAAACATATAAAATTGTGAAGGGAAAAGATAAGACAGAAGCAGCGAAGTTGCTTGCACTGGTGAGTGCAACTAGAACTAGGGGGCATAGCCTCAAAATAAGGGGGAGCAGGTTTAGGGATTGAGTTAAGGACGATCTTCTTCACCCAAAGGGCTGTGTTTCTGTGGAATGCCCTGTCCAGTGAAGCAATTGAGGCTACCTCATTGAATATTTTTAAGACAAAGATAGATTTTTGAACAGTAAAGAAATTAATAGTTATGGCGAATGGGCGGGTAAGAGGAGCTGAGTCCACGAAAAGATCAGGCATGACCTTATTGAATGGCAGAGTCACTCAATGGGCCAGATGGCCTACTCCTGTTCCTATTTCTTATGGTAGTGGGGAAATCAGCGATATTATGTTATTTGAATGCTGTGGAGTAATTATTAGGTTAGATTTATTTTGCTGGAGATGGTCATTGCATGGTATTGTGTGGTATGAATGTTACTTAGCATTTGTCAGTTCAAGCCTGGAGAATGTCCAGTCCTTGCTGAATTTAGATATGAATTGCTTTAGCGTCTGAGGTGATTCTGTGTTTTTCATACTCTGTATTTAAAGAAGAAACCGCAGTAAGCCAAATTTGGAAGCAAGGAGAAATTGGTTAAGGCAGTGTTTGAAATGGGCAATACTTCATTTATGATCCGAGGAGAGATTACCTACGTAAGACAATGATTTCATGGCAGTGGCCTCAGGTGTTTCCTATTTCACCATAAACATGATATCCAAAAGGAGAGAAAAACGTACTCTATCTCTTCCTTATCATTCTGCCTCAGGGTAGTTGTGGAGCAGTAGTAGTGCCCCTACCTGTGTGCCAGAAAGTCTGGTTCAAGCTGCACCTATCCTGGATGCTTGTCCTATCAAGTTGATTAAAATAACTGCCAACTGTGGTTCCATGCATCTCCTTCCCTATCCTGTGTCACTCTGGTACAAAGAACAGAAAATATTTGCTATTCTTACAGTTTCTGTTTTTTTCCTTTTTTTAGGTTAAAGGACCAAGTAGTCCAACAAACAGTGGAACTGGAGACTCGGGTAAAAGGTTGTAATGCTTATGAATTGTATATGTCATTTAGGTACACCTCGGCTTGAGGGCCCAATAGTGTAAATGTCCTTTCTTTGTCTTAAATGCAGTGTTTGAAATACAATAGAATAATGCTTTCAACAAGTTGGTTTATTTCCTCATATGGGCCATATTTGATAGTCTAACATTGAACAATAACATTGGTAAGAGAAACCATTAATTCACTCCAAGTTATTTTGGGCTACCCAAGCAGTTCTTGCCATAAAGAGTTTGCTTTAATGTGAAATTGAACTGTTAAAAACTAGAAAAATCCCAGATTCAAGTTGATTTATCGAATGACAATCTGGGAAAACAGGTTCAATCATTGGTCTCAGTCATAAAATGATTACAATGTAGAAAGAGGCTATTTGGCCTGGCATTTCTTCACCAGCTTTCTGTAAGAACAATCTGCCTAGTCCCACTCACCTGGTTATTCCAGGAGACCTGCAATTGTTTTCTTTTCCAAGAATTAACCAATCCTAAGTATGAAAGTTAGCTCACTGAGCTGGAAGATTTGTTTTCAGACGTTTCAGCACCATAATAGGTAACATCATCAGTGAGAGTCTCCGGTGAAGCGCTGGTGGTATGTCCCACTTCTCTATTTATAGCTCCTGGTTTCTTAAGGTGGGTGTTGTCATTTCCGGTTCTTTTTTTCAAGGGAAGAATCTCAATCGATGTATTTATTGAAGGGGATCTTGTTAGAATGCCATAGCTCTAAGAATTCTCGTGCGTGTTGTTATGATACGAGGTAAACCCTCCTGCTAAACTTAAAACACAGAAAAGATTTATCCCGTGCAGTAATCTGTAAAAATACAAGTGGCCATGAACTACTTAAAGAAAAAATTAATAACTGTATTTAAAGTAAAACAGAGAATAATTAACTAATCACTATTTACAATTTCTTCCTCTAACCTATCTTTTACCTTTCCTTCTATAATACTAGTCTGATAAAATTCCCAATTAAGATTTATAAAACAAGGCTTCTTAACTCAACACCTGGCAGCTTTCGTGCTTCGATTCAGATCTTCCTGTGTCTTCTTTTCTTCTTCTTAGGAATTTCTGTGTCATAGGTTACTGATCAAAAAGGTACTTTTAAGAGAGTTATTTTCAGGCTGTCTATTTACATGCTGAGCTTGTCAGTTCTCCTCTCAACTGTTTAATTTTCCCCGGTCTTATACCCCCAAAAACATTGGTTGTGTCATTGTCTTTTAAGATTGTCAATATGCTAAATTCAAACTGGATTGGAGTTTGATATTTTTCGGGGTGTAATTTAAACAGATTGGCCGAATTCGAATTTGTTTTTGTCTCCAGGCAACAAGCTAATTGAGTTGTTTGAGCAGGTGTTACATTGTTGCCTTCTTGAGAACAATTGGTGCTGTATCTGGTAGTTCTGCTGCTTTTAACTCTCTTAACGTACACCCACCTCTTCATAACAGTGTCTTTATTTCGCCTGTCCTAGGGTGTGTGTGTTGTCCCAGTCAAAGTAGTGTCCTTCTTTGTCTGTATGTATGGAAATTAGTGATAGTGGGTCATGTCTTTTGGTGACTAGTTGGTACTCATGTATCCTTCTAGCAAGTTTCCTGCTTGTTTGTCCAATGTGGTGTTCTTTTACAATTCTTGCATGGTATCTTGTAAATGACGTTAGTTTTGCTGGTAGTATCTAAAGGATTCTTTAGTTTCATTAGTTGCTGTTTAAGTGTGGTAGGCTTGTGGGCTACCATGATGCCAAGTGGTCTGAGTAGTCTGGAATTCATTTCTGATATGACTTTGATGTAAGGAAATGTGGCTATAGTTTTTCGTTGAGTTGTGTCAGCTTGTTTGGGTTTGTTTCTGAGGAATCAGCAGATTGTGTTTATTGGGTATCCATTTTTCTGGAAAACCTTAAATAGACCCCTTGGCAACTTGAGTCATCAGTGATGTAAATCTCATAACTCTCTCTCTGTGCATACAAATGTTAATGCACTTTAAATTTCAACATTAACTGGTATCTATATTTTATTATCAGGTGCTGAAACCAATACTGAGGCTATATCAGAAGACAACCTGAAAGAAGTGTATGTTGATTCAATTTCCAATCTTTATGGGAAAAAAATCTTCCACCTCTAGCATTATACAATTATTTTTGTTATCAAAAAAGGCAAGATACCTTTTAAGTTATTGATGGAATATTAATGAAATAATTATTTTCTTTTACCTCTTTTGCAGGATTCAAGTGCTTGAAAAGGAATTAGAAGATGTTTCAATATCTTTCCAGCACAAAACAATGGCCCTTCACAGGTGCGAAAAAATCTGGTTTCATTTTTGCTCTGGTTACTTCACTTTATTTGTGACGTCATTCCAAATCTAAACAAAATTTCAGCTGAAAGAAAGCAGATGGGTGGTGTTTGATGGGAAATGTCCATCCTGGAGTTCAGTTACTAGTGGTGTACCACAAGGATCTGTTTTGGGGCCACTGTCATTTGTTATTTTTATAATAGAAGGATGGGTTAGTAAATTTGCGGATGACACTAAGGTTGGTGGAGTTGTGAATAGTGCCAAAGGATGTTGCAGGTTACAGAGGGACATTGATAAGCTGCAGAGCTGGGCTGAGAGGCGGCAAATGGAGTTTAATGTGGAAAAGTGTGAGCACTTTGGAAGGAGCAACAGGAATAAAGAGTACTAAGCTAATAGTAAGATTCTTGGTAGTGTAGATGAGCAGAGAGATCTCGGTGTCCAAGTACATAGATCCCTGAAAGTTGCCACCCAGGTTGATAGTGTTGTTAAGAAGGTATACGTGTGTTAGCTTTTATTGATAGAGGGATTGAGTTTCGGAGACACGGGGTCATGCTGCAGCTGTACGAAACTTGGGTGTGGCCACATTTGGAGTATTGCATACAGTTCTGGTCACTGCATTATACGAGGGATGTGTAAGCTTTGGAAAGGGTTCAGAGGAGATTTACTAGGATGTTGCCTGGTATGGAGGGAAGGTCTTATGAGGAAAGGCTGAGGGACTTGAAGCTGTTTTTGTTAGAGAGAAGGTTGAGAGGTGACTTAATTGAGACATGTAAGATAATCCGAGGGTTAGATAGGGTGGACAGTGAGAGCCTTTTTCTTCAGATGGTAATGGTTAGCATGAGGGGACATAGCTTTAATCAGCAGATTATGTGTATTGGGTATCCATTTTTCTGGAAAACCTTAAATAGATGTAACAGATGTAGAGGTAGTTTCTTTACTCAGAAAGGAGTAGGGGTGTGGAACGCCCTGCCTGCAACAATAGTAGACTCGCCAACCTTAAGGGCATTTAACTGGTCATTGGATAAGCATATGGATGAAACTGGAATAGTGTAGGTTAGGTGGGCTTCAGATTGGTTCCACAGTTCAGCGCAACATCGAGGGCCGAAGGGCCTGTAATGCGCTGTAATGTCCTATGTTCTATGTTCCATTAACTCCTTTGAGATTGGAAAGGTAGTGGTGGCTGATACATGGTGTTTGGTTGTCTTGATTTTTCTCATTCATGCCAGAGTCCTTGGTATCTCCAAGGTGGGCCAAAGACATTTTCCAATACTAATTCACCCTCCTTTTGTATTAGGCTTTTAATTAAGATATTCAGCTTCCTCTTAAACATGTAAATTATAATCTCAGATATGTTTGCCTTAAGGTGGATGAATCAATCTGCCAAGTAACTGAAAAAGATAGAATAATCCACATTGATGAGCATCATCCCTGTATGTCTTGGAAAATTTTAATAAAGGAATTACTTTGGAATGCTGTGAATAAAGTCTGGGACATCATGAAATGCAACTTTTTATTTTATTCATTCACGGAATATGGGAATCACTGGCCAGGTCAGTGTTTATTGTCCATCCCTAAGTGCCCAAAGGGCAGTTAAGTGTCAACTGCATTGCTGTGGGTCTGGAGTCATATGTAGGGAGGACCAGGTAAAGACGATAGTTCACTTCTATAAAGTGAACGAGTTGAGTTTTTCTGACATTTTAACAGTGTGAATTTTAATGTACATTTATCATTTCAGAATTAATTGTAGAACTTTGGAATATAAATGCTCCGTAAATGATTTAAAAGTAGTTGATGAAGTTAGCTTTGTGACTATTTAAGGTAATCTTACTTTGTGTAATTACTGGTCAAATTTGCACTTGTACCAATATAATGATCAATGAAAAATCAAGAGTGTTGAAACATTGAAAAGAAAATCTCTCAACATCACTTTGACTGAAAATCAACCAGATTGAGAAGTGCTCCACAATTCCCAAAAAAAATGGGATTAGTAAACCAAAGCTTCATGGATGACTTCAAAGAGGAAGAGAAGCTAAGAGTGACAATGGAGTTTGCTGAAGTTGGCCAAACAATAAAGAAGGCTCCGTGCTGAGAGCACATCTCTCAAAGCTATGTACTTGTGGTTCACCCAATAGAGAAGTGAAGGTGTACCCATTTCTGGTCATTATTTGAACTGAGGGAAAGACATTTTGCTTCCAAATGAGTGGAAATGCAGTGACATTGTGAAGTTTGGAGCCAGTAAATGTTACCACGATTCAAGAACTGACATGGCATTTTCAAAGAGAAGAATAAGGCTGCAGACAACTCAAGTCATTTACAAAATTATAATGTCACTGGAGTAGTAATCAGAAGACTCAGTCTAATGCTGTTAGCATGTGTTCAAATCCCACTATGATATCTGATGGAATGTAAATGTGAAATTGAAAGATGATTCCTGGCAACCATTATTGAAACGATCATGGATAGCTGGAAAAAAAACATCTGATTTACAAATGTCTTTTAGAAAGGGAAATCTTCCATCCTTTTCCTTATCTAACTTTAGCCTATTAATACTGCATTTCACTCTTAACTGGCCTCTGAAATGGTGTGAAATACACTCCGTTTAAGAGAAATTTGGATGGGAAACAAATGCTGACCTTGCCAGTGATCATTTCTGACTGAAGTAAAGAAGTGTTTCTTTCATTGTTGCCACAAAATTGATCTACACAAGCTGCCTCCATTTGTCATATTTAAAACTTGCCAAACCATGCTTCCATCCTAGAAATCTAAAGTCCCTGTCATGCTGTTACTTGTGCAGTGCCAAAGCCCTAGATGATATTGTCATTACCAAAGGTTAACCTCACCATGAATCATGTCAAATTTATAAACATCTCCAACAGAATAAACTATGAAAGTTGGGTTTTTGCTGCAGGACAACCACCATTACCCATCCATTCCAGAAAACTTAGTCACACAATGCATAATGTCAAAATTTCAACTCATTGACTAAGGTATCATATGTGCCTTCAAATTTAAGAAAACTGATCAAGAGTATGTTGGATAATAAAGACGCTGTGACAGGTTTCCTGAAGAAGTTCGACATTAAAGAGAAATCTACATATGTGGCCATGTTGTATTTGCGATAAACAATAGCAATGATGTGGAGGATTCCAAAGTTCATTGGAGAAGTGAAAACGAGAGTTTATTTGACAGTAGAACTGTACTAGCCAACTGGTATGTAGGCTGTATCGATACATAATTGAATATTGACTCCCAAGAATCTACCATCAAGATGATGGTAGATGCTGAATATTGGCCAATCCAAACCCTAAAGACATCCAGAAAGCTGAATAGGTTGATGATGTTGAAGATACCAAGACTGTCCCAGTGCCATCATCTCATAATAGTTATTCACTATCTAGAAGAATTCCTGGAGTTGTTACAAAAAGTCAGTTGCTGCTGGTGTTACTCAAATTCAGAACATCCTATCTCTAACAAAGACTGAGGCAAGGAGTAAAAATAATTTTTTCAAAGCTTGCGTCCACCCTCTCTCATTGATTGTACAAGTATATTCACATTACTTGAGACAATTGTCTTCACTTTTTGTTTACTTGAACATTCCAGCTTGGTGCTTTTGAGAACGCCTTATTTTTGACACAATGTGGACTGCATTGTACAGGTAGAAGGATCCCAATGTTCAGTTGCCCATTTTCAGCTTTGGTAATCAAAAAGGAAAAAAACATATTTGAGTAACTAGCTGTTATTTTCCTTTGCTGGTTTATAGGCTTCAATTCACACATGCGCTTCGTGAAGCAGTGCAGAAGAATGATGAAGAAGGAAAGTGAGTATTTTGAGTGCATAGATATTAGTAAAATGCTCTTTTGTTGTATTCATCTGTATCGAAGTCAAAGTAGGTTCTCAAGTCAGACTTCTGCTCCTTAGTTTGTGTGTGTTTCCCTGATAGTTGCTCAAGTTAAATTTGGCTTTTGGCACTGTTAACTTGAAACAAACCGAATGATTTACATATTTTAAGAAGAAAGAACAATCAACTAAAATTTGTGTAGAAGAATGAGGAGAACCAAACAATCTTTATAAAAAGTACGTTATGATTAGGATCTTTACACAGTTACATTTAGAATTCTTTTCAGCCAAGGTTTGAGATTAGAATGAGTGGTAATGTTCTGTGACTTGTATCTGTAGTGAATCCAACAAAAATGAAATCTAATGTAACAAAGTAACTTGCCAGTTGTAGATTCTCGACTGTTAATAGGCAATAGGTGCAGGAGTAGGCCATCTGGCCCTTCAAGCCAGCACCACATTCATTATGATCATGGCCGATCATCCACAATCACTATCTGTTCCTGCCTTATCCCCATAACCCTTGATTCCACTATCTTTAAGAGCTCTATCTATCTCTTTCTTGAAAGTATCCAGAGACTTGGCCTCCACTGCCTTCTGGGGCAGAGCATTCCATATATCCACCACTCTCCTCAACTCTGTTCTAAATGGCCTACCCCTTATTTTTAAATTGTGTCCTCTGGTTCTGGACTCACCCATCAGCAGAAACATGCTTCCTGCCTCCAGAGTGTCCAATCCTTTAATAATCTTATTTGTCTCAATCAGATCCCCTCTCATCCTTCTAAACTCAAGTGTATACAAGCCCAGTCGCTCTAATCTTTCAACATATGATAGTCCCACCATTCCGGGAATTGACCTTGTGAATCTACGCTGCACTCCCTCAATAGCCAGAATGTCCTTCCTCAAATTTGGAGACCAAAACTGCGCACAATACTCCAGATGCAGTCTCACCAGGGCACTGTACAGCTGCAGAAGGACCTCTTTACCCCTACACTCAATTCCTGTTGTTAGGAAGGCCAGCGTACCATTAGCTTTCTTCATTGCCTGCTGTACCTGCATGCTTGCTTTCATTGACTGATGTACAAGAACACCTAGATACCGTTGTACTTCCCCTTTACCTAACTTGACTCCATTTAGATAGTAATCTGCCTTCCTGTTCTTGCCACCAATGTGAATAACCACACATTTATTAACACTAAACTGCACCCGCCATGCAACTGTCAACTCACCTAGCCTGTCCAAGTCACCCTGTATTCTCATAACATCCTCCTCACATTTCACCCTGCCACCCAGCTTTGTGGTGTCAGCAAATTTGCTAATATTACTTTTAATACCTTCATCTATATCATTAATATATATTGTAAACAGCTATGGTCACAACACCTAACCTTGTGGTACCCCACTGGTCACCACCTGCCATTCCGAAAGGGATCTGTTTATTACTACTCTGCTTCCTGTCAGCCACCCAATTTTCAATCCAAGTCAGTATTTTGCTCCCAATACCATGTGCCCTAATTTTGCTCACAAATCTTCTGTGTAGGACTTTATCAAAGGGCTTTCTGAAAGTCCAGGTACACTACATCCACTGGCTCTCCCTTGTCCATCTTCATAGTTACATCCTCAAAACATTCCACAAGATTAGTCAAGCACGATTTTACCTTTGTAAGTCCATGCTGATTCTGACCTATCCTGTTACTGCCATCCAAATGAGTCATAATTTCATCTTTTATATTTGACTCCAGCATCTTTCATTGATGCTGGATTTCACTGATGTCAGGCCAAGTGGTCTATAATTCCCTGTTTTCTCTCTCCCTCCTTCCTTGAAAAGTGGGACAACATTAGCCACCCTCCAATCCGCAGGAACTGATCATGAATCCATAGAACATTGGAAAATGATTACCAATGCATCCATGATTTCTAGAGTCACCTCCTTAAGCACCCTGGATTGCAGACCATCAGGTCCTGGGGACTTATCAGCCTTCAGACCTAACAGCCTATCCAACAACATTTCCTGCCTAATATAAATGCCCTTCAGTTCATCCATTACCATAGGTTACTTAATATAGGAACAGGAGTAGGCCATTCAGCCCCTTGGAGCCTGTTCTACCATTCAGTGAGATCATGGCTGTTCTGTGGCCTGACTTCATATTTCTGCTTTTGGTCCATATCCCTTAATATGTTTGCTTAACAAAAAAAAACTAGGAGAAAGTGAGGACTGCAAATGCTGGAAAAGCACAGCAGGTCAGGCAGCATCTGAGGAGCAGGAGAATCGATGATTTGGGCATAAGCCCTTCATCAGGAATCACAAGCTGCCTCCATTTGTGATAGTTAAAACTTACCAAACCTTGCTTCCATCTTGTAAGTTTAAAATCCCGGTCATGCTGTTACTTGTGCAGTGTCAAAGACCTAGTTGATTACCAAAGGTTAACTTCACTTTGAATCATGTCAAATTTATAAGCGTCTCCAACAGAATAAACTATGAAAGTTGGGTTTCTTGCTACAAGACAACCACATTATACATCCCTTCCAATTAACATAGTCAGACATTGCATACTGTCAAAATTTCAACTTGTTGACTAAGACATCATGTAAGCCTTCAAATGAACTGATCAAGAGTATGTTGGATAATAAAGACGCTGTGACAAATTTCCTGAAGAAGTTCAACATTAAAGAGGAAATCTACGTATGTGGCCATGTTATATTTGAGATGAACAATAGCAATGATTTGGAGGATTTCAAAAAAAAATCTCCGATTTAAACTTAATAAAGCTGAGGGACTTAATAGAAGTATATAAAATTATGAAGAGGCATTGTTAGAGTGGATGGTCAGATTCTTTTCTAGGGTGAAAACGTCAAAGACAAGGAGCATAGGTTTAAGGTGAGAAGGGAAACGTTTAAAGGAGATGTGCAAGGACATTTTCTTGCACAGATAGTGGTAGGTGCCTAGATCATGCTGCAAAGGTATATGGTAGAAGCAGATACAATAACAGGATTTAAGAAGCATTTAAACATATACATGAACAGGAACATGATACGTGGATCAGGTACAAGCAGATGAGACTGGTTTAGAATTGCATTATGGTTGGCACAGACATGGTGGGTCAAAGGGCCTGAACTTGTACTGTTCTATATTTTATCAATGGATTTAGCATCCTGTTTGTAGAAGAGAGTTCAAAACCTTTCCCACCCTTTGTGTACAGAAATGCTTCCTAACATCTTTTAGAATCTCCAACCAATATAAAATAGTTTCTTTATCTATCCTGTCTTTTCTTATTAATAGCTTGAAGATTTTGACCATATCTAAATTCTAAAGAAAAGAGGCTTAACGTGCATAATCTGTCCTCATAACTTAATCCTTGAAGTCCAAGTATCATTCTTATAAACCAACATTGTACTCCCTCCAAGGCTAGTATATTCTTCTTAAGGTATGGTTTCCAGACCTGCTAACAGTAGTCCTAGTGGTTTTAACCAGGGTTTTGAGTAACTGCAGAATAACTTCTGCAGCCTTATACTTTGATCCTGTGGCATAAAGGCTTGCCCCTTTGTACCTTTTATGGTATAGGCATTTTTTATTAGTTTTCAGTAATATCAATTCATAGTTTTCACATTTTTCTTGATTTCCCAATCTCTGGTGAATTGAAGTCTCCCCTTATAACTACAATTAATTTGTAGATGATGGCAACAGGTGTTGTCGCTGGACTAATAATCCAGAGAATTAAGTAATGATCTGGGTACCTGGATTCGAATCCCTCATAACAAATAGCAAATTTGAATTCCATAAAAGAAATCTGGAATTCAAAGTCTAATAATGACTATAAAACTATTGTCAGTATGTTGCTTAAAACCCATCTGGTTCATTAATGTCCCTTAGGGAAGGAAACAGCTATCCTTATCAATTTGGCCTGCATGTGACTCGAGACCCACAGCAATGTGCTTGGCTCTTAACTGTCTTCTGAATTGGCCTAGTAAACTATTCAATTATCAAATGCTAGAAAGGAAAACTGGAAAGATATCAGATGGATCACCTGGCATCTATTAAGGCACCAGAAACAACAGCCATGTTGACTCTGCAAAGTCCTCCTTACTAACATCTGAGACTAGTGCCAAAATTTGGAGAGTGGTCTCAGACAAGTTAAGCAACAGCCTGACATAGTCATACACTGGATAATGATTGGAAATTGTTTGTAAGGTATGATTCTTTGAGTATGTTTATGTCAAGCCGTCGATCAGCAGTCAAATTTGGCAAAGCATAGAACATAGAACATAGAAGAATACAGCGCAGTACAGGCCCTTCGGCCCTCGATGTTGCGCCGATCAATGCCCACCTAACCTACACTATCCTCCATATACCTATCCAATGCCCGCTTAAATATCCATAAAGAGGGAGAGTCCACCACTGCTACTGGTAGGGCATTCCATGAACTTACAACTCGCTGAGTAAAGAACCTACCCCTAACATCAGTCCTATATCTACCCCCCCTCAATTTAAAGCTATGCCCCCTTGTAATAGCTGACTCCATACGTGGAAAAAGGTTCGCACTGTCAACCCTATCTAACGCCCTACTCATCTTGTACACCTCTATCAAGTCACCCCTAAACCTTCTTTTCTCCAATGAAAACAACCACAAGTGCCTCAGCCTTTCCTCATAGGATTTCCTACCATACCAGGCAACATCCTGGTAAACTTCCTCTGCACC
The DNA here is from genome assembly GCF_047496795.1 of Chiloscyllium punctatum. Taxonomy (NCBI): domain Eukaryota; kingdom Metazoa; phylum Chordata; class Chondrichthyes; order Orectolobiformes; family Hemiscylliidae; genus Chiloscyllium; species Chiloscyllium punctatum. The sequence goes on from NC_092740.1 coordinate 37,704,895, forward strand.
CGTTCCAGTGCCTCCACATCCTTCCTATAGTATGGCGACCAAAACTGCACACAATATTCCAGATGCGGCCGCACCAGAGTCCTATACAACTGCAGCATGACCTCAAGACTCCGGAACTCAGTTCCTCTACCAATAAAAGCCAGTACGCCATATGCCTTCTTCACTGCACTATTTACCTGGGTGGCAACTTTCAGAGATCTGTGTACATGGACACCAAGATCCCCCTGCTCTTCCACACTACCAAGTATCCGACCATTAGCCCAGTACCCCATCTTTTTGTTACTCTTACCAAAGTGAATCACCTCACACTTAGCTACATTGAACTCCATTTGCCACCTTTCTGCCCAGCTCTGCAGCTTCTCTATATCCCGCTGTAACCTGCCACATCCTTCCTCACTGTCTACAACTCCTCCGACTTTCGTATCATCCGCAAACTTGCTCACCCAACCTTCTAACCCTTCCTCCAGGTCATTTATAAAAATGACAAACAGCAATGGTCCCAAAACAGATCCTTGCGGAACACCACTAGTGACGGCACTCCAAGATGAACCTTTGCCATCAACTACTACCCTCTGTCTTCTTCCAGCCAGCCAATTCCTAATCCTAACCTCCAACTCACCCTCAATGCCATATCTCTGTATTTTCTGCAGTAGCCTACCATGGAGGACCTTATCAAACGCCTTACTAAGATCCATATATACCACATCTACCGCTTTCCCCTCATCTACCTCCTTAGTCACCTTCTCAAAGAATTCAATAAGGTTTGTGAGGCACGACCTGCCCTTCACAAAACCATGTTGACTATCCTTGATCACATTATTCCTATCCAGATGTGCATAAATCCTATCCCTTACAATTCTCTCTAAGACTTTGCCCACAACAGAAGTGAGACTCACTGGCCTATAGTTACTAGGATTATCCCTACTCCCCTTCTTGAACAAGGGAACCACGTTTGCTAGCCTCCAGTCCTCTGGCACTACTTCTGTAGACAAAGAGGACACAAAAATCAAGGCCAATGGCTCTGCAATCTCCTCCCTTGCTTCCCAGAGAATCCTAGGATAAATGCCATCAGGCCCAGGGGACTTATCTATTTTCACCCTTGCCAGAATTTCCAACACCTCTTCTCTACATATCTCAAAGCCATCCATTCTACTTATTCGTGCCTCAGTATTCATATCGACAACAATGTCCTGTTCCTGAGTGAATACTGACGAAAAGTATTCATTCAGTGCCTCCCCAATCTCTTCAGCCTCCACACGCAACTTCCCATTACTATCCTTGATTGGACCTATTCCTACCCTAGTCATTCTTTTATTCCTAACATACCTATAGAAAGCCTTAGGGTTTTCCCTAATCCTACCAACTAAGGACCTTTCATGTCCCCTCCTTGCTGCTCTTAGCTCTCTCTTCAGGTCCTTCCGGGCTACCTTATAACTCTCAATCGCCCCTATCGAACCTTCACGCCTCATCTTTACAAAGGCCGCCCTCTTCCATTTAACAAGGGATTCCAACTCCTTATTAAACCACGGCTCTCTCACACGACCCTTTCCTCCCTGCCTGATAGGTACGTACTTATCAAGGACACACAATAGTTGCTCCTTGAACAAGTTCCACATATCAATTACGCTCTTGCCTTGGAATCTACTTTTCCAATCCACACATCCTAAGTCATGCCTCACCGCATCATAATTTCCCTGCCCCCAGCTATAACTGTTGCCCTGTAGTACACACTTATCCCTCTCCATCACTAGAGTAAAAATCACCGAATTGTGGTCACTGTCCCCAAAGTGCTCACCTACCTCTAGTTCTAATACTGGCCTGGTTCGTTACCCAGAACCAAATCCAGTATGGCCTCACCTCTTGTTGGCTTATCTACATATTGTGTCAGGAAACTCTCCTGCACACATTGTACAAACACTGACCCATCTAACGAACTTGAGCTATAGCTTTCCCAATCAATATCAGGAAAGTTAAAGTCCCCCATAACAACCACCCTATTACTTTCACTCTTCTCCTGAATCATCTTCGCAATCCTTTCTTCAACGATTATAGGACTATTAGGAGGCCTGTAAAAGACTCCTAACAGGGTGACCTCACCTCTCCTATTCCTAACCTCAATCCAAACTACCTCAGAAGGCAAATCTTCGTCCATCTTCCTTTCCACCGCTGTAATACTATCTTTGACAAGCAAAGCCACACCCCCCCCTCTTTTACCCCCACCTCTGACCCTACTAAAACATTTAAACCCTGGAACCTGCAACAGCCAATCCTGTCCCTGATCTAGCCATGTCTCCGTAATAGCCACAACATCGAAGTCCCAGGTACCAACCCACGCTGCAAGTTCACCTACCTTATTTCGTATACTTCTGGCATTGAAGTATACACACTTCAAGCCACTCTTCTGTTTACAGGCACCCTCCTTTAAGATTGATGCCATATTCCTAACCTCCCTACACTCCAGGTCCTGCACCCTAAAGCTACAGTCTGGGTTCCCATGCCCCTGCAGAGTTAGTTTAAACCCCCCCCAAGAGCACTAGCAAACCTCCCCCCAAGGATACTGGTGCCCCTCAGGTTCAGGTGCAGACCATCCTGTTTATAGAGGTCCCACCTTCCCCAGAAAGAACCCCAGTTATCCAAATACCGGAATCCCTCCCTCCTGCACCATCCCTGTAGCCACGCATTTAACTGTTCTCTCTCCCTATTCCTCGACTCTCTATCACGTGGCACGGGTAACAAACCAGAGACAACAACTCTGTTCGTTCTAGCTCTGAGCTTCCAACCTAGCTCCCTAAAAGCCTGTCTAACATCCTCAGCACTCCTCCTACCTATGTCATTGGTGCCAATATGGACCACGACTTCAGGCTGCTCCCCCTCCCCCTTAAGGACCTGGAAAACACGATCGAGACATCACGTACCCTTGCACCTGGGAGGCAACATATCAAACGTGAGTCTCTCTCGTTCCCATAAAACCGCCTATCTGTGCCCCGAACTATCGAGTCCCCAATTATTATTGCTCTGCTCTTCTCCACCCTTCCCTTCTGAGTAGCGGGGACAGGCTCCGTGCCAGAGGCCTGAGCCCCGTCACCCAGATGTTGGTCAGGAGATCTTTGGAGGGCCAATAAGCCTGCATTTGGAATTGTTGATGCTAGTCTCTGGGTAATTGCTAGGTAATCCATCTGGTTTTATTCCTTAATTTACACTTAGTAGTGGCTTGGTACAGCTGAGTTGTATGCGAGGTCATCCACGCTTCTGTTGATTTGGAGCAACATGTAGGCTAGACCAGATAAGGATGGCAGATTTTCTTTCCTAAAGGACTTTAGTGAAATAGAAATTTTTGTGGTAATCAACAGTGGTTACTTGGTTGATATTGGTCTAGCTTTTAATTTCAGATTTTATTGAATTTCAGTTTCAACCTCTGTCATGTTGGGATTCAGTCTGCGAACATTAAACCAGATGAGTATAGTTCCCCTAACAGTTGAGAAGCTTGACACTATCCAGGACAAAAAAAACCTGTATGATTGGCACCCTGTCCACTACCTTCACCATTTGCCACCTTTAACAATGTTGCATAATGGCAGTAATGCGTGCAGCCTACAAGGTGCACTGCAGCAACATACCTAAGTCCCTTCAACAGCTTCGTCCAAGCCCTTGAGCTCTATCATTTGAAAGGACAATGATGGCAGATGAAGGGAAACACTATCCCTTGCAAAGTGCTCTCCAAGTTGTGTACCATCCTGACTGTGTCGCTATGACTTAATTGTCGCTGGGTCAAAGTTTGAGATATCCCTTCCTCAAAAAGGGTATACTCCAAGAACTGCAGTGCTTCAAGAAGGCAACTCACCACTACCTTATCCAGGGAATGGGAATGAGCAAAAAATGCTGGCCAAAAGAACCTCAGCGGGTCTGGCAGCATCTGGGGAGATTCAGGTGACCCATTAACTCCTCTTTTTCTCCCCAGATTCTGCCAGACCTGGTGTTTCTCCAGTGATTTCTGTTTTTGTTCCAGATTTCCAGTATCGACAGTTTTTTTTCTCATAGCATGTTTCACACCTTTGGTGGATGTGAGCATAAGGAACTGACAAGAACCAGGAAAACTACATCGAATTAATGCTTGATTGTGAAATCTGCTAGTTTGTGCTAACCCCCTACAGGCCTGTTCAAGTTGTTTTAATCATTGCTAGTCTGAAATTTATCTGCTATCAAACAGATATTTTGTATTAGTACAGCTCCCATTTAATGCCTATCTTCACCGTTTGGTTAAAATAATTAAGCTTAATATTTATGGTAGTGTGCAACTCCAGCCTTCTGCTTTCTTTCATAAATCATCACTTCTTTTTAGGTTGATAATGGAAACAATCAAGCACTCATTAGATCTTTGTTCTGAGATTATAGCAACCCAGAAAGTAAGTCTTGTATGGTTAATAATGCTTGTTTTTTTGTGGTTGAATATTGTTACCAATATTCTGTGTTGTTTTATTATTTGAAGATACTTCTAAAAAGTATTTTTTCGTTCACTCCCCTTCCCTTCTGTGCTCAACTTGGTCCACTGGAAATACAGTTTTTACAAAATGTTTTAATATTCCTACACTTCTTCGGATGATCAACAAATCTGTGAATGGTTCTTTGACAACTTTTACCCAGACCATTAAGGTGTTAAAGAACAGTGGTTCTAACAACTATTTCTATGGACTCTATAACACATCCTTGTGCAGAGCCATGACTATGTCTCGGGGAATGAAGCCAGTTATTTATCCAACCTCAAGTCTCCCCATGATTCCATCAGACCCACCGTTTTATTTAGTGGCCAATTATGTGGCACTTTATCAAAGGTCTTTTGAATGCATCAACTTTGTGCAAAAAAGTTCAGACAGTTTGGTGAGACAAGATCATTTCTTGAAGCCAAGTTGACATTGGTGCTGAGACACATTGTTGAGGCAGAAGGCTATATTGTATCTGACCTCAGATTACTCAATGCAAACAGACCCTGAAGTGGGAAGCAATCCATTCCTTAATATAAGCAAACAAGAAACAAGAGCTGCTATGTTTTTTTACTTCATTTAATTGATTAAAATTGTAACAGTAAACATATAACATTAAACATGAGATTCTGAAGTAAATTTTTTTTATTGTAGGAAGTTCACACTTTGGAGAATGCAGTACTTGAAGTTCAAAAGCAGAGGCTAAGTAATGCAGTAGAGATACATTTGTTTCCTATTGCGGTATAAATGTGAATACTTTGTAAAATTTATTTTAGGCTACTAATATGCTGTATTACTAAAATGTGTATGTTGGCTATCTGGGGCATAACATTTATACCTGATTCTGATTTTAAAATTTTTTTTTGGTCTGGAAGCTAACTCAAACAAGAATATATACAAGTTGTCAATATATCATTGACTTTAACCTGACCTGCCAATGCATCCTTTACTCAACCAAAATTTACAATAGTACACAAGCATTTGAACATGTTACAAGATAAATGTGTTTGAAATAGTACAGTTTTCTCAAAATTTAAATACAGAACTATGCATACATCCTTAATCTTCCACAAACTGAAAGAGTGATGCAATTTTCTTTTTAATTAATTTAGCATTAAAACGAAAGATGCAAGATGTATTGCAGGACATGAAAGCTGAAAAGAGGAAGCAGCAACAATTGCTGCAACAACTGGAGAATGAGCTTCCAAAACGTGCACAAAAAAACTTGCTGGAACATGTGAAAATGGTGACATTAATTCAGAAGGTTTTGCAGGTAGATTTTGCCATAATTTATAGTATCATACTTTGACTTTATATATTTAAATATTAATCTTGGAGGGATCAGGCTTGTGTATTAAGATGTTCCTGCCTCCTTTTCTGAGTGAGTTTACTGCTTTGCATGGACAGTGGGCTCCCTCCAGAGTTGCACCAGATAATCATGCAATGTCTGTGGTCCTGTACACAAGATCACGTTTTCAGCAATTTTGTTCTTGTGCGGTACAGCTTAGTGTTCAAAAATAATAAGGGCTATATCATAGGCTAGCAATTGTTAAACCTCAATCCAAGTGTTGGAAGACTGGTCAATTTTCAGCAAAAACTTGCCTTTATATACTGCTACAATTTGTGCAAATATTTCAAAACTTTTGAATCATGTTATATTAAAAATGCTGTTAGAGATACATAGAAAAATGGAACATTCATTTTGCACACATCAGTCATTGCAAATAGTCATGAGGGGAGTAATCAATTAATCTTTCTTGATGGAATTGATTTATGGAAGAAGTTTACCTGGGACACAAGGACAACCTGTGCCATTGCTATATGCAAATAGGAAGCAAAGTACTGTAGATACTGAAAATCTAAAATATGAACAAAAACGTGCTGGAAACACTCAACATATTTGTTAGCATCTGTGAAGAAAGGAAGACAGGAATGTTGCCAACCCTCCGAACCGAAACCCACCCAGACCCTGTCCCTTATTACTCTACATTTACCCCTGACTAATGTACCTAACCTACACATCCCTGAACACTATGGGCCATTTAGCATAGCGAATTCACCTCACCTGCTTATAACCCAAGCAGACACAGGAACAATACGCAAATTTCACACAGACGGTTGCCCGAGGCTGGAATCGAACTCAGGTCCCTGGCGCTGTGAGGCAGTAGTGCTAACCGCTGAGCCACTATGTTGCCCTTTCTGCAGGTGTGGAAAGCTATTTTGGTGCAACACCTTATGAATAATTGACTTCCCATTCTTTTTAAAGTATTTTCTCACACTTATCTGTGTTAAGCTTCTTTAGCTAATTATTTCCCCAGTTTGCAATTTTATCTGCAATATGTTAGTCTTTCTTCATTTTGAATATACTCCACCTCACTTGTGTCTTCTGGAAATTAAGGAATGGGGAGGTTTTGATTTCAATATTCAAAATTTAAATATAAATATGAACATGGTTCAAGCAGTGATCTTCATGGAACACCCTTCTCAACTACTCTGAATAGCTGCCATATGCTCCTCCTCTCTGCATTCTGTTTTGAAGTCAGCTACCAATCCATTCTGGATTAGTGGTGCTGGAAGAGCACAGCAGTTCAGGCAGCATCCAACGAGCAGCGAAATCAACGTTTCGGGCAAAAGCCCTTCATCAGGAATAAAGGCAGTGAGCCTGAAGCATGGAGAGATAAGCTAGAGGAGGGTGGGGGTGGGGAGAGAGTAGTACAGAGTACAATGGGTGGTGGGACCCTCCCCTAGCTTATCTCTCCATGCTTCAGGCTCACTGCCTTTATTCCTGATGAAGGGCTTTTGCCCGAAACGTTGATTTCGCTGCTCGTTGGATGCTGCCTGAACTGCTGTGCTCTTCCAGCACCACTAATCCAGTATTTGATTTTCAGCATCTGCAGTCATTGTTTTTACCAATCCATTCTGCCAATTGTTTCCATGTGATTCCATCTACTCTGATCCTCATTCATTAGTCTCTTGTAGGATACCTTGAAGACATTTTGAAAATAAAATAAATTACATTTACTCTATTCCCACTGTCTGTGCACTATTGTTTCCTGAAAATAATTAAATTGAGTTACTTGAGTCAGACAGTAATACAGCATGGAAACAGACCCTTCGGCCCAACTCATCCATGCCAATTAGGTTTCCTTAACTGAACTAGTCCCATTTGCCTGCATTCGCTTCATATACTCTAAATATTTCCTATCCATGTACCCATTCAAATGTTTTCTAAATGTTATAATTGAATTCACTGCTATGCACCACCCTGTATCTGGAACACGTTGCCCCTCTAGTCCCTCTTAAATCTTTCCCCTATGCCTTAAATCTATGGCCTCTAATTTTGGACTCCTCTATTCTGGGGTAAAGACCTTGGCTATTCACCTTATCTATGCCCGTTGTGATTCTGTAAGGTTACTCCTCAGTCTCCTATGCTCTGGGCAAAAGGTCCCAGCCTATCCAGTCACTATTTATAACTCAAACCTTTCAGTTTCAGTAATAACATTATAAATCTTTAATTTTTGCACCCTTTCTAATTTAATAACATCCTTCCTTTCGCTGGGTGACCATAACTGTCCACATCACTCTGTGAGAAACAAAGCCCACTCACTTCAATAATTTCAGTCCGAGACAAGATCTGAATCAATAGTGTCATTTATTTTACACTTGCAAGTGGGTGTGCTGTCCCGTGTCTAAGAGGCAAAAGACATACACACACTAGGTTCAATTCATACATAATATTTATATGATTTAATGTCCATTGTTTTACATTGCTCCCTCCCCTACTTACATCATCCACTTCCCTAAGACCGGCCCCCATTACCCCTGTTTACCTCTTGCCTTATCTGGCCTTGTCTGTGATAAAATGCTTATTTCTGGTCTCACAAGGCTGTTTGACCTTATCCTGCTATAGGTCATTGTTAGGCCTATCCTTTCTTCATCATTATCTACCCCCTTCATCTGTGTCTTTCCCGAGGCCGTTCTGATCCCTATGACCCTTTTAATTGGGGTTTGTTCCTGTGTTTTCATAAAAGTGGGAAGCAGATGTTTATATCTACTGTTTGTACAGGCGTATCTAGCTTAACTTCATCCCCTCACAACATCTTATCTACTTGCCCATAATGTCTACCTTCTGACATAGAGTTTTAGCTAATATAAAAACAATTATATATTTCCTCCACATCGTTTCCATTCTTGTTGACTCAGCTCTTGGCTAAAACAATTACCCACTGGTGTGAGCTCATTTTACTTTGTAAGATGGAATTGCAGAAGTGCAGAAGTAACATTTAATTTACCTATATCCCACAATTCCCCCTTTTCTTTAATTACCATTTGTTATCTTCTGCATTTTTCTTTTAGGGGCACCTTCATCAAGGCTGTTTCAATCAGTCTTTGGGTGAACCCTCATATACAGGTTATGATCATTTTTATTAATTGTTACCCACCAAAAGAGAGCTGACACAAAGCCTGCTGCAATCTGGTTACGAGCCTTGAATTCATCAGGTAGCCCCCTAGGGACTCCTACCGAATCAAGATAAATCCTGTCATCGAAAGAAGTGTCTAACAGTAATCTCTTACCCCTTCCCTTTTTCCCTCCTTTGTTTTCCTTCTCAAATGCCAGGGTAAATGGAATTGCCAATTGTACAATTGCACATATCCCTCTCCAATCCGGAGGTAGCGTGGGTCTCAATATTTTGCCTCCACAGTACCACCACAGATCCGCTCGGGGAACCTTTAATGCTGAGTAGTTCCCTCCCTTCTCCGTTTCGGTGACATTCTTAATCTCTGTACATAGTTTCAGCTCCCCCAAATCTTTCGACTGACTTGTACCTCGTCTACACACACGATGTGTGATTTCCAACTGCGGCAGAAAACAGGGGGGGAACTTTTACATCTTTCTTCTCCAAGGGAGGGAACATCAGTGATAGGCAGGTACAATTCCTATCATTCCTCGCAGTCTCATCCTGATACAGGGCTATCATACATTTCATGCCCTTCCTGTCTCACTTCCACACGAGCGGAAAGGAAACCACCTGGGCCACTGGCCGACCGGAGGCACATGCATAGCAATTGCTCTTGTTCAGACTTTTCACAGTATACTTTACCCATTCAACCCAGGCATTTGCATCCCCGTACCCAGTTTCTATTTCAATGGTCTGTTTCAAGTCCTTTACCTCTATAAATTTTACTACTTTAGGATCATCGGGAGGGGTGAAAGATTGTATCTTATTACCCAGTAGTTCTACCCGTTTTCCCTGTCCTACGCTAATTCAAAAACAATAGCCCAAGAAATCCTTCCCATTTGCTTTCATTTCTATCCCAAACATTTCATTTCATTGTATCTCATAGGTGCCCCCCCCCCCCCCCCACCAGGATTGTTTCGTGCCATGTGGTTTTCCTTATCATTAGGTATATTGGGTTACACTTTTTATCAGGACAATCACGAGCTGGTCGGAAGGGGGTCTGGTGTACTGTGACGAGACCATTATACTAAGTACCATCCCCAAGGCTATCCCCATAGGACTTAAGATGTATCTCAGAGCTGCGGTACTGTCTCTGATTATCTACATCCCCACAATTTACTAAGCTGCATACATCAGCGTCTATTACTTGTGGATTATCAGACTTGGGGACCGTTAATAATACATATGAAAATTATATTTGACAAAATCCCAATACTAAAAGGGCTAGCATCATATCTCTAGCAGCATTCCCAGTATTCTAAACATCATGCTGAATATACAATCTTACAGAAATAATCCCGCGCTCGCGTCGCCACTGTATAATCAGTTACTCAAAGTCTCTTTAGCCTGAGTTTCAGCGAATCTTGCGTTGATTCGGCTGTCCAGACTTCTTCCTCAACTGGAGGGTCCACTGGCCCTTTGTTCCGAGTGTAGTGAGTCCAGCCTTTCTCCGCTGTCCTTATCGCTGTTTCAGGGGTCAAAAGAGCCTGGTACGGCCCTTCCCAGTCCGGCTGCAATTTAGTCTCTGTCCATGATTTTACTAAGATTCAATCTCCCGGCCGAATGGGATGAATGGTGCATTCAAGGGGTGGAGTCTGTGCCAATAAACCCTGTTTCCTGAGGAAAGACAAAGAGGAGGACAAACCCAGTATATACTTCTTTAAAAACAAATCTTTAGTTTCGGGACTTGGCAATTCTCCATTCGTTCCCAAGTAAGGTAATCCAAATAAGATTTCATAGGGGGATAGTCCCAAATCTTTCCTTGGGGCTGTTCGTACTCGCAAGAGAGCTATAGGTAAACATTTGGTCCAAGGGAGTCTGGTTCCTATTATCAATTTAGAGAGCTATCGTTTGAGTGTTTGGTTCATTCTCTCAACCCTTCCCGATAATGGCGGGTGCCATTGAGTATGGAACTCCCAGGAAATTCCCAACCCTTTCATTACCCCCCCGTAACACTTTAGAGGTAAAGTCAGTTCCTTGGTCGGAATCAGTATGGTTCACGAGCCCATATAGGGGAATTATGTGCTCCAATATTGTTTTAGACACCCCACTCGCAGTGGCGGTAGCTAGGGGGTATGCCTCAACCCAACCAGATAAATGATCTACTATGACCAGCATATATTTTAGTCTGCCTACCCTGGGGAGTTCAGTATAATCTACTTGTATACTCTGGAAAGGTCTCAATCCTGGGTCTCTTCCTCCCGGGGTCTGTTTTCTCAAGACTTTCTTATTTACCTTTCTGCATATGATACATCCCTCACATATTTGTTTAGCAATTGTATATATTCCTTTACATCCATATTCCCTAAGAACTAAATCACACATTGCTTGTACTCCCCAATGGCTGCCTTGGTGTAGGACAGCCATAATCTCTCGCATCATCATTTTGTTTAACATTTCCCTTCCATCAGGTAACCTCCAATGCCCGTCTGCTGTTTTTACAGCTCCTAAATCTCTCAATTCATTTTCTTTGCTTTCAGTAAATATAGGAGCTTCCCAAGGACCTGGGACAGTAGGTATTAGGGAATGAATCACCAATTCTTGTGGGTTCAGGGCTGCTTCCTTAGCCACCTCATCGGCTAATCTATTTCCCCTAACCTCTAGTTCATTTCCTTTCTGATGACCATTTACATGCACTACTGCTATTTCTCGGGGAAGTAATAGGGACTCCAAGACCCGTTTAATCAATTCTTCATGTACTAATCCCTTCCCCCACCTCTGGGTTAATACTCCCAAAACCACTCCCTTATCCACGGTAGCAAAGAGGGAAGGTAAGGCTAACACGGGGGCATGGATCAGATCTCTTTTGCCTCATCATCCCAACTTAGACATTTTGGTTCCCCCTCTAATAGTTTGAGATATAATTTCTTAGTCTTCAGTGCATAGGAATCAATCCACAATCTGCAATAACCCGTGAGACCCAAACATTTGCGTAACTCCCTTTTAGTGCTGGGCAGCGGCATTCCCACTATTCCCTCTGTCCGTTCCAGGCTTATCTTTCGCTTTCCCTCACTAACTAAATGTCCCAAGTATTTCACTTCTTGCTCCACATATTGTAGTTGGTTTTTAGATACCCGCAGTCCCTGCTGGCCCAGGAAATTCAATAATTTGTTAGTGGCTTCTACTACTCTTTCTCTTCTTTTTCCTGTTACTAAGAGGTCGTCTACATACTGCAACAGGGTAGTCCCCTTGGGGCTGCTAAATTTCTCCGATACTTGTTCTAACATCTGTCCAAATAAATTCGGGGATTCCGTAAACCCCTGGGGAAGCACAGTACACTGGTATTGCTGTTGCTGTCCTGTCTTAGGGTCTTCCCACTCAAAGGCAAACAAATTCCTACCTTCCTCTGCCAAGGGACAAGCCCAAAAGGCATCCTTTAAATCTATCACACTAAACCATTTGTGGTCATGAGGGATCTCACTTAATAACGTAGAGGGGTTTGGCACCCTGGGTGCCTGATCTGTACTGTTCGATTTAATGTTCTCAAATCCTGCACCAATCGATAAGTTCCATCGGATTTCCACACTGGTAGTATTGGGGTATTATAAGGAGACATACATGGCTCCAACAATCCATCTCTAATCAATCCTTCAATTACTGGCTGCAGTCCTCGTTTACCTTCAATGGAAATGGGATATTGTCGCTCACAGACAACATCCCCTTTCCTTTTTAAATTTATTTCAAGGGGGGGGATCTGTAGTTTTCCACAATTCCCTTCCCTAGCCCATACAATAGGGTCTATCTCTCTCTCCACATCCTCTGCCAACATTGCCTTTTGTACAACTAATTCTTTTTCCTGAATTCCAATCCCCAGTCCTAAGAGGATAATTAAATCTCTCCTTAATAAGTTACTTCCTATATCAGGGATATACAACAGTTCCCCTGTGACCCTATCCTTAGGACCTTCTATCATCATAGGTTCAAATACTGGAACAGTAAATCCTTCCCCTTTTTACCCCCAAAACAGTAATTGACCGTGTTGACATTCCTACTTTCTTTGGTTTAAAATTCAGTGATGACCGTGCTGCCCCCGTATCTACTAGGAAGACTACCTCTTCCTTATAGGGTCCCACCTTCAGGTTTATCAAGGGTTCCTGGTGGGCCCCCGAGGGCAGGAACCCCTGACACCCCTATTCTTCATCAAAATTCATAAGCGGAATTGCCCTCTCTTCCCTTTTCAGAGCCGGACATTCCCGCTTAAAATGCCCTATCTTTCCGCAATAATAGCATCCTGCCTGTGGAGACCTCCAGCTCTGCCCCTGTCGCTCGAACCCTCCATCAAATACTCCCCCTTGTCCTCTCTCTCTCTCTCTCCCTTTCCCCCTTCCTCTCTGTCCTACATGCTGCCACCCACCGCTCCAGTTGCTCAATATTGGTTCCACTCTTTTCTTTAACTACCTCATCAACCGCAGCTACCATCATTTTCACCTTCTGTTTCTGTCTCTCATCCTTTCTCTTTACAAACACTTTCTGTGCCTCTCTTAACAATTCATCTAATGGCTTTTCACTCCACCCTTCTATTTGCTGTATCTTTCTCTGTATGTCTGGCCATTCCTTTGTCACAAAAATGTACTTTCAAAAGACCCTGTGCCACTGGGTTCTCAGGGTTCATTCCAGAATATTTCCACATTGAGTCTCTTAATCTCTGCAAAAAAAAGCTGAAGGAGTCTCATCTTTCTCCTGTCTAACTTCAAAGACTTTAGTCAAATTCTGTGACTTCGGAACTGCCTCTTTTATTCCTTTTAGAATCAGGTCTTTCAATTCCCTCATTTCTTCTCTATGCTCCGGATTTTGATTTTCCCACTGGGGGTCTCTGAGGGGAAACTTCACCTCTCCCTGTCCAGCATCCCCATCTCCAATCGGATGTTCCCTGTCCCATATTTTAATGGCTGCTCCCCATATAAGTCCCCTTTCTTCCCCAGTAAATAGTATATTCAAAATAGACATTAACTCAGCCCAGGTATACAGACTGGGCCCCAAAAATTGATCAATTTGTTCAGACAGCCCCACCGGATCCTCAACCAGGATCTTCATTTCTTTTTTTAAATGTTCTGACCTCCCCACTGCTGAGGGGGGCACTTACAAACCCAATCTTTGTCCCCTATTGGTACCTCCCGAAGGGGATAAGTCATTACGTTCTTCCCCTCTTTCTTTTTTTTTTAAAGAAATATTGCAATATTTCTAGCTCCCCATAACTTCAAACACCAATTCATCAATTCATGCTTGACTAACTTTAAAGCCTGTTCCAAATTTGTAAATATATTTATATATTTACGTTCATTTATTCAGTATTTAATATTCAAAATGTAAAATGCATACAGTTCTCAATTTTGAAATCCACTGTAATCACCCAGTTTTAGTCCCTTAATTTAAATCCAAAATTAGTTTTCTTAAGTAGTCCTGACCAATCATTGCTCAATTACAATACTATAGGTCTTGAAATAATCAGAGCTGCCTTAAAATTATTTGTCTATTCAAGTTTAAAGAAAAAAACTTCTAATGCATGAACAATGGCCGAATCCAAGGTCACAGATATTAACCATAGGATCTTGTTTTTACTACAATCTAATGTTGAACTGAAACTTCAACTGTCCTCCATAAATCGCTTTCATGCAAAGATAAAAGAGATTAGTTAGAAACTGATAGTAAGGCAGTCGTGACCTGTAAGAAGAACAGGAGTTATCATTCTTTTTTTTTTCATAATCTCTATAGAATCCTTAATCTTTAAAAGAAATCATGTTAAGTTTCCATAATAAGAATCAGATTCAAAACAGTCCCGGAACTCAAGCTCCAGGGAATAAAACGCAAACATTCAATCACCAACAAACAAATGTGCATTCAAACCAAATCACAAAGGGTTAAACTTTCGACCAGCTGTACAGCTCTCTTCATTCTCTCTCTCTCTCTCTCACTCATTGACAAATAAATTCAGATATTTACAAACCCAGTCTTTGTCCGACCTGAATTTTGGCCAAAAGAGGCGGGACGAAGAATGGATTCCTTAGTCCATATGAAGCAACAATATTTAATAATCTTTTTCCCCTGTACAAGTATTATTTTGCCAATTCCACAACATCCTCCCCAAAGAACTTTCTGGAGGTATGTTGTAAGGGACCCCGCCTCCAATTCCATTGCTTTTTCCTTCTTTTGTTTTTCCCGGAGGCTTTTTCCTTACCCACGGCACAACCCATATTGAGTTCCTTCGTTAGTCCCTTATTAACTACTAAAACTCAATCCCGGCCACCAAGGCAATACTTAAAAGTCAGGTTTCTTACCTTGGTCTGTGCACAGAGTTGCCTGGCCCCTTTGTGCCGTATTGTCTATCGAGCTCCTATCACTGTCTGATTCAGATGTCTCTCTTGTGGGATTCGTACCAGTCGCCCAAGGGAGCAGACCAAACCAGGACACGAGACCGCTCCTCAATGGGGAACGGGACGCGTCTTCCCAGTGTCCAAGGCCAGCCACTCCCCCCGGTGATGGAAGAAAATCCCGGACGAGCCCCCAATTGTGAGAAACAAAGCCCACTCACTTCAATAATTTCAGTCCGAGACAAGATCTGAATCAATAGTGTCATTTATTTTACACTTGCAAGTGGGTGTGCTGTCCAGTGTCTAAGAGGCAAAAGACATACACACACTAGGTTCAATTCATACATAATATTTATATGATTTAATGTCCATTGTTTTACATTGCTCCCTCCCCTACTTACATCATCCACTTCCCTAAGACCGGCCCCCATTACCCCTGTTTACCTCTTGCCTTATCCGGCCTTGTCTGTGATAAAATGCTTATTTCTGGTCTCACAAGGCTGTTTGACCTTATCCTGCTATAGGTCATTGTTAGGCCTATCCTTTCTTCATCATTATCTACCCCCTTCATCTGTGTCTTTCCCGAGGCCGTTCTGATCCCTATGACCCTTTTAATTGGGGTTTGTTCCTGTGTTTTCATAAAAGTGGGAAGCAGATGTTTATATCTACTGTTTGTACAGGCGTATCTAGCTTAACTTCATCCCCTCACAACATCTTATCTACTTGCCCATAATGTCTACCTTCTGACATAGAGTTTTAGCTAATATAAAAACAATTATATATTTCCTCCACATCGTTTCCATTCTTGTTGACTCAGCTCTTGGCTAAAACAATTACCCACTGGTGTGAGCTCATTTTACTTTGTAAGATGGAATTGCAGAAGTGCAGAAGTAACATTTAATTTACCTATATCCCACAACTCCAAATGTGGACCTTATCAATGTCTTGTACAGCCGTAACACGACTTCCCAACTTCTGTACTCAATACTCTAACTGATGAAGGTAAGTGTGTCAAACGCCTCCTTCACCACCCTGTCTACCTGTGACGATACTCGCAAGGAACTATGCACCTGTACCCTTAGGTCTTTCTATTTGATCACACCCCCCTACCATTAATTGTGTAAGTCCTGCACGATTTGCCTTACAAAAATACAATACCAGGCATTTATCTAAATTAAAGTCCTGCCATTCCTTAGCCACTGGCCCAGTTGATCAAGATCCTGCCCAATTTGAATTCCATGCTGACTATTCGTGAACATATTTCATATTTTTAGAATTTCTTCAATCTCTCCTTTAGTACAGATTCCATTCATGTATTGATCTCTAATGTTAAGATGTCTCTAATTCCCTAGACATATTCTGTCCTCATTATTAATTATTTTGTTATCAACTTATTCAGACATGTTATGACACGCCTCCAGAGCAGGTGGAATTTGAATCCAGATCTTGTGATTCAATGTTGGGATACCACAAGGGCACAACAATCCTATTTGTATTATTGCTTTTTATCTTGTCGCTTCACTACTTGATTGTTGCCTGTCCTCCGCCTAATTACATATTTCTCCCCTTGGTTCCATTCCTCCACACTGGCTGTACTTGTGTACAATGTATAGGTTTGACAGAAGGTCATCAATTGGAATGTTAACCCTATCTGACCCTTTCCATGGATATTGCCTGTCTTGAATAGCATTTCCATTATTTTCTGTTTTAATTCAAAGAGGATACAATCTTTTGTTAATATCAGCTGAAGGACAATAACTTTGATAATGGTTCTGGTCTGCTCCAGAAGTTAGTTGCAGTACCTCTGTTGAAATTCCAGCTGTGGTTAACTTCCTGGACACGAACTGTTATGGTTCATAAAGCTTTGTTAATTACATTAGTAATGTTAATTACATTACTGGGGAACAACATTTTTAAGTTTTTGATGGAAATGTGTAAAATAGTTTAAGTACTAATTTCTTAAATTTTTGTTAATTAAAAGTAATCAGAATCTTGACCTTTATTTTAACAGGGTGTTATTCTTTCCAGTGGAGTCAACTGGGCCAAGGATCCTGAATTAAAAGAAATTGTTTTGCAGCTTGAGAATAATCCACTTGACGAAGCAGATTCGAGCAATTGATTTTCTCCAATTGCTTTCAATGGCAAAGAGCAAAATGAGTCTCAATTTAATGTGCCAAGTATTCATACCATCACTAAACTGCCTATTTTCTCTACAATTCTCTACAAATGAGACAAACTATATTTTGAACTCCTTTCAGTGAATACTTCTGCTAAATATTAAAAATATTAGTTTTCTTTTTATAGCTGTCTTTTACATTCAACTTTTAATATGTTGCAGTGAAAGTTAAACAACTGTATTTGATATTCATGTAATATAAACTGTAAAACAAATATTTTAAAGGATTCGGTTATTTAAATTATTCTGTCGAATTCCAAATTATCAATCAGCTTTCTGATCAGTGCTGAATACCATCTGGAAGACATTCAAATTTTAAATAACCTGCTGTCCAAAATGTTCTCCATATCATGGATGCTAATTTACTTCACTGATTCCTTTCTCCTTTTACCCCCACTTTAGTACCTAATTTTCTTGTAAATACAAATGCTAACATTAAGCATTTTAGGTTTGAATGTCAAACATATCAAATCATTTAAAGATGTAATATTGTTTATTTACTTTCGGGAGTCTGTTAATGTTTAATTTTATCATTAAGAAATATAAATAAACTACTCAAATCCCTAATTTCTTATGTGTAGGAATATCAATATGGATACATTTGGTGTATGTGACTAAGTTAAAAGAAATACTGCTTTATAGTGGAAAAGGTGTGACAGAGGTCAAAACCATTTATGATTCTTCTATTTTCAGTTGTTCAATGTCAAATTTCCTTCATTGCTGGCAATAGTTCCCACAAATTAATTACAATGTGTGGAGTAAATGATATTAATTGGGTGTGACTCTTGTGGTGCAGTGGTAGTATTCCCACCTCTGAGCTAGGAGGCCTGAGTTCAAGTCCCACCTGTGCCAGAGGTGTGTCAAGACATCTCTGAACAGGTTGCTTAGAAAATATCGAAGATTAATTGCATCGCAGCTGCTTGTTCACTTGTTGCTCACGTCCATGTTAGGTCAAAATCATTAAATTACTACCAGATCATCATCTCCCAAGGCAGAATACAAGGATTACTGAATTTAATTTTCAACTGCCCTCCCAGTGTCTAAGCTTAACAATTACTTAATCATTTACATGGATCATTATAACAAACTTTACAGTGCTGAACAACATAGGTTTTGTTGCTGGTGTTAAATCATTAAACTGAAATTGAGGACAACTCAAATCAAGAAATAATACCTCCAGTGCTCTATTTTTCCAACAGAAAGGAAAAAGAATGCTAGATGCAAGTCCAAAACCTGAACAGAAAATTCTGGAGATGGGCAACAGTGTCAGTCTTCAGGGAAACACAAGACCGTTTCAGATGAAAGTCTTATGTCCGGTCAGAAGCTAGGAATTCTGCAGTAAAACATTTATTTGTTGTCCTCCCAATGCCTGTCCACTATGTTCAGGTCAGGAATGTGATGGAATACTCTCCATTTGACTGGACATGTGTAGTTCTTGTAACACGCAAGATTGATAGGATCCAGCTTGACTGGCATGCCCTCTACCATCACAATGGCAGCCATGTTTCATATATGGAATGCACTGCAACCATTCACCAAAATTCCTTCAAACAGCAACTTCCAACTCTGGACCTCTACAATGACCAGGACAATAGGTGTATGGGAACATAACCACTTGTATGTTTTCTTCCAAGCCAACACCATCTCAATTTGCAATCATGTTATCACTCCTTCACTGTCACTGAGTCAAAATCCTGGTGCTCTCTTTCTAGAAGCATTGTAGATGTACCCACACCTGAAAAACTGCAGCAAATGAAGAAATTTCCCCACCAACACCTTCTCAAGGAAAATTATGGATGAACAACAATGCTGGACAATGCTTACATCTGTAAACCCAGTCCATTAGAAGCAAAGTAGGGTTATAAATAATAGATCCAGAATGCCTATTACAGTCAGAGCTATACAGCACAGAAACAGACCCTTTGGTCCAACTTATCTGTGCCAACCAGACATCCTAATCTGACCTAGTCCCATTTGGCTCATTTCCCTGTAAATCCTTCCTGTTCATAAGCCCATCCAATCACTTTTTAAATGTTGTAATTGTACTGTCACCACCACTTCCTTTGGCAGTTTGTTCCTTACATGCATCACCCTCTGTGTGAAAAAAGTTACCCTTAGATCCTTTTTAAGTCTTTCCCCTTTTCTGTTAATCCTGTGCTCTCTAGTTTTAGACTCCCCCACTCTAAGAAAAAGACCTTGACTATTTACCCTATCAATAACTCCCCCACTCTAAGAAAAAGACCTTGGCTATTTACCCTATCATGATTTTATAAACCTCTATAAAGGTCACTCCTCAGTAAAAACTACGCTGATTAAATGTTGCCAGAATAGCCTGGTATATTCTGAATTGGCATTCTTCTCTCAGCCTTCTCTGCTTGAAGGAAAATAACCGTAGCCAATTCCAATCTTTTCTCAAAACTGCAATCCTGGCAACATTCTTGCAAATCTTCTCTATCTTCTTTCCAGAACAATTATGCCCTTCCAGTAATGTGGTTACCTAACCAGTACCTTCTGCCCTCAACGTTACCAATCACTACCAGGTATTCTAGTCTCTCACTCTTAACTACTTATCCAAGGAATCAGCTGGGAAGAAAGATGCGCAACACCAGCATCCTCAACCAGGCCAACATTCTTGTCAGTTGCTGACTATCTGGATGATCTTCCTGTGTGGTAACTTGCCTCAAAGAAAAACATTGAGTTCTCCAATTTCATGTAACCACCCTTATCCCAGCTCCTCCGCCCCCCTCCCATTCTTGTCAGCCATCTAACGGACTTATCCTTCCAATCACTGGATTAGTGGTGCTGGAAGAGCACAGCAGTTCAGGCAGCATCCAAGTAGCTTCGAAATCGACGTTTCGGGAAAAAGCCCTTCATCAGGAATAAAGGCAGTGAGCCTGAAGTGTGGAGAGATAAGCTAGAGGACGGTGGGGGTGGGGAGAAAGTAGCATAGAGTACAATGAGTGAGTGGGGGAGGGGATGAAGGTGATAGGTCAGGGAGGAGAGGGTGGAGTGGATAGGTGGAAAAGGAGATAGGCAGGTAGGACAAGTCCGGACAAGTCATAGGGACAGTGCTGAGCTGGAAGTTTAGAACTAGGGTGAGGTGGGGGAAGAGGAAATGAGGAAACTGTTGAAGTCCACACACTGGATGCTGCCTGAACTGCTGTGCTCTTCCAGCACCACTAATCCAGAATCTGGTTTCCAGCATCTGCAGTCATTGTTTTTACCTCATCCTTCCAATCAACCAAGTAAGTTTTATTCTACCTATCTCCACCTATCCCCACCTCACCACTTTTATCTGCAGCTTCCCTTACACTACCCACAGTCCTGAAGAAGGATTACACCGGAAACGTTGACTTCTCCATCTCATGATGCTGCCTGGCTTGCTGTGTTCTTCCAGCTTCCTGCTTGTCTACCTCAAAGAACAACATGAACTGTGTGTGTTGTCCAAATAATCATCATCCATATAGGAAATGACTTATTTACATTCATACATTATAGCAGACACCGGAAGGCGTTGGAGTATTACCACCAAGGCTGCCTGCACAAGATCTTGCAAATCAGCTGGGAAGAAAGATGCACCAGCACAAGCATACTCCACCAGGCCAACATGCCTAGCGTCAAGTGACCACCCTTGATTGGCTATGATGTGCTGGGCACTTCATCTACAACACTGACACTAGACTCCCCAAGCAGGTGCTCCATTCCTAGCTTCAAAATGGTAAGCAAGCTCCAGGTGGACTGAGCATGTGCTTCAGTCTTAGCCTCAAGACCTCACTGGCAAAGTGTGGCATTTCAAAGACACCTGGGAATCACTGTCCAAAATGGAAGAGGAGCCTCCAAGAAAGCTAGGGAAGTGATTGCTCGGCCTCTTACTTAGATATTTGTATCATTGATAGTCTCAGATGAGGTGCCGGAAGACTGGAGGTTGGCTAACGTGGTGCCACTGTTTAAGAAAGGTGGTAAGGACAAACAAGGGAACTACAGATCAGTGGTGGACAAGTTGTTGGAGGGAAACCTGAGGGACAGGATGCACATGTATTTGGAAAGACAATGACTGATTAGGGATAGTCAACATGGCTTTATGCATGGAAAATCATGTCTCACAAACTCGATTGAGTTTTTTGAAGAAGTAACAAACAGGATTGGTGAGGGCACAGTGGTAGATGTGATTTATATGGACTTCAGTAAGACGTTCGACATGGTTCCCCATGGGAGACTGGTTAACAAGGTTAGATCTCATGGAATACAGGGAGAACTAGCCATTTGGATACAGAACTGGCTCAAAGGTAGAAGACAGAGGGTGGTGGTGGAGGGTTGTTTTTCAAAATGGAGGCCTGTGACCAGTGGTGTGCCACAAGGATTGATGCTGTGTCCACTACTTTTCATCATTTATATAAATGATTTGGATGTGAGCATAAGAGGTATAGTTAGTAAGTTTGCAGATGACACCAAAATCGGAAGTCTACTGGACAGTGAAGAAGTTTACCTCAGATTACAACGGGATCAAGATCAGGTGAGAAGTGTCAGATGGAGTTTAATTTAGATAAATGCGAGGTGCTGCATTTTGGGAAAGCAAATCTTAGCAGGACTTCTACACTTAATGGTTAAGATCCTCGGGAGTGTTGCTGAACAAAGAGACCTTGGAGTGCAGGTTCATTGCTCCTTGAAAGTGGAGTCGCAGGTAGATAGGATAGTGAAGAAGGCGTTTGTTATGCTTTCATTTACTGGTTAGAGTATTGAGTACAGGAGTTGGAAGGTCATGTTGCAGCTGTACAGGACATTGGTTGGGCCACTATTGGAATATTGCGTGCAAGTCTGGTCGCCTTCCTATCAGAAAGATGTTGTGAAACTTTAAAGGGTTCAGAAAAGATTTAGAAGAAAGTTGCCAGGGTTGGAGGATTTGAGCTACAGGGAGAGGCTGAACAGGCTGGGGCTGTTTTCCCTGGAGTGTCGAAGCCCGAAGGGTGAACTTATAGAAGTTTATAAACTCATGAGGGGCATGGATAGGATAAACAGACAAAGTCTTGCTCCCTGGGGTGGGGGAGTCCAGAAATAGAGGGCATAGGTTTCGGGTGAGAGGGGAAGGTATAAAAGAGACCTAAGGGGCAACTTTTTCACGCAGAGGGTGGTACGTGTATGGAATGAGCTGCCAGACGATGTTGTGGAGGCTGGTACAATTGCAACATTTAAAAGGCATCCGAATGGGTATATGAATAGGAAGAGTTTGGAGGGATATGGGCCAGGTGCTGGCAGGTGGGACTAGGTTGGGTTGGGATATCTGGTCGGTATGGATGAGTTGGACCGAAAGTTCTGTTTCCGTGCTGAACATCTCTATGACTCTATGATCCCAAGACTAGGCAAAAACAGTGGAAGGATTGCGCTGCCACACCAACACCCCACTGACCTATTCCTGTGACCATCTTCTTCACCAAATGGTAACAGAGCCTGCAGCAGCCTTGTCAGGTATACAGCCACCTACGGACTCCCCCTGAGTGGAAGAGAGTAATCCTAATTTGCAAGGGATCCCAATGATAAATGATATTCTAACCCACCTTTGATCAGTCATCGTGACAGTGATCAGATGTATCATTTTAGCAATCCCAATAATTCTCTTAATGTTACACAATTGGACGAAAATTCTATTTTATTTTCAGCACCTTGTGCGTAGACCGTTTGCCCTACCTCGGATGTGCACTAACAGTATCGTTTGCGAAATGCTGTTGAGTTTATATCAATGCCAGCCAATGTAAACGGCCAGGAAGAGGGGGACGTCAGATTTGTACGGTGAATTGCAACAGTACTTGCTAACCCACGTGCTGAGACGTCACCTGGTGCTGGGCGCGAGGCCTGCGGTAGCAGGTGTCATCGCAGGTGCCTGGCCCTACCCGGCCAGAGCGGGCACGTGTCCGCATGGTGATGACAGCGCGGCTCCCCCTCCCACACACCACCCTTTCTCCTGCCCACAGGTACGGGCACGCGCGCCCAGCTAATAGTCTCTCTCTCTCACACACACACACACGCTCTCGCTCCATCAGCCTTTCACCCGGAAATGAACATTCATTAGCGTCGCCATGGGGAACGCTGGAAATAAGATGGCGGCCAACAGTCGGGTCGTTCAGGTAAGAGGAGTGTGGCTTCCTTGGTGCTGCATGTTTTGGTTATTTACTCGCTCTGTTGATGAGTTTGGATGTCAGTTACTGAGGGGAACAGCAGTGCTGGCTTCACGACTGTTTGTGTGCCTTTTCTATCCGGATGTGGCTTTTCTTTATTTATACATGCAAAGGTCGTGTCCTTGTCGCTCATTGCCCGCAATCCCTGAGTTCCTCCAGTGTTTTAGATGTTGTCTCCCGAAACCCGCTTTAAAACCAAAGACAGCAGAGGGCAAAAATAAGATGTTGTGAGTGAAGGCCCGAACCTCTGCAGCACTAACCCCGGGTCATTGCCTGCAGGGCGGTTCAGTCCCACCGGGTGTGTCACCAGCAACTTGCGCGAAGTTTTTCCAGTGCCGAAACAGTGCGACTTTTCAAGACGACATGGAATTAATTGTTATTCTGTAGCACACTTCCTCAACCCACAACCCACACTACTTAATATTCAAGGCAGGCAAGATTAGGTTTGGTGCTGTTGTGCCAGTTTGTAAATGGCATTTATCCTTTATTCAAATGTGATGATTAAAAACAGTGCGAAAATTCACATCTAGCAATGTCCTAGCAAGCCATTAGATTCTCAATCTCGCTTTGAGATTCCAGTGTTTGTGGTGTTTTGCTTTCATTTTAATTAGGATCTTGAAACCGAGGAAAACGAAGTACGAGTAGGCCATTCGAGCTGTCGAACATGATCCGCCGTTGAGCACTTTGGAATGTCCAGTGTTCATGAAAGTCCATCCCTTATCTGCGGCTAAATGTGCCTTCAATATTTTTAGCCAGTTGAAAGCTCAACTAGTAAACTTCTTTGCCCCTGAAAAATTGATACTCATAACATTTAGATTTCCTCACATTAGGCAGTAGAAACTTGGATTTCTCATTGTTAAGGATTCTTATCATACAACTGCAAAGTCAACATTCAGAGGTTGTATGGTTTTAGGAATCTCACAAAGGCACTCCACCCGAGTGCTATTCTATTTGTGATGTATTACATTAAGCTGTTCCTGTCTCTGACTCATTTGGAAAACAAAGAGCAGGGGAAGGCCAATTTGCCCTACGAGCCTGCTCTGCCATTTCATGTAATCATGGTTCATCATTTAACTCTGTACCCTGTTCCTGCCTTCTGTTTATACCATTTGGTCTCTTTTCTCCTCCAATCTATATCTAGTTCCTCCTTGAAAGCATTAATGCTTTAGCCTGAACTGTTTTGTATCGTAGAGAATTTCACAGGTTTGCTATTCTCAGGGCGAAGAAATTTCTCATCTTCGCCTTCAGTGGCTTACCTGTATCTTGTGCCCCCTGGTTTTGGACTTGTTAGTCATGGGAATGTTTACATTGCATTTAGGCTATATAAACCTGAGAGTATTTTATAGGCTTCTATGAGATCTGACTCACTATGCTAAACTGCAGTAAGTATAGTTAGGCTCTTTTTTTAATATCTCATTTTCTGGATTAGTGGTGCTGGAAGAGCACAGCAGTTCAGGCAGCATCCGACGAACAGCAAAATTGACGTTTTGGGCAACAGCCCTTCATCAGGAATACAGGCAGAGAGCCTGAAGGGTGGAGAGATAAGTGAGAGGAGGGTGGGGGTGGGGAGAAAGTAACATCGAGTACAATAGGTGAGTGGGGGAGGGGATGAAGGTGATAGGTTGGTTGGGGGGAGAGGGTGGAGTGTATAGGTGGAAAAGAAGATAGGCAGGTAGGACAAGTCATGGGGACAGTGCTGAGCTGGAAGTTTGGAACTAGGGTGAGGTGGGGAAAGGGGAAATGAGGAAACTGTTGCAGTCCACATTGATGCCCTGGGGTTGAAGTGTTCCGAGGTAGAAGATGAGGCGTTCTTCCTCCAGGCATCTGGTGGTGCGGGAGTGGTGGGGAAGGAGGCCCAGGACCTCCATGTCCTCGGCAGAGTGGGAGGGGGAGTTGAAAAGTTGGGCCACAGGGTGGTATGATTGATTGGTGCGGGTGTCCTGGAGATGTTCCCTAAAGCGCTCTGCTAGGAGGCGTCCAGTCTCCCCAATGTAGAAGAGACCGCATCAGGAGCAACGGATACAATAAATGATATTGGTGGATGTGCAGGTAAAACTTTGGATGTGGAAGGCTCCTTTAGGGCCTTGGATGGAGGTGAGGGAGAAGGTGTGGGCACAGGTTTTGCAATTCCTGCGGTGGCAGGGGAAAGTGCCAGAATTGGAGGATGGGTTGTAGGGGGTGCGTGGACCTGACCAGGTACTCACAGAGGAAACTGTCTTTGCGGAAGGTGGAAAGGGGTGGGGAGGGAAATATATCCCTGGTGGTTGGGTAAGTTTGGAGGTGGCAGAAATGTCAGCGGATGATTTGGTTGATGCGAAGGTTGGTAGGGTGGAAGGTGAGCACCAGGGACGTTTTTAGATTAGATTAGATTAGATTACTTACAGTGTGGAAACAGGCCCTTCGGCCCAACAAGTCCACACCGCCCCGCCGAAGCGCAACCCACCCATACCCCTACATCTACCCCTTACCTAACACTACGGGCAATTTAGCATAGCCAATTCACCTGACCTGCACATCTTTGGACTGTGGGAGGAAACCGGAGCACCCGGAGGAAACCCACGCAGACACGTTCCGTCCTTGTTACGGTTGGAGGGGTGGGGTCTGAGGGTGGAGGGGTGGGGTCTGAGGGTGGAGGTGCGGGATGTGGACGAGATGCATTGGAGGGTGTCTTTAACCACTTGGGAAGGCCATCTGGTGTGTTCTGTGATGGAACTGGTCCTCCTGGGAGCAGATACGGCTGAGGCGGAGGAATTGGGAATACGGGATGGCATTTTCGCAAGAGGTAGGGTGGGAAGAGGTGTAATCCAGGTAGCTGTGGGAGTCGGTGGGTTTGTAAAAAGTGTCAAGTCGGTCGTCATTAATGGAGATGGAGAGGTCCAGGAAGGGGAGGGAGGTGTCAAAGATTGTCCAGGTAAATTTAAGGTCAGGGTGGAATGTGTTGGTGAAGTTGATGAATTGCTCAACTTCCTCGCAGGAGCACAAGGTGGCGGCAATGCAGTCATCAATGTAGCGGAGGAAAAGGTGGGGAGTGGTGCCGGTGTAATTACGGAAGATGGACTGTTCTACGTAGCCAACAAAGAGACAGGCATAGCTGGGGCCCATACGTGTGCCCAAGGCTACCCCTTTGGTCTGGAGGAAGTGGGAGGATTAGAAGGAGAAATTGTTAAGGGTGAGGACCAGTTCGGGCCAAACGAATGAGTGTGTCGGTGGAAGGGTACTGTTGGGGACATCGGGAGAGAAAAAAAATGGAGGGCTTGGAGGCCCTAGTCATAGCGGATGGAGGTGTAGAGGGATTGGATATCCATGGTGAAGATGAGGCGTTGGGGGCCAGGGAAACGGAAGTCTTGGAGGAGGTGGAGGGCGTGGGTGGTGTCTCGAATGTATGTGTGGAGTTCCTAGACTAGGGGGGATAGGACAGTGTCGAGGTAGGTAGAAATAAGTTCAGTGGGGCAGGAGCATGCTGAGACAATGGATCGAGGAGAAAGTGAGGACTGCAGATGCTGGAGATCAGAGCTGAAAATGTGTTGCTGGAAAAGCGCAGCAGGTCAGGCAGCATCCAAGGAACAGGAGAATCGACGTTTCGGGCATGAGCCCTTCTTCAGGAATGAGGAAAGTGTGTCCAGCAGGCTAAGATAAAAGGTAGGGAGGAGGGACTTGGGGGAGGGGTGTTGGGAATGCGATAGGCGGAGGGAGGTCAAGGTGAGGGTGATAGGCCAGAGTGGGGTGGTGGCGGAGAGGTCAGGAAGAAGATTGCAGGTTAGGAAGGCAGTGCTGAGTTCGAGGGATTTGACTGAGACAAGGTGGGGGAGGGGAAATGAGGAAACTGGAGAAATCTGAGTTCATCCCTTGTAGATGGAGGGTTCCCAGGCGGAAGATGAGGCGCTCTTCCTCCAACCGTCGTGTTGCCATGGTCTGGCGATGGCGGAGTCCAAGGACCTACATGACCTTGGTGGAGTGGGAGGGGGAGTTAAAGTGTTGGGCTACGGGGTGGTTGAGTTGGTTGGTCCGGGTGTCCCAGAGGTGTTCTCTGAAACGTTCCGTAAGTAGGCGACCTGTCTCCCCAATATAGAGGAGGCCACATCGGGTGCAGCGGATGCAATAGATGATGTGTGTGGAGGTGCAGGTGAATTTGTGGCGGATATGGAGGTGTCCCTTGGGGCCTTGGAGGGAGATAAGGGGGGAGGAGTGGGCGCACGTTTTGCATTTCTTGCGGTTGCAGGGGAAGGTGCTGGGAGTGGATGTTGGGTTGGTGGGGGATGTGGACCTGACGAGGGATACACGGAGGGAGTGTTCTTTTTGGAACGCTGATAGGGGAGGGGAGGGAAATATGTCCCTGGTGGTGGGGTCCGTTTGGAGGTGGCAGAAATGACGGCGGATGATACGCTGGACATGGAGGTTGGTGGGGTGGTAGGCTAGGACTAGTGGGGTTCTTCCTGGTGGCGGTTGGAGGAGCGGGGCTCAAGTCGGGGAAGAACGGGAAGTGGAAGAGATGCGGTGGAGGGCATCGTCGACTACGTCTGGGGGGAAATTGTGGTCCTTGAAGAAGGAAGCCATCTGGGTGGTACAGTTTTGGAACTGGTCCTCCTGGGAGCAGATGCGGCGGAGATGAAGGAATTGGGAATATGGGATGGCGTTTTTACAGGGGGCAGGGTGGGAGGAGGTGTAGTCTAGGTAGCTGTGGGAGTCGGTTGGTTTATAGTAAACGTCTGTGCCGATTCGGTCACCCGAGATAGAAATGGAAAGGTCTAGGAAGGGGAGGGAGGAGTCTGAGATGGTACAGGTGAATTTGAGGTCGGGGTGGAAGGTGTTGGTAAAGTGTTCAACCTCCTCGTGGGAGCACGAGGCAGCGCCGATACAGTCATCGATGTAGCGGAGGAAAAGGTGGGGGGGTGGGGCCAGTGTATCTGCGGAAGATGGACTGTTCCACATATTCTACTAAGAGGCAGGCATAGCTTGGGGCCCATGTGGGTGCCCATGGCTACTCCTTTGGTTTGGAGGAAGTGGGAGGATTGGAAAGAGAAGTTGTTCAGGGTGAGGACCGATTCAGTCAGTTGAAGGAGGGTGTCGGTGGAAGGGTACTGGTTGGTTCAGCAGGAAAGGAAGAAGCGGAGGGCTTTAAGTCCTTCGTGATGGGGGATGGAGGTGTACAGGGACTGGATGTCCATGGTGAAGATAAGGCGTTGGGGACCGGGGAAGCGAAAATCATGGAGGAGGTGGAGGGCGTGGGTGGTGTCCCGAATGTAGGTGGGGAGTTCTTGGACTAAGGGGGACAGGACCGTGTCGAGGTATGCAGAGACAATGGGTCGGCCAGGGTGGTCAGGCTTGTGGATCTTGGGAAGGAGGTAGAACCGGGCAGTGCGGGGTTCCCGGACTATGAGGTTGGAAGCTGTGGGTGGGAGATCTCCTGAGGTGATGAGGTTCTGTATGGTCTGGGAGATGATGGTTTGGTGATGGGGGGTGGTGGGGTCATGGTCGATGGGGCAGTAGGAAGTGTCCTGGAGTTGGCGTTTGGCTTCAGCGGTGTAGAGGTCAGTGCGTCAGACTATCACTGCGCCCCCTTTATCTGCTGGCTTGATGGTGAGGTTGGGATTGGAGCAGAGGGATTGGAGGGCTGCGGGTTGTGAGGGTGAGAGGTTGGAGTTGGGGACGGGTGTAGACGGATTGAGACGGTTAATGTCCCGGCGGCAGTTGGAAATGAAGAGGTCGAGTGCAGGTAATAGGCCAGCGCGGGGTGTCCAGGTTGATGGAGTGTGTTGGAGATGGGTGAAGGGTTCCTCGGAAGATGGGCGGGAGTCCTGATTGTGAAAGTAAGCTCGGCGGCAGAGGTAGTGGAAGAAGTGTTCGACGTCACGGCGTGTATTAAATTCATTGATGCGTGGATGGAGGGGGATGAAGGTGAGTCCTTTGCTGAGGACCGATCGTTCGTCCTCATTGAGGGGGAGATCTGGAGGGATGGTGAAAACTCGGCAGGGCTGAGAGCTGGGACCTGGGGTGCGTGTGGAGCTGGGAGTGAGGGGGGGAGCCTGTAACTGGAGTGGATGTGGTGGTGGGGGTAATGGGGGTAGAATCATGAGCAGGGGTGGTGTTCCCCTCAGGGTTCTGGGGGACGGGGATGGTGACAGTGGGATCTGTGGGGACACGTCAGCGGAATGCAGGTGAGTGGCGTTGGTGAGAAGAGTTGGTGGGGGCGGAAGTGGTGGCAAACACGGTAGTGGGGGGGGTGGCGGAAGTCACTGAGTGTGTGACATCAGCGATGATGTGGGGGGCGGAAGTGATGTCACGTGTGGTGCATGAGGAATTGTGAGGGGTGGAAGTGGATGTGGGCGTGGCCATGATGGGGGCAAGCTTTCCCAGGAATCAGTGTGGTAAATCTTTGTCACACTCTCTCCATAGCCAGGATAGCCTCCATAGCATACAATATTCCAGCTGTGGTCTTACTAAGCTGAAGCAATTGCAGCAAGACATCCTAATTCCTGTTCACTAACCCTCTCGATATGAAGATCAACATGTTGGTTGCTTTCCTCACTAGCTGCTGCATCTGAATGCTTAGTTTAAAGCTTCTAACTGTAGAGCAGACTGTGGAGATCATTGGAAAAGTGTTTCAGCCCCACAGGTGAAGGAAGCAGGTATTCAATATGTTAGTAAATAGCAAATGATCTTTTTTATAAGGGCAAAAGTACAGGTGTGTTCAAATATATGTGGGCTGGAAACTGGGAACAGCAATTATTGACTCTCAATTGCACTCTGAATGGCTTGCTAGGCCATTGCAACACTGCCAATCACTACAAAGTCTCAAAGAAATGAAA
The DNA here is from genome assembly GCF_047496795.1 of Chiloscyllium punctatum. NCBI lineage: Eukaryota > Metazoa > Chordata > Chondrichthyes > Orectolobiformes > Hemiscylliidae > Chiloscyllium > Chiloscyllium punctatum. The sequence goes on from NC_092740.1 coordinate 37,735,293, forward strand.
ACTGCTTGACTACATGGTATCAACTGAGGCAACAGAAAAGACAACAGTAGAAAGAGCAGTGTTCATCCTGTAACGTCCTTCTTACTAACATCTAGGGGCGAGTGTGAAATGTGGGAGTTGCCTTGCAGAATAGTCAAGCAACAACATGATATAGTTGCGCTCACAGAATCATATCTTTACGGGCAATGTCCCAGACACCAGCATTGCTATCCCTGGATACATCCTGTCTCATGGCAGGACAGGCCCAGTCCTTGTGGAGATGAAGTTCTGCCTTCACACTGAGAATAACCTCCAACATATCATGTGGCACTATCACCATGCTAAATGGGAGCAACGTCTCAGATTTAGCAACTCAAGACCGGGTACCCAGAGTGTTGTAACATCATGGCCTGGCATATCCCCCACTCAGCCATTACCACCATATCAGGGGATCAACACTTGTTCAATGAAGAGTGCAGGAGGGTACACCAGGAACAGCACCAGGCATGCCTGAAGGTCAGGTGTCAACTTGGTGAAACCACTAAAAAGGAATACTTCCATGCCAAACAACATAAGCAGCAAGTGGTAGACCGAACTAAGCAATTCCACAATCAATGGATCAGTTCTAAGCTCTGCAGTCCTGCCACATCCAGTCATGAATGGTGGTGGACAATTAAACAACCCACTGGAGGGGGCAGGTTTATAAATCTCCCAATCTTTACTGATGGAAGAGCCCAACATATCATTGTAAAAGTTAAGGCTGAAGCTTTCACAGCAGTCTTCAGCCAGAAGTGTCAAGTGAATGTTATTAATCGTACTTATTTTTAACGTGTTAATAGATCTAAATAACTGGTAACAGGCTAGGTTTTGCATTGTACAGCTCTCGGAAACAATCCATGAAGAATTCTGCATTCATCTTCCAATTTAACCCCTACCCAGTCCTGAAGAGTCATACTGGACTCAAATCAGTAACTTCATTTTTCTCTCTCTGCAGATACTGAAGTTCTCCAGCATTGTTTGTTTCAGATTTCCAGCATCCACAGTACTTTGCTTATACCCTTTCTCCTCTGATTTGTCCAGTCAGCACCCAAGGCAGTGAAATCCTTAGCTGCTTACAGTATTTTCTGATATTTACTTGGTTGTGCTATGAGACCAATCCTCGGAGGCCAATAGATGGCTCTCATCCATGACTTTTTCTTACTATTCCTTACTTCCATCCAAACTGATTTCATGTCCCAATCTGCTGCACCTATATCATGACTCACCACCACACTGGTTTATCACCACCACACTGGTTTATCAGCCACCCATCTTTCTTTGTTGCCTATTATTCAAGAGCATAGAATACCTCTGAATATTGAGTTCCCAGTCTTGGTCAGACTGCAACTCTCTCCATAATAGCTGTTAAGTCATGTTAATTTCTTTTTAATTCTGAAATCATCTATTCTGTGTATTCAAATAAATAGCTTTAAGCTTTGACTTTTTACCATTATTATTTACTCTTCTGTTTATATTTTCTACCACTTCTTATCATTCTTTGATTATTGTTTGCCTGTTCACTTTCTTATATCTTTTCAATTTCTAAATTAAGATTTCTTCAGTTGATCCTCCTCTCCCAGCCACCAACCCACTTGTGGGTGGCACGGTGGCACAGTGGTTAGCACTGCTGCCTCACAGCGCCAGAGACCCGGGTTCAATTCCCGCCTCAGGCGACTCTCTGTGTGGAGTTCGCACATTCTCCCCGTGTCTGCGTGGGTTTCCTCCGGGTGCTCCGGTTTCCTCCCACAATCCAAAAACGTGCAGGTTAGGTGAATTAGCCATGCTAAATTGCCCATAGTGTTAGGTAAGGGGTAAACATAGGAGTATGGGTCTTGGTGGTATACGCTTCAGCGGGTCGGTGTGGACTTGTTGGGCCGAAGGGCCTGTTTCCACACTGTAAGTAATCTAATAAATTTAAAGCTTTGTTCACAACCCTAGTTATACAATTCACCAGGATACAGGAAGCTTTTTTGATGCTAGAAACATTGAGTTAGTTTGAATTTCTGTCTAAAACTTGAAATAGATCTTGCTGTTAATCGTTAGTTATTTTTAAAAAATCACAAATATTTACTCATTGAACATAGACCTAAAGTTTAGCATGGAGTCATCCATTATTGTTTTACTGTTCTTGAATCTCAATATTATTCCACATGGGATATATTAATTAATGTTAGAGATTTGAATATCTTTGGAAATGCAATTGTTATTTTAAAATGTGTGCTATTGAAAGTTGATGCAAATTATTAAATATGTGAAGGGCTACCAATGATGGTTGAGTTATAGCATGGTCCAAGTAAGATATGTATTTTTTTTCTCTCTCAAATATCTTCTAGATTGTGAAAACGCATCAACGATTAATTAAATTCCCAGATAGAACAGGTACTCCCCGTCCCAATGGTAAGTGTACTCAGTTAAATTTCCTCTGTTCTTTGGTTTGCTAACCTATGACAATAAACATTGACTGTAAACTATAAACAAAACAAAACCCATAGGTTTTTTTAATATCTTTCATAAATATTATCTAAGTGCAGTGATGGTAATGTCCCACAGGCATGTAAATAGGTTAAGAATTGACACAGAGCAAATGGAGACATGATTACATGGAGACATGACACACTGGTTACAAAGGCCCAAAAATGTCTCCTCTTCCTCAGGCAGCTGAGGAAATTTGACATGATGGCGAATACCCTTGCCAACTTTTATAGGTGCACCATTGAGAGCATTCTGTGAGGATGTATCACTACCTGGTATGGCAACTGTACCATTCAAGATTGGAAATGGTTACAGAGAGTGGTGAACTCGGCTCAGACAATCACAAAGGCCAACCTCCAATCTACAGAATTCACCGAGCAGGCCAGCTGTCGAGGAAAGGCTGCCAGCATTCTCAAAGATCCATCCCACCCTGCCACTGTTTTTCTACAACCTCTACCATCAGGGAGAAGGTACAGAAGCCTGAAGATGACATATTGTCCCCAGTTTTTACTGATTGTGGCCTATGTGTCAGGAAACTGAGGATCCAGATGCAGACAGTGGCTTAGTCCAAGATCACTAAGTTTAGTGATCAGTCTCGAGGGGATAATAGTGTTGAAGGCTGAAATGTAGTCAATGAGTCGGATTATTTTGTAGCTGTTCTTGGTGTTAAGATGATCTAGGGAGGAGTGAAGGGCAAGTGATATGGCATCTGACGTGGATCTGTTGGAACGATTGGCAAATTGGAGTGGGTCAAGAGTACTGGGGAGGCTGGAGTTGATTAATGCCATGACCAGCCTTTCAAAGCACTTTATGGCCACTGAAGTTAGGGCCGCTGGGCTGTAGTCATTGAGACATGCTGTGTGAGTCTTGGGCACAGTGATGATGTTGGCCCTCCTGAAACAGGCAGGGACAGTGGCTTGCTGCAGGGAGAGGTTGAAGATGTCCAAGAAGACCTCTCCCAGTTGATCTGCGTGTGCTCTGAGTGCATGGTCTGGTACTCCGTCTGGTCCCATTGCTTTCCTTGGATTCACATAAAGGAAAACTGATCTGACCCCTGATGCAGTGACTGTTGGGATAGGTTCGTCAGGACTTGTCGGAATAGGTGTTACCTCTCCGCCGAAATTCTGCTCAAAGCGAGCATAGAAGCATCGAGACAATCTGGGAGGGATGTGTCATCGTCTGCTATCTTGCACTGTCTCTTTTAAGAACATGTAATGTCCTTCAGTCTTTGCCATAGTCACCGGGTGTCTAGTTTGGATTGGTATTGGTCCTACAGATGTAAGTTCAAGCAGGACTCACATTAATTAAAATGTCATTATTTGACAATTAATTATATTCCTGTAAACAAAGGGCTGGTCATGTATGGCAGCTGTAGTGTAGTCATACAGTACGGAAACAGACCCTTCAGTCTAACTCATCTGGGCTGACCACACATCTGAATCTGACCAAGTCCAATTTTGCTAGCATTGGGCTCATATCCTTTTTAAATGCTATAATTGTACCTGCCTCCGTCACATCCTCTGGCAGCTTATTCCATATATACACCACTCTCTGTGTGAAAAGTTATCCCTCAAGTTTTTTTTTTAAATCCTTTCCCCTCACATCTTAAACCTATGGTTTCTAGTTTTGGACCCACTTACCCTCGGAAAAAGGCCTTGGCTATTCACTCTGTCCATGCACCTCATGATTTTATAAACCTCTATAACCCCAACCTCCAACGTTCCTGGGTGGGGGGGATCCCCGACCTGTTCAGCCTCTGCCTATAACTCCAAACCGTCCAGTCCCAGCAACATCCTTGTAAGTGTCTTTTGCCCGCTCTTAAGTTTAACGTCGTCCTTTTTATAGGAGGGTGACTAGAATTGCATATAGTATTCTAAAATTCGCCTAGCCAATGTCTTGTACGTGACATCCCAATTCCTGTACTCAGTGCACTGGCTAATAAAGGCAGGCGTGCTAAACATTTTCACCACCATATCTACCTTCAACTGCATTTCAAGGAACGACGCACCTGCATAGTGATTCACAGCTCGTGGTATCTGCAGTACTTGACGAACTTCAGCAGAGTTAATGACTTAAGCACAGACTTCAGACACTGTGATGCATCAGTTAGGGGGAGCTTCACCTGGCCACTTGGTTGAGGAGACAGTCACAGTCCTTAGGTTAAGATCTTATAATTTTGTTCATGATCAGGAGCAAAAGTTATTGACTGCAGTCAGGTAGCTATGAGGATCAAAATGTTAGAAATAAAGGAGCGACAGCCTCTGCGATTGTGTGATGGAGTGTTTGGATGCAGATTGATGAGTGATTTGACCATTGCACTTTGGTGCGTGGTGCTGGTCAAGTGGTGGAAAGGGAAATAAATGAGAAAATATTGGTAACGGCAGCACAGTCAGGAGGATAGAAACCTGTTTGTTATTGCTAAGAGCGAGAATTCAGAAGGTTGTGTTGCCTGCCTGGTACCAACACGGGGTCACCAAGAAGCTATCAACCTATTTTGACTAGGGAAGAGGACATAATAATTAGCTCGGGCCTACATTTATAAAGAGGTGCTAATCTGTGGATTACAATCTGCACCATGATCAAGGTATAGGTAGTGACAAGAGGAAGGGTGGAGGACATGGACAAAGCAGTTACTATACCGAGTTGTGATGCATCTGGAAAGGAGGCTTTCTATGGTGCATCTATAAAAATTGGTAATATTCCCGATGGACATGCTGAATTTCCTTTGCCTTCTGAAGAAGTAGAAGTGTTGGTGTGCTTTCTTGACTGTAGCATTGATGTGGATAGACCAGGACAGGTAGTTGGTGATATTTACTCCCAGGACCTTAAAGATCTTGATCACCTCCACCTCAGCATCATTGATACAGAAGGGGTGCGTCCTCCACTCTGCTTCCTGACGTTGATGACGAGCTCTTTCATTTTACTGACATTGAGAGATTGTTGTCTTTACAGGCTCTGTATCTCTTTCCAGTACTGTCTCATTGTTGTTTGAGATCCCACCCACTAAAATGATGTTATCAGCAATTTATAAATGGAGTTTGAGCTGAATTTAGCCACAGTCATGAATACATTAGGAGTACATTAAGGGGCTGGGAACAGTGTAGAGGATTATTGTGCAGAAGCCTGTCCTGATTGCAGTCTGTGGGTCAGGAAGTAGAGGATCAAGTTGCAGAAGGGGGAGCAAGAGTCCTAGTTCGTTGGAGTTTGGAGATGAGTTTTGTTGGAATTATGGTGTTGAAGGTGGAGCTAAAGCCAAAAAATAGGAGTCTGATTTGGGTGTCCTTATCCAGATGTTCGAGGCATGAGTGTGTGGCCAGGGAGATGGTGTCTGCAGTGGACTCTTATAAGAGTGAATTGTCATGGACCAAGGCATTCTGGGGGGCTGGAGTTGACGTATTCTGTTACTAACTTCTCAAAGCACTTAGAATCATAGAAATGTACAGCACAGAAACAAACCCGTCGGTCCAACTCGTCCATGCCGACCAGATATCCCAAACTAATCTAGTTCCACTTACCAGCACCCGGCCCATATTCCTTCAAACTTATATGCTTAATGGTAAGGTCCTAGGGAGTGTTGCTGAACAAGGAGACCTTGGAGTGCAGGTTCATAGTTCCTTGAAAGTGGAGTCGCAGGTAGATAGGATAGTGAAGAAGGCATTTGGTATGCTTTCCTTTATTGGTCAGAGTATTTTGAGTACAGGAGTTGGGAGGTCATGTTGAGGCTGTACAGGGCATTGGTTAGGCCACTGTTGGAATATTGCATGCAATTCTGGTCTCCTTCCTATTGGAAAGATGTTGTGAAACTTGAAAGGGTTCAGAAAAGATTTACAAGGATGTTGCCAGGGTTGGAGGATTTGAGCTATAGGGAGAGGCTGAGAAGGCTGGGGCTGTTTTCCATGGAGCGTCGGAGGCTGAGGGGTGACCTTAGAGGTTTACAAAATTATGACGGGCAGAGAGAGGGTAAATAGGCAAAGTTTTTTCCCTGTCTGGGGGGGGTCCAGAACTAGAGGATGAGAGGGGAAAGATATAAAAGAGACCTACATGGCAACGTTTTCACACAGAGGGTGGTACGGGTATGGAATGAGCTGCCAGAGGAAGTGGTGGAGGCAGGTGCAATTGCAATATTTAAGATGCATTTGGAGATGGGTATATGAATAGGAAGGGTTTGGAGGGATATGGGCCGGGTGCTGGCAGGTGGGACTAGATTGGGTTGGGATATCTGGTCGGCATGGACGGGTTGGACTGAAGGGTCTGTTTCCATGCTGTACATCTCTATGACTCTATAAATATGCACCATTTTCCACCTGCTGTGGAATACGACATAACCATGGATGGTGATAGTAGTATTTGGGACATTTTATGTAAGCTGTGATTCAGTGAATCTGTCTGTGGGACAACTCTGCAAATTTTGTCACAATGCTCAGACGTTAGTCTGAAGAGTTGACAAGGCTGGATGCATTTTTATGGTTTTCGATGTAGTGTGGATGCGAGGTGATTATCCTGTTCTAAGTTAAAAATCACACAACACCAGGTTATAGTCCAACAGGTTTAATTGGAAGCACACTAGCTTTCGGAGTGACACTCCTTCATCACAATCACCTGATGGAGGAGGGTCGCTTCGAAAGCTAGTGTGCTTCCAATTAAACCTGTTGGACTATAACCTGGTGTTGTGTGATTTTTAACTTTGTACACCTCAGTCCAACACCGGCATCTCCGAATCATATCCTGTTCTATTTCTTTTTGGTAGTGGCTTAGTATCATTACATGGTTTGCTAGGCCATTTGCTATAGACCAGTCAATAGTTAACCATATTGGGTAGATCTGGAGTCATGTGTAGGCCAGACCAGTTGAGGACTGCAGATTTCCTCCTTTTAAAGGGCATTGGTGAACTAGATTGATTTGTGCTATAGTATAGTGGTCACTAATACTGAAACTAGTTTTCAGATCCAGAAGTTTTTTAAAAAAAATTCAAATTCAGTTAATAAATTGAACCAAGTGCCATGGTCCGATTCGAACGTGTGTTCCCAAAGCATTAACTTGGGCCTCTGAGTTAGAAATATGAACAGGAGTAGGCCATTTGGCCTGTCAAACCTATTCTGCTATTTAATACAATAATGGCTGATTGAACACTTCAAGCCCTTTACCCTTCAAGCTGTTCCCATAACCCTTTACACCATTGATAGCCAGAAATCTATGCTCAACAATGGAGGTTCCACAACCTTTTTGGATAGAGAACTCCAAAGATTGATTCACCCTTTGAGGAAAAGAAGTTCTCTTTTTCTCATTTCTAAATGGCATTGTCCTCATTTTTAAATTGTGATCCCTAGTTCGAGACACCCATCAAGGGGAAACATCTTACCTGTACCTATCCTGTCTTCACTGCATGTTCCTAGATTGTGCTTAGAACTAATCCAGGTAATTATAGTCACACAGTACAGAAGAAGCCCTTCAAGTCTGCCATCTAAACTATACAACATCTACAGTAGTCTCACTTTCCACCACGTGTCCAAGTGGTCATCCAGATACCTTTTTCTGTTTCAAGGTTATGATGTTATGCACCTCAACTACCCTCCCAAGCAGTGCATTCCAGATTTCCATCAACCACTGGGTGAAAAATATTTTCCTCCTATCCCCTGTAAACCACCTCCTTTTACCTTAACATGACGTTCCCTTGATATTGACTCTTCAGCTAAGGGGAACAGCTGCATTCTATTCACTCTGTCCATGCTTTTCGTTATTTTATACATGTCCATTAGGTCCTCCCTCAACTTCTCTGTTCTATAACAACAACATTTTGCTGATCCAGTCTCTCTTCATAGCTCAATTGCTCTATCTCAGATAATGTCCTGGTGAATCTCCTCTGTACACCTTCCAGTGCCGTCACATCGTTCTTAAAAACCAGTCTGCACATGGTGGGCTAGCCGTGGCCTACCCAAATTCCTGTACATCTCCTACCTAACTTCCCTGCTTTTGTAAACTATGCTGTGACTGAGAAAGGCATGTTTCCTGTATGCCATCTTAACTAACCTGTTAACCTGCCTGCTACCTTCAGTAGTCTGTGGACAAGCACTCTTAAGATCCCTTCATTCCTCTGAGCTTCCTACTTCCTGGCATTTATTGAGTACTTCCTTGTCTTGTTCCTCCTTCCAAAGTCATTTACTTCGCACTTTTCTGAGTTAAATTCCATCTGCCCAATTCACTTTTAGATTTACATGGTGGATATAGATTTTATTGTCACGAATTAAAGAATGCGGTAGAACATCACAGCACGGTACAGGCCCTTCAACCATTGATGTTGCACCGACCTGTGGAACCAATCTGAAGCCCATCTATCTGACACTTTTCAATTTTCATCCATATGTTTATCTTATGACCATTTAACTGCCCTTAAGGTTGGCGAATCTACTATGGTTGCAGGCAGGGCGTTCCACGCCCCTACTACTGAGTAAAGAAACTATCTCTAACATCTGTCCTATATCTATCTCCCCTTAATTTAAAGCTATGTCCCCTTGTGCTAACTGTCACTATCCAAGGAGAAAGGGTGGACAGTGAGAGCCTATCTAACACTCTTATGCGTCTCAATTTAAGTCACCTCTCAATTTTCTTCTCTTGAATGAAAACAGCCTCAAGTCCCTCAGCGTTTCCTCACAAGACCTTCCCAACATCCCAGTAAATCTCCTCTGAACCATTTCCAAAGCTTCCACATCCTTCCTCCAAGCGCTGACTGGAACTGTATGCAATGCTCCAAGTGCGGCCGCACCAGAGTTTTGTACAGCTGCAACGTGACCTCATGGCTCTGTAACTCAATCCCGCTACCAATAAAAGCTAACACACTACATGCCTTTTTAACAATACTATCAACCTGGGTGGAAACTTTCAGGCATCTATTACTTGGACACCGAGATCTCTCTGCTCATCTACACTACCAAGAATCTTACCATTAGCCCAGTACTCTTTTTATTCCTGTTGCTCCTTCCAAAGTGAATCGTCTCACACTTTTCGGCATTAAACTCCATTTGCCACATCTCAGCCCGGCTCTGCAGCTTATCTATGTCCCTCTGCAACCTGCAACATCCTTCGGCACTATCCACAACTCTACTGACCTTAGTGTCATCCACAGATTTACTAACCATCCTTCTACACCCTCAACTAGGTCATTATAAAAATGATAAATAGCATTGGCCCCAAAACAGATCCTTGCGGTACAGCACTCGTAACTGAACTCCAGGTTGAACATTTCCCATCAACCATCACCCTTTGTCATCTTTCAGCTAGCCAATTTCTGATCCAAACCGCTAAATCAGCCTCAATCCCATGCCTCTTTATTTTGTGCAGTAGCCTACCATGAGGAACCTTATCGAATGCCTTACTGAAATCCATATATACCACATCAACCTTCTCAAAGAACTCAATAAGGTTTGTGAGGCACGATCTACCCTTCACAAAACTGTGTTGACTATCCCTAATCAAATTATTCCTTTCTAAGTGATTATCTCTTATAACCTTTTCCAATACTTTACCCACAGCCAAAGTAAGGCTTACTGGTCTATAATTACCAGGGTTGTCTCTACTCCCCTTCTTGAGCTAGGGGGCAACATTTGCTATCCTCCAGTCTTCTGGCACTATTCCTGTAGACAATGATGACATAAAGATCAAAGCCAAAGGCTCTGCAATCTCCTCCCTGGCTTCCCAGAGAATCCTAGGATAAATCCCACCTGGCCCAGGGAACTTGTCTATTTTCATGCTTTCCAGAATTGCTAACATCTCCTCCTTGTGAACGTCAATCCAGTCTCGTTTGGTAGCCTGTATCTCCATATTTTCCTCGACAACATTGTCTTTTTCCAGTGTGAATACTGACTAAAAATATTCAATTCGCGTTCCACTTACCTCCTCTGAATCCTTGCACAATGTCCCATTATTGTCCTTGATTGGCCCTTATCTTGCTCTTGTCATTCTTTTATTTCTGATATACCAGGAGAAACTTTAGGGTTTCCCTTGATCCTATCTGCCAATGACTTCTCATGTCCCTTCCAGGCTGTTCTTAGCTCTAGTCCTTGACTAACAATGCCACACCTCCCCCTCTTTTTACCATCTTCTCTGTTCTTACTGAAACATCTAAATACCAGAACCTGCAACAACCGTTCCTGTCCCTGCTCTATCTATGTCTCCGAAATGGCCACAACATTGAAGTTCCAGGTACCAACTCATGCTGCAAGTTCTCCCACCCTATTCTAATTGCTCCTGGCACTGAATTATACACACTTCAAACCACCTTCCTGCTTGCCGGTACACTCTTAGGACCTTGAAATCTCATTTCTGACCTCACTACTTTCAACTTCCTGGACACTGCAACTAAAAGTTAGGTTCCCATCCCCCTGCTGAATTAGTTTAAACCCTCCTGAAGAACATTAGCAAATTTCTCACCCAGGATATAAGTACCCCTCTGGTTCAGGTTGTAGATATCCTGTTGTAGAGGTCCCACCAAGCCCAGAATGAGCCCCAATTATCCAAGTCTCCAAAAGCCTCCCTCCTGCACCATCCCTGTAGCCACGTGTTCAACTTCTCTCTCTTTCAGAGATAACAACTCTGTTTGTTCTAGCTCCCTGAATTTCTGCCTTAAATCTCCATCCCTTTTCCTACCTATGTCATTAGTGCCTATGTGGACCACAACTTAGGGCTGCTCCCCCTTCCCCTCAAGGATCCTGCAAACACGATCTGACACATCATGAACCCTGGCACCTGGGAAGCAACACACCAACCATGAGTCTCTATCATTCCCACAGAACTCTGGGCGGCACATTGACTCAGTGGTTAGCACAGGGGACTTGGATTCAATTCCAGCCTCGGGTAACTGTCTGAGTGGAGTTTGCACATTCTCCTTGTGTCTGCGTGGGTTTCCTTCCATAATCCAAAGATGTGCAGGTCAGGTGCATTGGCCATGCTAAATTGCCCATAGTGTTAGATGCATTAGTCAGAGGGAACTGGGTCTGGGTGGGTTACTCTTCGGAGGGACAGTGTGGACTTGTTGGGCCGAAGGGCTTGTTTACACACTGTAGGGAATCTAATCTAAACTTCCTATGAAAAGTGTACAATGGTGCTACACACAGTGCCATCTTGGGTAGGAAATACCTAGGTACAAAATCTTCATTACAGAAGTACAAGAATAAAGAAATAAGTTTAAAAGTGTTCAGCAGCACAGTCAAATTATAAAAATGGAAAATAAATAGTTAAAAATGTTACATTTCTTAAGTCATGGGCCTGTGGATGCTACAAGCTGGTCTTTCCCCACAAGGGCTCACTCTCCCCTGCACTGGGCATTCTTTCCCATGCTGGGCTAAGACATACCTATGTTCACTCACTGCTGCCACCAGCCTTCGCGACTGACTGCCACTATCCGGACGCGTGCTTGGCCGCAGCCATTGCCACCCTCCATTGCTGTGTCAACCACCTCGCTGCAGAGTCTTGTTCCTGCAGTGGTCTGGACACAGTTGAAGCCACAATGCTGCCAACCATCAAATGTTCCTCAGCCGCCCACTATTAGTGGCTATATCGCCGAGCTCCAAAGAACCGAAAGAAAGACAATGAAAGAAACATGGTTGGAGGAAACAAGCTCTGCTGAGGGGACCTACTTTGCCACCAGCTTGGAATTCACGTCCTCTTGTAAACTAAGGCTCTCTTCCTCACAATTAATCTTCTAGCCAATCTCTATCATTTTTAAATGTATTTATCATCTCTGTCACCAATACCATTCCCACCACCACCAATGGCCCACTTTAATTGATATTTGCCTATCTTATTGTGCCTTTCTGTAACTAAGTGTGTACCATCACAGTCCTATCCTGTACATGGTGGGAAGGCATGGGGAAAATAATGAATGACTCACCGCTGATTCCCAGCCTCTGGCTTTGTATTTTTAGTTAAGTTTCTGGACAGTGGGAGATTTCCCTGATATTCAGTCACCTTAAATGTCAAAGGGAGGTGGTTAGACATTGTATTTATTTTGGAGTTGGCTGTTGACTGGCACTTAGCTAGAAACAAAGACTGCAGATGCTGGAAACCAGAGTCTAGATTAGAGTGGTGCTGGAAAAACACAGCAGGTCAGGCAGCATCCGAGAAGCAGGGAAATCGATGTTTCGGGCAAAAGCCCTTCATCAAGAATATTCCTGATCATCTATTCCTGATGAAGGGCTTTTGCCTGAAACGTTGATTTTCCTGCTCCTTGGATGCTGCCTGACCTGCTGTACTTTTCCAGCACCACTCTAATCTAGACTGTTGTCTGGCACTTGTTGAGCACAAAATTTACTTAACATCCATCTGATTATTGTCTCAGTCCTGCTGTGTAAACATGGGCTTCTTAATTATGTGAAGGTCCAAATGAAATAAAAATGCTGTATCTTTTCATAGCATGGTTTCAACAAAGGTTTTTAATTTCTGTATTCACTCCCTAGTGCAAGAAGCTCTGAAATCAATGAAGCATCAGGCACTGTCAAGTTCAACACAGGGAATGCAACCAACAGCATCAAGCTCAGTTTCTGTTCCTCATAGCCAACTGTCTGGTCCACGTGACACTGTTGAAATAGTAAGATCTCTACCACAGAAATACAGAAGGCAACCTGTGCCTGTAGAAGAAATGGAGTACATTCAGGTGAGTCAACACTGTCTTTATGAAATCTTTCTTGTGCAAGGTTCACTTTCATGAGTACAGTTCAAAACCTAGAAAATGTAGCTATGCTTGAGGATGTGGGGGTGATGGTAGAGGTAATCTGAGTGCAAAAAATGAGAATCAAACCACACCTAATACTAAGCCTTAAGCCTGACCTCCAGTGGACCAACAAAGCAGTATGCTACTCGGTAATGTGCACTTGGAATATTGTTTAAGGAAACCCTAACAAAAACTGCAGTCAATGGAAATGCCAGAGGTGGGGGTTAGTAACGGTCGATGAAAGACACTCACCACAGTTTGGAACCATCCAAAGCACAGAGGGAAAGGATTGATTTTCAGCAACAGCAATCGTCACAGTCCCAGTTTCTCACTGTAGCAGTACATCGAGGTAGTGTCCTAAGCCCAGCCACTTTCAGCTGCTTCATCAATGACCTTCTCTCCATATGAGGGTCAGAAGTGTGAGTATGTATTCATTAGTGAACAATGATTAGATTAAGTTACCCACGCTGAAAATGTGTTGCGGGAAATGCGCAGCAGGTCAGGCAGCATCCAAGGAGCAGGAGAATCGACGTTTTGGGCATGAGCCCTTCTTCAGGAATGCTTCTTCAGGAATGCTTCTTCAGGAAGGGCTCATGCCTGAAACGTCGATTCTCCTGTTCCTTGGATGCTGCCTGACCTGCTGCGCTTTTCCAGCAACACATTTTCAGCTCTGATCTCCAGCATCTGCAGTCCACACTTTCTCCTTAAGTTACCCACGGTATGGAAACAGGCCCTTCTACCCAACCAGTCCACACTGAACCTTCCGAAGAGTAACCCACCCAGACTCATTCCCCTCTGACTAATGCACCTAACCCTATGGGCAATTTAGCATTCTAATCTAATCCACCTAACTTGCATGCCATTTGGGGTGATTTAGCATGGCCAACCTGCAAGTCTTTGGACTGTGGAAGGAAACTGGAGCACCCAGTGAAAACCTGCACAATCATGGAGAGAATGTGCAATCTCCCCTCAGACAGTCATCCAAGACTGGAATCGAACCTGAGTTCCTTATGGTGTGCTAACCACTAAGCTACATGCTACACAAGTGTCAGGCAATGGCCATCTGAAGACAAGAATCTAACCATCTCCCTTTTGATGTTCAGTGACATTACCATTGCTGAATCACCTGCGATTAGCATCTTGGGCATCCCATTGACCAGAAACTAAGCATAACTAGCATTTTAATTAAATGTGACAAGAACAGATCAGAGGTAATGAAATCTGCTGCATGTAACTCCCCATCTGACTCTCCAAAGCCTACCCACCAAATCAAGGCACAAGTTAACAATGTGATGGAATACTCTCCAGTTGCCTGGATGAGTACAGCTCCTCCAACACTCAAGGCGGCTGACGCATCCAGGACAAAGCAGCTTCCCTTCATCACTGCAGAGTGACAGCGATGTATACCCATCTACAAGATGTACTCCAACAACTTATCCATGCACCTCTGAGAGTGTCTTCCAAACTTGCAACCTCTAACACTCAAAAGGAAAGGGGCAGCAGATATTGGGAACATCGTGACCTCCATGTTCACCTCTAAGCCACTGATTACCCTGACTTGGAACAATATCACAATGTACTCATTATCTCAGACTCCAAATCCTGGAACTCCCTTTTTAACAGCAGTGTGTGTACCTACACTGAGGACAGTATTATTTCAGTTAGACGTCCCTTAACACTGTCTTCAGGACAATTAGAAATAGACATTGAATTCTAGCTTGAGCAACAATATCCACGTTCCATTCCTGATGCAAATCAATAGTGTTAAAATTGTTTTCTATGTCAAGAAAACTCTTATTTATATGCCTCGCAGGAATAAAATTCCAAAAGATCACTGAATTCAGCATTGTTAACTTTTTTTTTGTTTCATTTTTATCTGTCTATTTAACATGTTTTAACAGTGCAGTTTGATGAAAGGGTAAAGTTACCATGGTCTTAGCAGATCATAGAGCTGTCCCCTCATGAGAAACAATGGTGGTGGTTTAACCTCATGATTACGAGACCTCAGATGAGGGGAGAGGTTGAGGTGGTGAGTCTGTCATGGTAACCTCTGCTGGTGTGGGAATTGAAAATTCATTTTTGGCATCACTCTGCATAGCAAACTGGCTAAGGTAAAAACAATGACTGCAGATGCTGAAAACCAAATACTGGATTAGTGGTGCTGGAAGAGCACAGCAGTTCAGGCAGCATCCAACAAGTTGAGGTCATCCACCTACAATTTTATCTTGCACTTGGAATATGAAAGCAAGTGAATAACACTTATGTCATTCTCTTAGTAACCTTTTTAAAAATGCACATTACTATGTATATTATGCATTTTTTAAATACTTCCACACATAGCTTGATATATTGGTAGGCATTTTAAAAGGAAGAAGTTCCTTGCGTGGAATGAATGAGTAATGCCCCTGCTGTCTTTTCCTTGGATTCTTACAAGTACATGGATACAATCCATCCCTACCAAGAACTTCACCTTAAGTTTGTTTAGTTTATTTAGTGTTTCTTAAAATTTGAACTGAATTTCTTCTTATCTCATACTTGTCTCCCTGTTTTATTTCACTAGTGAATAGTTGAGCAAAATATTTAATATTTCTACCATCCCTCTATTAAGTTGTGGTGTTATATTTGTACTATAATATTAGTATTATCTCCAATTATGTCATCACTACCTTTTTACATTGTGCCTGTACATTATTTTCTGTTTTGCTCCTATGTTCCTTAATTTATTTTCATAATTCTGTTTTGCCTTCCTAATTGTTTTTCTCAGTCTTTTAATTCACTTTCATACTCCACTCCTCTGCTGTATATATATGTAATCTATATTTTCCTGAACCTTAATTGTTCCTTTATATCTCTATTCATTGTTCTGACGTTTGAGTAATTAGAATTTTTTTAGTGCAATACGTTTTTCCTGCAATCTCATTAGTGAATTTTAGTGAAGTAATGAAAAACTTAATAAACTTAGTCTCCATAGTCCTCCAGACCAAAGGCTGCTCTCTCATTCAAGAGAGATGACTTGTGGTCATTTAATGTGAGGGTCACCATGCCTTGGGCGAGGTTAGAAAGGTAGGACGGTCAAGGTAACCTCAGTGATGTGAGAATTGAACCGTGGTGTTGCTGTTACTGTATTGCAAACCAGGTATCCAGCCAATTGAACTAACCAACCCAATAATTATTATAGCTATGAAGGAGGCAATTTGGCCTACTTTAACTGTAATTGGCCATTTGTTTATTTGCATATTTTATTGTGCCCTGAATATTTTGCTATAGTATGTTGGAGATCAAACTAACAATTTTTTTTGTCTTGCAGCGTGGAGGACCGGAGTAATACCACCTACTTATTTCTGTCATCCATCAATGGTTACCCTTATTTGCTATCAGATTTCCAAGCTGTGGATGTAATTGTAATCCATTGAATACACTTTATATTGCTGCTGCACTCATTACACGTCCTCTGGCTAAATGGATGTATGTGCCATAGCATTCAATAAACATTGTAATACTGTTGTCTTGCAGAAAAGCAGAAATCTCTTGGTTTGTTTCCCAAAACAATATTCATAGGAAAAAAAATCAAACAGCTTTTTGTATTTTATTTTCAGATGGTCCTGGTAAAATTCATAAATATTACATTGTCTTGCAGAATTATGAGGCAATTTCATTTATAAAGACACTTCAATTGATCATTTTCAGTACATTGAATGCAACTGATATTTAAGTACCCTTTTTAATTGCAATAGATGAAATATTAGCCACAAAGATATACAGTACTATTCTAATTTTCAAACTTTCTAATGGCATTTCATATAATTGTTTATAAGATGAAAAAATACAATTTGTGGTTTCCATAATCTTATCACTGCTTCAAATAAAGTGATTGAATCCATTAACTTGAGCCTATGAAATTATATGACTCTTGGCATATTGTCAATACTCTTTTAAATATAAAGGACATTGAAAGATTGAAGTTCTTTGTTCTGCTTTTGTAAATAAATGTGGTATTCATCATTGTTTCGAAAACAACAGTTGCTAAAGATAAGCTTAAACCAATTGTCGAAATAGGCACTGTGAATTATACAGTCCAATAGAATTACAAAAACATTCAATTGTAAACAGTTTTGTTTTTAGTTTTGCAGCACTACATTTGCCACAATAATTTGTACATATGATGTGACAAATGTAAGAAACTTGAAAATTGTATATAAGACTTATTAACCAAATGATACTCTATGACCTGCATGTAAAATTATTAAAACATCAATCAGCTGAGTGGAGGGATTTCAATGCATGGGGAAGAGAAATAGTATTGTACAGAAATATATGAATGTGAACTGTATTCCCATTATTACTATCATATGCCTTGTTCAAAATTGAATAAACAATTAAGCAATTTAAGCATGGTTAAAACTTGCCTTAAATTGCATGTCTTGAGCTGTACTCAGTTTGTGATTTCATTTCTTATCGTTAGCTTCCATTGAATTTGGAATTACTTATAACATCACTTCACAATGAAAATTTGCTTGAGTTAAGAGCATAAGAGAAGCAGGCGTCAACCACACATGAATACTCTACCATTCAACATGAGCAAAGCTGATCTGATTGTGGTCCTAACTCTCTTTCTTTGCTGACCTCCTTTATTTTAACTAATAAATTTAAAACACGCTGTTTCCATCTACTAATAACATTTCTGCCTTTATTGATCTGGGTAGTTGAATTTCTTTTTCAAAAGTACTGGACGAATCAACCCACATTCCTATTATATCCAATAACTGATTCGGTCAGATATTCAAGCACAGGCTACTTCCCTCTCAGCCATGTGAATGCAGAGAAGTGAATTGATGTAATGAAGCAGGAAGAATGATAACATTTGTCAAGATTATGGATGAGCCAGAGGTCTTGTAATTCATTGAGATATTGTTCATATTGTCTTACAGACACAAATTATGCCTTAAGTTATCTAGTATAAGCTACCGATGTATGCAGTTTTGTCGTGGTAGATTTATTTTGTCTTTCAGAAATAAAACACTCAGCTGACTATTTAAAAGTAGCTGTAAGAAACAAGTGGACATATTGTATTTAATCAGTTAGCACTCATCATGTTGCTTGGTAACAATGTATAAGCAAGTATTCAACTAGTAAAGCTAAAATTGAGTTCAGCAGAGAAGGCAAGTTGAGGTTAATGGAAAAGGAGCAGTGTGAGGAATGTTGTTTACTAAAGCATTTTTTAAAAGAAAAAAAAAAATTGGCTTTTTCCAACAATGAATGGGCTCGCTGCTGTATAGATACAGTTTGGTTCTTGCTTTCTTCTAAATTATCTGATTTTGCATTCAGTAGTCATAGGTGCATTATAGGAAAAATGAGGCTGATGTCTTTATTTGGAAATAATACAACACACAGTTAAAAGTAACTAGTTGACTATAACACATCTTAATCAGAGTCCTACTGCTCGTAGGCTGAGTAGATGGGATTATTGTATCATCTCTTATACAGGTGATTGTGATTGACATTTGAGGCTAAGCACACTTAAAGGTAAATGCACAAAACAATCGGAACAATGCACGATTGAGTAAATCTTTGTGACTTCATTTGGTTTCTAATCTTGTAACGCTTGATCAAAAATAGCTTATCGGTGTTTTTGAAAATTATAAAATAGGAGGGCCCTAAAAGATTTTGTATAAATATAAGTATAGGATGGCAAGCCTGTTTGACACATCTTGTCTAACTTTCCCAAAAAAAGTATATGTTTTCGCCCACCAGCATTGAATCCTACTTTATCTCTAATATGAGTTTTTAACAACCCTAAATACAGAACTGTCCAGATATCTTTATGAATGCTCATCAGCATCCTTATCAGTAGCTTCTCGAGCTGACACTGTTTACTGATATTGTTGGCAGTGATTTGTTCAAAAATGATATTCCTGGTGATATTCTGCATCACTATTTCAAGATGCTTATAGACTCAGTCATGATTCTGATATTTCTATGTTTCTTTCAACTTTGTATTGGTTGTCTTTATAGTGGTATTAATCATGGACAAAGGTGCACTTGATTCCCTCCAGATTCTCTGCAAATTAATTCCGATAAAGATGCTTCCCATGAAATATGACAATTCTAGGTCCAGCTTCTAAATTAGTTATAAAATAGAACCACTCATGAAGCCTATGGTATGTGAGGCCAGATGACCACAAGGGTTCCTCAAATAATGACATAGAAATCTTGTAATGCACAAATAGTGCTTATGTTGCTGAAATATTAAGTCTGTACTGTTGAACAAAACTGCTGAATCTGTGTAGATAGGTGATAGCAACAAGATCAATCAAAGATACTTTGGAATGAATAGGCTTGAGAAACATACACCAGGCTGCAATGACCCTATTTAGCTGAGATTCCTGTTGACAGCGCAACGGTCTCAATCACATTTCAGTGAAGTTAAACCTGCGAAAGCAGTTGTTTTGAATCCAGGACTGCAATCTACTGTATGCCCAAACCCATTTCCACAAAAGTGCATCTCTTAAATCCTCTTCTAATGCCTGCAGTGGATGCCAGAGAAAGAAATTGTCAAAATGGCCATAATTGGATTTTTGATTTAACATCTCACAGACAGAAAGAGATTCATGATCTCATTGAACGGCAGAGTTAGCTCGGGGAACCATTTGGTCCGTGGTTGCTCCTAGTTCTTATACTCTTATATATTTTATATGAGTAGACGATGAATTATTCCTGATATACCTCTTGTTTTTCCCTTTATGAGGTATGAACATTGCTGGCAAGACTACCTGTCTCCAATTGCACTTATACTGAGTAGCTTACTAGGCCATTTCAGAGCTGGAAATGTGTTGCTGGAAAAGCGCAGCAGGTCAGGCAGCATCCAAAGTGCAGGAGAATCGATGTTTCGGGCATGAGCCCTTCTTCAGGAATGAGGACAATGTGTCCAGCAGGCTAAGATAAAAGGTAGGGAGGAGGGACTTGGGGGAGGGGCGTTGGAAATGCGATAGGTGGAAGGAGGTTAAGGTGAGGGTGATAGGCCGGAGTGGGGGTGGGGGCGGAGAGGTCAGGAAGAAGATTGCAGGTTAGGAAGGTGGTGCTGAGTTCGAGGGTTGGGACTGAGACAAGGCGCTCTTCCTCCAGCCGTCGTGTTGCTATGGTCTGGCGATGGAGGAGTCCAAGGACCTGTATCTCCTTGGTGGAGTGGGGGGGGAGTTGAAGTGTTGAGCCACGGGGTGGTTGGGTTGATTGGTGCGGGTGTCCCAGAGGTGTTCTCTGAAACGTTCCGCAAGTAGGCAGCCTGTCTCCCCAATATAGAGGAGGCCACATCGGGTGCAGCGGATGCAGTAAATGATGTGTGTGGAGGTGCAGGTGAATTTGTGGCAGATATGGAAGGACCCGTTCGGGCCTTGGAGGGAAGTGAGGGGGGGAGGTGTGGGCGCAAGTTTTGCATTTCTTGCGATTGCAGGGGAAGGTGCCAGGGTGGAGGTTGGGTTGGTGGGGAGATGTGGACCTGACGAGGGAGTCACGGAGGGAGTGGTCTTTTTGGAACGCTGATAGGGGAGGGGAGGGAAATATATCCCTGGTGGTGGGGTCTGTTTGGAGGTGGTGGAAATGATGATGGATGATACGGTGTATATGGAGGTTGGTGGGGTGGTAGGTGAGGACGAGTGGGGTTCTGTCCTGGTGGTGATTGGAGGGGCGGGGCTCAAGGGCGAAGGAGCAGGAAGTGGAGGAGATGTGGTGGAGAGCATCTTCGATCACATCTGGGGGGAAATTGCGGTCTTTGAAAAGGAGGCCATCTGGGTTGTACGGTATTGGAACTGGTCCTCATGGGAGCAGATGGGGCGGAGACAAAGGAATTGGGAATATGGGATGGTGTTTTTACAGGGGGCGGGGTGGAAGGTGGTGTAGTCTAGGTAGCTGTGGGAGTCGGTCAGTTTATAGTAAATGTCTGTGTTGAGTCGGTCATCCGAGATAGAAATGGAGAGGTCTAGAAAGGGGAGGGAGGAGTCTGAGATGGTCCAGGTAGATTTGAGGTCGGGGTGGAAGGTGTTGGTAAAGTGGATGAACTGTTCAACCTCCTCGTGGCAACACGAGGCAGCGCCGATACAGTCATCGATGTAGCGTAGGAAAAGGTGGGGGGTGGTGCCAGTGTAGCTGCGGAAGATGGACTGTTCCACATATCCTACGAAGAGGCAGGTATAGCTGGGGCCCATGCGGGTGCCCATGGCTACTCCTTTGGTTTGGAGGAAGTGGGAGGATTGGAAAGAGAAGTTGTTCAGGGTGAGGACCAGTTCAGTCAGTCGAAGGAGGGTGTCAGTGGAAGGGTACTGGTTGGTACGGCGGGAAAGGAAGAAGTGGAGAGCTTTGAGGCCTTCGTGATGGGGGATGGAGGTGTGCAGGGACTGGATGTCCATGTTGAAGATAAGGCGTTGGGGACCGGGGAAGCGAAAATCATGGAGGAGGTGGAGGGCGCGGGTGGTGTCCCGAACGTAGGTGGGGGGTTCTTGGACTAAGGGGGACAGGACCGTGTCAAGGTATGCAGAGATGAGTTCGGTGGGGCAGGAGCAGGCTGAGACGATGGGTCGGCTGGGTTATGGATGGTCTGGGAGATTATGGTTTGGTGGTGGGAGGTGGGGTCATGGTCAAGGGGGCAGTAGGAGGAGGTGTCCGCGAGCTGGCGTTTAGCCTCAGTGGTGTAAAGGTCGGTGCGCCAAACTACTAGCGCTCCTTCCTTGTCTGCCGGTTTGATAGTGAGGTTGGGGTTGGAATGGAGGGAGTGGAGGGCTGCACGTTCTGAGGGTGAGAGGTTGGAGTGGGTGAGAGGGGTGGAGAGGTTGAGGCAATTAATGTCACGGCGGCAGTTGGCTATGAAGAGATCGAGGGCAAGTAAGAGGCCATCACGGGATGTCCAGGTGGATGGGGAGTGTTGGAGGTGGGAGAAGGGGTCGTTAGAGGGTGGGCGAAAATCCTGGTTGAAGAAGTAGGCATGGAGGCGAAGGCGGCGGAAGAATTGTTCGATGTCTCGCCGCATGTTGAACTCGTTAATCCGAGAGTGTAGGGGAATGAAGGTGAGGCCTCTGCTGAGGACGGATCTTCCATCCTCACAGAGGGGTAGTTCTGGAGGGATGGTGAAAACACGGCAGGACTGGGATCTAGGACCTGGCGTGGGGCTGGAGCTGGGAGTGGGGGTGGGGGGGGGGCGGGGTTGGGTGTGGGATCGGGGACGGAGATCAGCATGGGGGCGGGGTTAGACGTGCGGGCGGAGATCGGCGTCGGGGCGGAGTTAGGCATGGTGACGGAGATCAGCGTGGGGGCGGAGTTAGGCGTAGTGACGGAGATCGGCATGGGGGCGGAGACGCATGCGGCGTGGTGGTTGTGCAGGTTAGTGATGTCACTGGGGGCGGAAGTGGCTGCAGCGACAGCAAACCCAGGGGGCAGAAGTGGCTGTGGCGACGACAGAAATGGTGTTATTCCCGATGGTTGAAGAACCCGACGATGCTCTCCACCACATCTCCTCCACTTTCCGCTCCTCCACCCTTGAGCCCCACCCCTCCAATCACCACCAGGACAGAACCCCACTGGTCCTCACCTATCACCCCACCAACCTCCATGTGCACAGTATCATCCATCGTCATTTCTGCCACCTCCAAACGGGGATATATTTCCCTCCCCTCCTCTATCCACGTTCCGAGAAGACCACTCCCACCGTGACTCCCTCGTCAGGTCCACACCCCCCACCAACTCAACCTCCACTCCTGGCACCTTCCCCTGCAACTGCAAGAAATGCAAAACTTGCGCCCACTCCTCCCCCCCCCTTACTTCAAGACCCCAAGGGATCCTTCCATATCCGCCACAAATTCACCTGCACCTCCATACACATCATTTACTGTATCCGCTGTACACGATGTGGCCTCCTCTATATTGGGGAGACAGGCCGCCTATTTGCGGAACGTTTCAGAGAACACCTCTGGGACACCCAGACCAACCAACTCAACAACCCTGTGGCTCAACACTTCAACTCCCCCTCCCACTCCACCAAGGACATGCAGGTCCTTGGACTCCTCCATCGCCAGACCATAGCAACACGATGGCTGGAGGAAGTGCGCCTCATCTTCTGCCTAGGAACCTTCCAACCACAAGGGATGAACTCAGATTTCTCCAGTTTCCTCATTTCCCCTCCCCCCCAGCTTGTCTCAGTCCCAACCCTTGAACTCAGCACCACCTTCCTAACCTGCAATCTTCTTCCTGACCTCTCTGCCCCCACCCCACTCCGGCTTATCACCCTCACCTTGACCTCCCTCCACCTATCGCATTTCCAACGCCCCTCCCCCAAGTCCCCCCTCCCTACCTTTTATCTTAGCCTGCTGGACACACTTTCCTCATTCCTGAAGAAGGGCTCATGCCCGAAACGTCGATTCTCCTGTTCCTTGGATGCTGCCTGACCTGCTGCGCTTTTCCAGCGACACATTTTCAGCTCTGATCTCCAGCATCTGCAGTCCTCACTTTCTCCTAGGCCATTTCAGAGTGCAGCTAAGAGCCTGGGACAAAGTTGGCAGATTTCCTTTGCTAAAGGACGTTACTGAACCAGGGGAAAAGTTTTGTTTTACAACAATTCATGGTGGTTCTCATGATCAGCGAGACGATAATTACATTCCAGATTTATGACTTGAATTTACCCCCTTCAGCTGCCTTGGTAGGATTTGATTCATATCTACAGAACATTGGCCCGGGCTTGGAGATTGTAGTCCTGCAACATTCCCAGTACCTCACTGTCTCCCTTTAGTGATTTGGTTTGTGGAGAACTTGGCCCGTCACCAATAGGAGGTTGCCTTCATCATTTAGATTGACGTGGAGATGCCAGTGTTGGACTGGGGTGTACAATGTTAAAAATATTATAGTCCAACAGGTTTAATTGGAAGCACTAGATTTCGGAGCACTGCTGCTTCATCAGGTGGCACATCCAGCCAGTGCTTCCAAATAAACATGTTGGACTAGAGTGCTGTGTGATTTTTAACTTCATCATTTAGATTGGTGACGCTTGGGCGGTGGTCGCTAGGCAACGAGGTCAGCTCCGGTCACTAGACCGAGGAAGTGAGGTAAGGCCGGCACCGGAAGTTATGGTGCGAAGTTTCCGTGAGGGATGGCGATGCACGTCCGTTCCCGGGCCAAGCGCTATGAGAAACTCGACTTCCTGGGCGAGGGGCAGGTGAGGATTAGCCCGTTTCTGTAAATAAACACCTGGCTGTGCTGTAAGGTTCAGTGTCTGTGTTTGTTGTTTTCATATTGCCGGAGGGGGGGCTGAGTATTAGTTCCCAGATCTTGTAATGGCATGCTGCTGGAGAAGCTTTATCCAGCTCCTAGCGGAAAATTTATGGGTTTCACTCATAGAATCCCTACAGTGTGGAAACAGGTCATTCGGCCCAACAAGTCCACACCGACCCTCCGAACAGTATCCCACCCAGAGACATTCACCTACCCTATTACTGTACATTTCTTATGACTAATGCACCTAACTTACACATCCCTGAACACTGGACAATTTAACATGGCCAACTCACTTAAGCTGCATATCTTTGAACTGTGGAAGGAAACCCATACAGACGCGGGGAGATTGTGCAAATTCCACACAGGCTGTCGAATGTGGGTCCCTGGTGCTGTGAGGCAGCAGTGTTAACCACTGAGCAATCTTGCTGCCCTGCTTTAAGAATAGTCAGAGAGCAGTGCGGTGAGTGCTGTATAAGGGAACCTTATTCAATTTTGTAGTTTCGACTGGTTCCTCTGAAGCACAAGATTCTGGGTTCAAGTCTCCCTTCAAGGCTTAAGAAAACAAAATTCAAGAGATACCAAGGGAGTGCTGGAATACCGTCTTTCAGATGTGATGTCAAGCCAGAGATGTCTGTCTGCTCAGCTGCATGTAAAAGATGTCGTGATGTTTTTGGAGGAAGAGGACAGGTTTTGTCACCAATGCCTTAGCTAATATTTATACATCCGATATAAGGCAAAATGTTACCTAGTCATATCACATTCTGTTTGCTGAACACAAATTGACGGCCACCTTTTCTATGTTACAGCATGGACTGTACTTTTAAAAAAGTACTTCATCGGCTAAAAAGCACTGAGACATCTGGTGGTCATGAAAATGTTGTAAATTCAAGTATTTTTGGTGTAGCCAATATCTTATATACAAAATTAATGGGTTGAACAAAACCGGAGAAAAATGGATTTTAATACTCAGCTGTTGGAGCTAGAATTGTATTTACATGCTAAATAGAATTTATCTTGGGAGATAAGGAAATGACTGAGAAGCTAAATAAATACTTTGTATCAGTCTTCTGGATAACATTCCAGAAGTCCTTGAGAACAAAGGCACCAGTGGAGAATGGGGAACAGGGGAAAAAAAAGTAGTCCTGAATGTTGATTAATCTTCTGGACCCATTGATCTACATAGTGTTGAAAGAGGTGGCTGTAGAGATCGTGAATTGTGACCATCTTCGAAAATAGGTATGGGGATTGTTCCTTGACATTATAGTTTGCAAATATAGCTTAAGAATGAAAGGAGAGAGGAAACAGGGAACTACAGAACTTTTCAGCCTGACATCAGTATTAGGAAAATCTATTAAGTCTGTAATAACTGGACACTGAGGAAAATAACGTTCTGGTTCTGATGAAGGGTCATGAGACCTGAAAGATTAATTCTGCTTTCCGACAGCTGATGCTGCCAGACCTGCTGAGTTTCTCCAGAAATTTCTGTTTTTATTTCAGATTGCCAGCATCTTGGTTTTGTTATATAACTGAAAAGTAATGGTCAGATTGACTGCGTCAACATTGTTTTCTGAAAGGCAAATAATGTTTGACAGATCAGTTGGGAATTTTTTCAGAATGGAACTAAAAGGATAGATGAGCAGGATCTTGATGTGTGTATTTGGATTTTCAAAGGGCTTTCGATTCGGGTCCCTCACATGAGGTTCAGAAAATTAAAGTACATAGGATTGGGGTAATCTATTGGCATGGATTAAGAATTGGCTATTAGATGCAAAAGAGAGAAGAATAAATCAGTCCTTCTCAGGTTGGCATCCTCTGACTGGTGGGATACCACAAAGACCCAAATATTCAATGCATTGGATGTTGGGACCAAATCTATTTTTGAAGTTTGCTAATGATCCCAAACTAGGTGGGCAGTTCAAAATTTGTGACAAGATTTGTAGCTCAGATGCTCGTTGTTGTGGTTCTGTTCGCCGAGCTGGGAATTTGTGTTGCAGACATTTCGTCCCCTGTCTAGGTGACATCCTCAGTGCTTGGGAGCCTCCTGTGAAGCGCTTCTGTGATTTTCCTCTGGCATTTGTAGTGATTTGAATCTGCCGCTTCCGGTTGTCAGTTCCAGCTGTCCGTTGCAGTGGCCGGTATATTGGGTCCAGGTCGATGTGCTTATTGATTGATTGAATCTGTGGATGAGTGCCATGCCTCTAGGAATTCCCTGGCTGTTCTCTGTTTGGCTTGTCCTATAATAGTAGTGTTGTCCCAGTCGAATTCATGTTGCTTGTCATCTGCCTGTGTGACACCCAGAAGCAGCAGATTCAAACCACTACAAATGCTGGAGGAAAAATCACAGAAGCGCTTCACAGGAGGCTCCCAAGCACTGAGGATGTCACCTAGACAGGGGACGAAACGTCTGCAATACAAATTCGCAGCTCGGCGAACCGAACCACAACAACGAGGTGGGACGTGTTGTGAGCAGAATGCAAAGATGCTTTAAAGGGATTTAGGATGAATGAATGGACAAGAACACAGCAGGTATAATATAATATGGCAAGATGTGAAGCTAACCATATAGGTAGAAAAATCGGAAGTAGCATAATTCTTGAATGGTGAGGAATTGGGAAGAGTTGATGTCAAAAGGGACCTGGGTGCCCTAATTCGTTGCTCACTGTACCAGGATGTCATCTTTCAGTGACTAATGAAGAAGCCAAATGACATGTCAATCTTCATAGAGTCCATACAGCATGTACACCGATCCTTTGGTCCAAATAGTCCATGCCAGCCATGTACCCAAAATAAGCTAGACTTATAACTTCACCAACACATTCCACCCTGACCTTAAATTTACCTGGACCATCTCTGACACCTCGCTCCCCTTCCTGGACCTCTCCATCTCCATTAGTGACGACCGACTTGACACTGACATTTTTTACAAACCCACCGACTCCTACAGCTACCTGGATTACACCTCTTCCCACCCTATCTCTTGCAAAAATGCCATCCCGTATTCCCAATTTCTCCGCCTCCGCTATATCTGCTCCCAGGAGAACCAGTTCCACCATAGAACACACCAGATGGCCTCCTTCTTTAGAGACCACAATTTCCCTTCCCACGTGGTTAAAGATGCCCTCCAACGCATCTCGTCCACATCCCGCACCTCTGCCCTCAAACCCCACCCCTCCAACCGTAACAAGGACAGAACGCCCCTGGTGCTCACCTTCCACCCTACAGACCTTCGCATAAACCAAATCATCCGCCGACATTTCCACCACCTCCAAAAAGACCCCAACACCAGGGATATATTTCCCTTCCCACCCCTTTCCGCCTTCCGCAAAGACCGTTCCCTCCGTGACTACCTGGTCAGGTCCACACCCCCCTACGACCCACCCTCCCATTCTGGCACTTTCCCCTGCCACCGCAGGAACTGTAAAACCTGCGCCCACACCTCCTCCCTCACCTCTATCCAAGGCCCTAAAGGAGCCTTCCACATCCATCAAAGTTTTACCTGCACATCCACTAATATCATTTATTGTATCCGTTGCTCCGATGTGGTCTCCTCTACATTGGGGAGACTGGGCGCCTCCTAGCAGAGCGCTTTAGGGAACATCTCCGAGACACCCGCACCAATCAACCAAACCGCCCCATGGCCCAACATTTCAACTCCCCCTCCCACTCTGCCGAGGATACGGAGGTCCTGGGCCTCCTTCACCGCCGCTCCCTCACCACCAGACGCCTGGAGGAAGAACGCCTCATCTTCCGTCTCGGAACACTTCAACCCCAGGGCATCAATGTGGACTTCAACAGCTTCCTCATTTCCCCTTACCCCACCTCATCCTAGTTTCAAACTTCCAGCTCAGCACTATCCCCATGAGTTGTCCAGACTTGTCGAACCTGCCTATCTCCTTTTCCACCGATCCACTCCACCCTCTCCTCCTTGACCTATCACCTTCATCTCCTCCCCCACTCACCCATTGTACTCTATGCTACTCTCTCCCCACCCCCACCCTCCTCTAGCTTATCTCTCCATGCTTCAGGCTCACTGCCTTTATTCCTGATGAAGGGCTTTTGCCCGAAACGGCGATTTCGCTGCTCGTTGGATGCTGCCTGAACTGCTGTACTCTTCCAGCACCACTAATCCAGTATTTGCTTTCCAGCATCTGCAGTCATTGTTTTTATCTCATAGCTTAAAGAGAGTCCATCGGGGAATGAAGGCGTCTTTCTGTACTTGTAAATAGCTTTGAGACTGCACATGGAATTTTAGTGAAGTGCATGTGGTGTAGACTTTTACTGAAGAGAGTGATATACTTGCCATAGAGAGTGTGCAATAAAGGTTCACCAGACTGATTTCTGGGAAGGAGTTTGATCCTCCTACGTTGAGAGATTGAGGAGGTTAGGCATGTAGATTAGAAGAATGAATGATGAATCTATTGAGACTTACAAAATTCTAATAAGGTATGCCATGTAAATGCAGGAAGAATATTTCCAGGTCGTGAAGGTTTAGATATACATCCTCCTAATTTCTTCAAAGCTGTGCAGACTTATAAGGTCCATGCGTGGCAGCAGCCCAAGAAAATAGATGTCAATTCCTCGACATAAGATCAACATGCTGACCAGCATGTTGTGGACCTTCAGCTACCCATGCAGCTTAGCAGGAACATTATTCGAGATCAAGGGGACACAGTGTCAGATTGATGGATGGGGTACTTGAGACAAGAGGAAGGAGGATTTCTTCACTTCAAATTAAACACATTGTGAACTCTCCAACTCTGCCAGCACTTGACCCAGACATTGATCAGAGATGTCGGTAAACTTGGAGTCCAAATCACTCTGCAAGCTACTCAAACACAGATCTGGAGTCCACTTTCAACCCATCAAATGAATTCTATGATCAGAGTTGGTAGTGCATCTTGGACGATATTAGGAGACCAAACTAAAGATATCAGAGGGCTCTATGTGTTGGTTTTCCCATTGGCTTAGTGGGCAGCATTGTTGTGTGATGTGCGATAGCTGAACTTTTGCCAATTTAAATGTTTAAACTATACTGATACAAGTGACTCTTTAACGACGGTTGTGTTCTTGTACAACCCTGCATTATAGAAAAATTGCGCTTCAATAACAGCGCTAAAAGTCTTGGCGATGTAATCATGTTACAGACAACACATATTAAACGTTTGCACTTTAGAAACAGTGCTCACAATTTGACAATCCCGTTATAGCGAATTCATGTTAACGGAATGCATGTTCTAGCAGAATGACCTGTAATTTCCATTGCATTGAAAGAAGCACTGATTGGTCACACTGTCATTGAATGAGATCAGCTTAAAAATCAATCAGTATTTTTATATCTAATCCCTAGTAAGTTCTACCTTTGTGTTTGTGATGAGATGCAAAATGAGAATTCACTGATGTTCTTCTTTGTCAAATAACTTGCTGACAGTGATTGGCTAGACTAATTGAAGAATGGCAACATAAACTAGATCCTGAACAAATGCCATCTGATGAATTATCACAAATATGTCACAGCCTGGAACAAGATAGAAGAGTAAAAACAGCTTTCTTCTGATGCCCAATTTCTTCAATTTGATCCTGTGCAATAACTAATAAATAACAGGGGTAGAAGTAGACATTTTCTATTCTCTCAGCCTAGTGTGACATTGTGAGAAAATGGTTGAGCTTCTAACTCCCGTTCATGCATTACTCCTGTATCCCTTTCTTTCCTTTATTAAATTACTATTGATTGATGTCTTGAATATATGATACTGAGCAGCCATAATCCTCTGAATAGGGAATTCTCGAAGGTCCCGCCACAACTTCCGACCTCAATCCCCTGACTCCACAGAACCTGCTTTTGCCTCCTTCCCAAAATTTGCAAACAGAATTTCCTGGCCATACCCTGTTCCTGCCCCACTGAATTTATTTCTTCCTATTTTGACTATATTTTCTCCTCATCTAAATTCTTCCCAGCTCCATTCATGATACTCCTGATGCTTTGATAGTTCCACCATTTCCAGTTTCCTGGCCTCAGTTGCCTCTTCACCTTGGGTGTGGAATCGCTATATTCTTTCATCCCCCATCAGGATGATTTGAAAGCTCTTTGTTTCTTCCTTCAAAGAAGATCAGAACAATCCCCATCCACCACCGATCTCCTTCACCTGGAGGAGTTTGTTCATTCTTTGAACAATTTTTTTCTTTACTTTCTATCACTTTCTCTAAATAAAAGGTGTAGCTTTGGGTGTCCATGTAGATACCGTCATGCCTGTCTGTCTGTGGCACACTTTGTTGCAATCCTATTCATATCCTCTCCCTTAACTTTTTTTTCCAGCACATCGTTCACTTAATTGGTGCTGCTTTCAGATCTCCTCCAGAATTGGAAAAATTCATTCATTTGTGTTTCATTTCATTTCATTTTCATCTGGTCCATCACTAACTGTTGTCCTCCCTTCTTTTACTGCTTTCTTTCCATTTTTGGGGATAGGCTATCTACTAATGTTCATTACAAAACCAGGATCCATAGTTACCTTGACTATGCTTCTTCTCATCCTGCTTCCTGTAAGGACTCTGTTCCATTCTTGGTTTCTCAATCTCTGTCATGTCTCTTCCAATGATGCTACTCTCCATGGGGTGCTAGCCACATGTCGTCCTTCTCCTCAACTGAGAATTCATTCCATCTCCATGGCTAACAGGGCCTTCAGCTGTTTCTGACCCTTCTTCTGCCTTTCTGCCCTCATCTATTCCTCTCCCTCCCAGGACAATTATAAAAGACCCCAGGTCCTCACTTTCCATCCCACCAGCCTCTGCATTTAAAGGATCATCCTCTACCATTTCTGCCATCTCCATTAGTATGCCACAACTAAACACACATTCCCCTCCCCTCATCTGTAAGCTCTGTCTGTGACACTCTCGGTTCAATCATCTGTCACTCCCACCACTTTTTCACGACACACTCCTCCACCTGCTCCATGTACATACATACATACATACATCATGCATTATCTTGGCACCAGAGTCTTTTCATCTGCTTGATCCCAGTCCAAAGCCTATTGGTTATCTCTTACAGACAAGGCTGATTGTCTTCCATGATTTCAAAAGTGACTGATAAGGCCAATTCAAGTTATCTAGGTTTTATAGCACACAGAGCATATGTTGTCATATGGGATGTCTGGTTATATATTATTGGTTTTGTTGAAGTACAGATTTGAGACGGGCCAGGGAATCTCTTGTGGTCTCAGACCTGTAAGCCTCTCTTGGTCTGTCCCGGAGATTGTACTCTTTGGTAGTCTGGAATAAAAATCTCATACAGACAGTTTAATTTAACTTTAGTCATCCCCTTTATTTTACCAGTAGCATCACTATTACAACATAACACTGAAATCTATAAGCCAGGCTAACTAAAGTTCTAAAACCTTAGGAGAGTAACTCTTCCTTTAAGAGCTCTCACAGGTTACTCTCTCCTTCTGTCACAAACAGGCTTCCTAAACCTGAGAATGCAACCTTTTTTAAAAAAAGGTTTTGTGATTTACATATGAAAGAAGTGAAACTATCACTGTATTCTAACAGATGCAAGGCTTAACAGACAATCAATTTTTCAATGTATAATTTCAGTTACATCACACTGTAAATTTTTGCTATAAATTCTGTGTTAGGATTGAGCCCTCCACTATCACCTGATGAAGGAGGTCGCTCCGAAAGCTAGTGTGCTTCCAATTAAACCTGTTGGACTATAACCTGGTGTGGTGTGATTTTTTAACTTTGTACACCCAGTCCAACATTGGCATCTCCAAATCATTAATTTCATAAGGGAACAGTGTGAATGTTATCACTTGGTGTAATGTTTACACTGATTCATTGATGTTAAGGCAAATGTTCTTAATTGCCTTAGAGCATTCTGTTATCATTTGATGAGAACAGATTTTTTATCTTCTGCACATCCTGGGTTCCCCCTTGTTGTGGCCTGATGCCTCCCTGCCTGTTGGCTTATTTTTTAGTGTGCATCAAATGTGTTCTATAATTCAGCATTATATTTAGTCTAAATGTTTAAGGACAAGTTTTAAGGCTATCGACTTTCTCAGTTTGGGTCATGTCTTGTTCTTTTTGCAGCTGTTGCTTTTCCTCTTCGAGGAAAATAGAGATCTATAGCACAGAAAAAGGCCTTTTGGTCCATCATGTCTGTGCCAGTAAAAAGGCCATCTAACTATTCTAATTCCATTTTCTAGCACTTGGCCCATATTCTTGAATGCCTTGGCATCACAAGTACACATCTAAATACTACTTAAACATAATGAGGGTTTCTGCCTCTAACACCCTTACAGGCAGTGAGTTTAAGATTCCCACTGCCCTCTGTATGAAACTTTTTTTTGTCACTTCTCTTCTAATCCTTCTGAACCTGACCTTAAATCTATGCCCCCTAGTCATTTATCCCTCCATCAAGTGGTAAAGCGTTTCCCTTGTAAAGTACTTGCTTATGTGATTGAGAATCTTAAAATGCTGGGATCCTTCTCATAGCTGCTGCCTCAATCTGGTTCACACCAAGATAATGGTTTCTGAGTAGTTGTTGTCAAAGTTGCATTTCTTCATTTTGGCTTTTGGCACCTCCCTTGAAGTGCTTTTTCTCTCTTCCTCTGGTCCTCCCCCTCCCCTGTCCTAATTGAGCTGGGAGAAGGGATGAAAGGCTATATTCAGGGAAACAGTTTGATCCTATTTAGAAAAGAAATACCGTATATACTCGAGTAATAGTTGAATTTTTGACTACTTTTTAAGGTTAAATTTATGGGGTTGCCTATTACATGGATATTACTTTTAAGGGGCTGAAATTCATGCCTGTCACAATTCATACAGCATCATTAGCAGAAGCCCAATTGATCTCTAAACAAATAAAGAGAAATAAATAAATTGTGGTAATTCTGAAAACCCAGAGTGGAACACAGCAACCACCGACTGGAAGACTGGGAGTGGGCTGGAGCAACCGCCAGACTGGAAAGCTAGAGTGGGCTGTGACTGCCAGTATACTGACTCATAAATATTGAGTTGTTATCTGTAAAGAAGTAGGGTTGACTTTTACACAAGATATATGGAAAATTCCTGGTTACTTGACCAAAAATAAGGGTCAACCTTTACATGAAATTGACTGTTACTTGAGAAAAACAGTATTTTTTAAAAATTGCCTTTCAGCTGGTCCATTTCACTAACCTATTCCTGCTATACATATATCTGCTAAATTCCCACAATGAAAACTGATACCGCATAGTAACACGAATACAATATGAATCCATGTCTTGTGTTTTGTATGACATACAACAAAGGGGATTTACACTCCGGAGGGTTGGGGTGTAGCCCTGGTGTTAGGTGAATGCTTTGCACCTGTCTTTATCAAAGAGACCGACACTACCCAGAGTCATAGAGACTTACAGTATGGAAACAGACCCTTCGGTCCAACCCATCCATGCCAACCAGATATCCCAACCCAATCTAGTCCCACCTGCCAGCACCCGGCCCATATCCCTCCAAACCCTTCCTATTCATGTACCCATCTGCAAATACATCTTAAATGTTGCAATTGTACCAGTCTCCACCACTTCCTCTGGAAGCTCATTCCATACATGTACCACCCTCCGTGTGAAAAAGTTGCCTCTTAGGTCTCTATTATATCTTTCCCCTCTCACCCTAAACCTATGCCTTCTAGTTCTGGATGGCCTGACCCCAGGAAAATGACTTTGCCTATTTACCCTATCCATGCCCCTCATAGTTTTGTAAACCTCTATAAGGTCACCCCTCAGCCTCCGACGCTGCAGAGAAAACAGCCTCAGCCTACTCAGCTTCTCCCTGTAGCTCAAATCCTCCAACCCTGGCAACATCCATGTAAAGCTTTTCTGAACCCTTTCAAGTTTCACAACATCTTTCCGAGAGGAAGGAGACCAGAATTGCACGCAATATTCCAACAGTGACCTAACCAATGTCCTGTACAGCCGCAACATGACCTCCCAACTCCTGTACTCAATATTCTGACCAATAAAGGAAAGCATACCAAAGACCACCTTCACTGTCCTATCAACCTGCGACTCCACTTTCAAGGAGCTATGAATCTGCACTCCAAGGTCTCTTTGTTCAACAACACTACCTAGAACCTTACCATTAAGTGTATAAGTCCTGCTAAGATTTGCTTTCCCAAAATGCAGCACCTCGCATTTATCTGAATTAAACTCCATCTGCCACTTCTCAGCCCATTGACCCATCTGGTCAAGATCCTCTTGTAATCTGAGGTAACCCTCTTCGCTGTCCACTACACCTCCAATTTTGGTGTCATCTGCAAACTTACTAACTGTACCTGCTATGCTCGCATCCAAATCATTTATGTAAATGGCAAAAGACTGTGGTGAGAGAACGGAACTCAATCACTGGAAAGATTCAAATTAATAGGGCAGAAGTGTTGGTACTTAAAGTTGATTAGGCACTGTGACTGGATGAAATCCATCCAAGGGTTTTGAACAAAGAAAGAATGGAAATTACAGAGGCACTAGCCACAATCTTTGTCTTCCTTAGACTTGGAAAGATGCCAGAAGACTAGAAAATTGCAAACGTTAAAGTCTTGTTCAAAGAAGACTGTAAAGAGAAACCCAGAATTACAGGCTAATCAATTTATCCTTCAGTGGTGGGGAAGCTTCTAGACACAATCATTTGGGATAGAATTAATTGTTAAATGGAAAAAAATGGTGAGCTGATTAGGAAGCGTTCTAAAGGGAAATCCTGTTTAACTAATTTGCTGGAGTTTTAGTTTTAAAAGCGTTGTCAGAAAATCTCAATAAGGGTAATGCTGTTGATGTGGTGCACATGGGCTTTCAGAAGGTATTTAAAACAGAGCCACACAAGCGATTTTAGGTCTTGGAATGATAAAATCAGTAGCAACATGGATATAAAACTGGCCAAATGACAGGAAACAAAGAGTAGCACTCAATAGATTTTTTTTTTCAGGTTGCAGGAAGGTTTGTAGTGGAGTTTCCCAGAGCTCAACATTGGAACCCTTGCTTCACCTGACGTATATTACTGATCAAGATCTTGTGTGTTGGGGACTGTTTCAAAGTTTGCAGATGTCACAACACTTGGAAGAATTGTAAAATTTGAGAAGGGCAGTGCAGGACTCCAGAAGGATATAAACAAGTTGGTGATGTGAGCAGATAGGTGGCAGATGAGTTCCAATGCAGTAAAGTGTGAGGTGATGCATTTTAGTGGGAAGAACACTGAAAAACCATATGAATAGGGGTACAATTAAAAGGGTGGGTGCAGGAGAGAGGAACCTCTGTGTATATGTGCAACATCATTGTAAGTGGCAGGACAGGTCGAGCGGTAAGTAAGAGTATCCTCAGTTTTATTATTAGGGGCATACAATACAAAATCAATAAGGTGATATTGAACTTGTGTAAAAGACTTCCTAGACCTCAGTTGAAGTATTGTGTACAGTTCTGGGTACCACATGATAGAAAGGATGGGAATACTTTGGAGAGATCATGTAAGTGATTTATAAGAATGGTTCTAGGATGAGGAACTTCCGTTATGAGAATAGATTGAAGAATTTGGGGCTGTTCTCCTTGGAGAGAAGAAGGCTGAGAGAAGTAATAGAGATTTACAAAAATCAGGTTTGATAGAGTCGATAGGGAGAAACTGTTTCTGTTTGTAAATGGAACAAGAGAGCATAAACTTAGTGATCTGCAAAAAAAAGCAAGGAAGAAATGAGAAAAAAAAGCATTTTCACGAAAATGCTGCATGCAGTTCTGGTCACCCTACCTGAGAGAGAATACTATTAAACTACAAAGAGTGCAGAAAATACTGGAAGGTTTGAGTTAGAAGGAGAGGTTGGATAGGCTGGGACTTTCTTCCCTTGGAGTGTAGGAGACTGAGGGGTGACCTTTATAGAGGTCTATAGAGGTCCATGCTGTGAATCTCTCTGACCAGGTTTCTCTCACTAACTTATAATTGAGTAAAACTTACATTTCAGGTTTTATCTCCTTAATAGAGAACAATGTTCTTTACCGAAAAAAAAGCCAATTTATACAATGACTATAGGCTTAAGAATGATTCTTGGCTTAAGAATAGGATTGTCTTATGCTCGGTCTTTTTATACATTGCAGTCTACATTTAAATAAGCTCATCTCCTCCTTCTAAACTCCAAAGGATTTTGGATCAGTCACTTCCATCATGCTGCATAGGACACTCTTCCAAGGAAATTCATGAATCAATCTAGTGAACTTTTTATTGTGTTGTCTCTGGCGAATATATCCTTCCTTGGGTATGAAGACTAAAATTGTATGCATTACTGTCATCAGAACCCAATATAATTTACTGTTATACTCACATCCTTTCACAATGAGACTAATATACCATTTGTTCTCCTAATTTCTTGTTGTGCCTACATGTTAACATTTATGATATTGTGTTTAAGGACACACCATTTCTCTGAATACCAACATGTCCCATTCTCTCACTGTTGGAAGGAAAAATAGAAAAGCTCATCCTTTTAACAATGTAAATAACTTGACAACTTCCCATTATATTTCACCTGCAACATTCCTCCCTAGTCACTTAAGCTGCCTATATCACTTTTCAATCTCCTTGTCCTTGCCTTAGCCTATTTTCCTATCCAGCTTTGTACTAGCTAGCTTGACTGTATTACATTCAATGCTGTCATCTAAATCACTGATAGAGATGGTAAAGTTTTGAGATTCAAGCACTGATCTTTATCGTATCATGCTTGTAACAGTGTGTCAATTCACTAAAGACCAACTGATTCCCATTTGTAATCCGTCCTAAATCCAATATATAACTTTCAACCCCATGAGCACTAATTCAGTCCAATAACTTTTTGTGTGACGAGAGATCAAATTCTTTTTAAAAATTCAATTATGCTGCACCCACTGGCTTTACCTCATCTGCCCAAAGAGTTATGATTTTGAAAATACTAGCAAGTTTGTTAAACACAGTTTCTGTTTGGTGAAACCCAATGCAGATTTATCAATTATATGAAGATTTTCTAAGTGTTCTGTTAGCAGTCTCTAACAATAGATTTACCACAGCTGATGTCATGCTAAGTAGGTTAAAAACCTCCCTCCATTTTTGAATAGCAAGGGTTATTTTTGTTACTTGTGAATCCACTTCCTTACCTTTTTCTCCCACCATACCCAATCCAAGCACAATAAAGGAGTCATATTGGGCTCTAGCATTAACTCTGCTTCTCTCCACGGATTCTGGTAGACCTGCTGAGTTTCTCCAGCATTTTTTTTAATTCCCAGCATCTGCAATATTTTACTTTTTATTAGGAGAAAGATCCTTCCTGCTTCTAACCTTGTCAAATGCTGTAGGAGTTTTGTGTGCTTAAATCACTTCTCATCTAAGCTTCAGAAAATATAGTCATGATATGGGGTGTACAAAGTTAAATATCGCACAACACCAGGTTATATAGTCCAAAGGTTTGATTGGAAGCACACTAGCTTTCGGAGGGCCACCTGATGAAGGAGCGGCGCTCCAAAACCTAGTGTGCTTCCAATTAAACCTTTGGATTATAACCTGGTGTTGTGTGATTTTTGACTCAGAAAATATAGGCTGAGTCACAATATCATGGGACAATCCTGTCAACGCAGAGACTCTGGTGAATCTTCATTGAGCTCCCTTTATCGCAAGTATATAATTGTTTAGGAGTGAAGAACAAAATTGCATACAATGCTCCAGGTGTGGTTTCATCAAGGCTGGACACAATTGCAGCAAGACTCATTTATTCCTGAACTGAAACCATCTTGTAATATTGTATGTGAATAACATTCCTAATTACTTGAGGCAGGTTCATGGTAACTTTCAGTGTTTTATGAACAAGGATGCCTAAGTTCCCTTGGTTATCAACATTTCTTAATTGCTCACTTTTATGTTTCTATTTTTCCAATCAAAATGGATAATTTCATATTTTGCCACATTATATTCTACTTGCCATATTCTTACCCCACTCACTTAGCATGTCTAAATCCCCATAGTGTCTACGCATCCTTCTCACAATTCACATTCCACCTCAGGTGGGTGTGCAAACCAGTCATGCAGTGCTTGAGACAAATATAGCCACAATGTTACTTTGCATGTAATTTGCCAATCGTACACATGATCAAATGGTACTTTGCAAAATCAAACATACATTTGACATAAAATCTATTTCAATTCAGTCCCTTTTGTAGGTTCTTTAGGTGTTACTGGAGTTTTTGGGAGAGCAATCAATCAAACTTCTATTTAAATGCTTGGTGTTTAAATAGGTCCAATTATTGATGTCATCTGAATGGCTCCATTAACGAATTTGGAGAATTAGAAATATGTTAAGTAGAGAATATGTTTACATTGAACACTATCCTAAAACCACACACTTCTAAAATTGGGCGGCACAGTGGTTAGCACTGCTGCCTCACAGCGCCAGAGACTTGGGTTCAATTCCCACCTCAGGCGACTGTCTGTGTGGAGTTTGCACATTCTCCCCGTGTCTGCGTGTGTTTCCTCCAGATGCTCCGGTTTCCTCCCACAGTCCAAAGATGTGCTGGTTAGGTGAATTGGCCATGCTAAATTGCCCGTAGTGTTAGGTGAAGTGGTAAATGTAGGGGAATGAGTTTGGGTGGGTTGCGCTTCGATGGGTCAGTGTGGACCTGTTGGGCTGAAGGGCCTGTTTTCACATTGTAAGTAATCTAATCTAATATTTATGTGAACGTGAAACTGTTGTTCAATTTTGATAGCAACGTAGAAGTGTAAAAATTGAACTTTCTATCTTGTTAATATATTTTTAGGTGAACATGGTTTTCATCCTTAAATTGCAATTGAGGAAAGAAAAAAATGTTGATAATGTGTTGTCTCACCCTGATCGAGATTAACTACAAGTGACTGTGCCAAAGGCCAGAGAGATCTCTAATTCAAATCCCAAACATTTATGGCAGTTGTTCTCCTCCATATTAGCAATATGTGCATTTTGATTAGTTGCAGCTTCCCTGACCAAACCTGAATATAATGCCTCCTGGTGTTAAGTAGCCTATCAATACCCTATGTTGAATCCTGTGTAAGGTAAAGTTGCATAGTCCCAGAGAACTAGAAGGCTGCTCTCTCATTAGAGACACATTAGTAGTAATTTAATCAGAGGATCACTATGCTTCAGGTAAGAGGTGATTTGAAAAGATCGGAACTTTATGGTGACCTCAGTTGGAATGGGATTTGAACCCATGCTGTTGGTATCACTGCGTCATGAACCAGCTGCCCAGCCAACTGGGCTAACCAGTGTTTGGGTTGGGTTAGATCAGTTGATTTGCAATGCAGAGTGGTATTGCAAAATGACAATTTAACACCGTATTGAAGCTTTTGAGGGGAAAGGTTGAATATAATTTCTAGAATATCTGCAAAATAAGCTTAAGTCTAATGACACCAAAAAAGACAAGCATTATGATCCCACCTGATTGCAAAGCTGGACAATTCACGTTTTGAAGCCTGACTTGATTGATTGTATATTTAATTTTTACATTAGTTAAGATAGCAGGAATCTCTGAAACATTCACACAAGGCTGAAAATAGAACAAAACCATATATTCAGAAAACAGAAGGATCTTGACACAGACATCAGAACAAAGTTTCAACCTGTTTCCCAATGCTGCCCATAACAGGGACTCTCCTGGAAAGAAATTACACCTATTTCAGGAGCAAATTATTGCAGACGCTGGAATCTGTGCTGAAAACAAAATAAAGCTCCTGTTTCAACTTCTTAAAATAAGTTTACTTGGCTGACTTTCCACAGTTTCTTTAATTTGAACTATGGGCATATTTTACAATTCCTTGAGTCAGCTGGAGGAACTTTCAGAATTTTGACGGCCTAAACCTACTTAGTTTTAACAATTTGAAGACGTGTGGCTTTGAAGCTCCATAGAATAGAAATCACTTCTGCTGAAGTGATTGGTTCACTTAACTGTTCTGATTCCCCTGCTAGGAGAAACTGTTCAACCTTCTGAAATGAGATCTGCTGAAGTAAACCTTTGAACCTTCTCTGAAGTCAAAGCTAAACTAAGGGCCTGGAATGGCCTGCCTGCAAGAGTGGTAGACTCACTGAGGTTAAGAGCATTTAAGTGGGCACTGGACATAACATATGGATAGTAATGGAACAGTGTAGGTGAGATAGACATTAGATTAATTTCACAGGTTGGTGCAACATTGAGGACTAAAGGGCTTGTACTGCGCTGTAACATTCTACGTTCTAATTGCTTTAATGTACTTACTCTCCCTGTCATAAGCCCTACAATATTAAAGAAGAAACCTTATCACAATGAATACTGCCGGCAGTCACTGCACTGCAATGCGTGCTTTCTTGGAGTTCATGCTTTTAGGAGATTGTTCCAGATTGCTTTCTGACCTGTATATGTTTAAAAAAAAATGATCTCACACCTGATCACATCCATCCGCCTCTATTTTGAAATGCAAATCCTAAAGTATTATACTCCTGAATATCACACATGTCAGTCATTTGCAGGCTCAGCAAACTGGAGAATGTGAATCTGTTGGTCATAAGAGAGTTTAAAAATTACGTACCAGCTTTTATTTGCCGAACTCCGTTTCTAGCCTTCATTTGCTACATCATTGCAGTGTTTTTGCAATCTGTTTTGTCTAAATTGGAAAATCCAGATTCGCAATAGAATTGCTATTAGCTCTCAAAGTTGCAGTGACTCATCTGTCGAGTTTGCCCCCATTCATTCCAATTGTTCTTGCATACTGTTTTGTGGAACTATATTTATACATATATTGGTTATGTAAATTAGAAGCAATTTTATTGATTTACTCGAGGCATTTATATTTGATAGTATTGCTTTACAATTTGGTTTTTTCCCTACATTAACTTATGCAATTAATTTTTTATTTTTAATTTTTAGTTTGCCACTGTATATAAGGCAAAAGACAAGAACACAGACAACATTGTTGCAATAAAGAAGGTAAGCACAGTTTTCAGATTTTTTTATAGTGATTTGGTACGACAAAACCTCTGTATTGCTGAAAAAAGGGAAAGCATATTGTCAAGGTTTGTTGTCTTGCACTAATTCGTAAAGGGATAATTAGCAAGAAATCCAATTTAAGGGGAAAACCAATACTTATACTGAATCAGAGGAGAGTGCTTTTTTGACACGTGGCCTCTGGTAGAGGCATAGCAATGGAGCATACAAAAGTTAACAAGATTGGCAAATAACTACCAGGCTTTGTCAACACTTTAAAGCAGGCATGTTGAATCTGATTTCCCAGGGCAATGCCTTTAACAATGAGCTAATGAATAGATATCACCTATTTTGAGTTAGAACAGGTGCAGTGTTTGTCAATGTTCCTTCTGTCTGTAAAGATCAGGAGCCTGCATTGGGAAGCTGAGTAGAAAATGAAATTTTAATGCATGCATGTGTGTAGTGATTCACTTTTTTATAGCAAGAATGCAGAGCGACAACATGAAAACAAAGTGAACAATTCGAAAGAGGGTTCAGTGGTATTATGCAAAATGCCCTACCATCAGCAGCCTGGGGTTTCCCATTGTCCAGAAGCTGAATTGCACCAGCTATGTAAGGACTGTGGCTACACGAACAAGTCAGAAATGAGGAATTCTGAGTTAAGAAATCCACTTCCTGTCTGCACAAAACTGGTCCACCATCGAGAAGGCATAAATTGATTGACCATTTTCCCCTTGCCTAGACGGATACAGCTCCAACAACACCTGAGAAGCTTGACACCAACGAGGACAAAACTGCCCACTTCAAGTCAGAGATGAAGAAAATGAGAACGGAACCTTCAGTCCAACTCGTCCACGCCGACCAGATATCCCAACCTAATCTGGTCCCACTTGCCAGCACCCGGCCTATTCCCTCCAAACCCTTCCTATTCATATACCCAATCAGATGCCTTTTAAATGTTGCAAATGTTGCAATTGTACTAGCCTCCTCCACATCCCCTGGCAGCTCATTCGTGAAAAAGTTGCCCCTTAGGTCTCTTTTATATCTTTCCTATCTCTTACCCTATACCTGTGCCCTGTAGCCAACTTATTCATCACCTTAAAGATGCTCTCCCCCCTCACCAATTCAGCAGTAATACGCATCATTTAAAGATGCACTGCAATAATTCATCAAAGATGTTTTGACAACATCTTATCAAGTCTGCAAATCTACCTTATAGAGGGGTAAGGGCAGCAGATGTATAGTAATTCCATTACCTACAATTACCCTTCCAAACCACAGGCCATTCTGACTTGGGGCTATAGCACCAATTCTTTGCTGTTAGTGGGCAAAATGCTGTAAATCAGTTCATAATGGTAATGAAGGTAGATCTATATCACATGGACTGTAGCCATTCATGATTATGGTTCACTATCACCCCTCTCTAAATTCACTGGAGTAACAAATGTTGGTCTAGCCAGCAACACATGTTCTCTGAATGAATGAAAATAAGAGCACAGGGACATAAATTGTTGAAGATGGCAGGACAAGTCGTGAAAGCAGTAAATAAAGCATGATGGTGGGGAGATCCAAGATGGCGGCGATCTAGGAAGATTGCGTTGCAGAGCTCCACACCACATTGCAAGTGGTGTGAAGTCCTAACTCACCGTACCCGGACCATTGCAATACCCTGGGACTCTGGAAAGGCCCTGGAGTCCCAGGAAACTGTCAGAAAGCAACTTACCTCAGTTTTTGCTGTCCAGGGCTGCAGAAGAAGGGAAGAGAGACATCCGAGGACGGGCCTGCAGCCCAGCCTCCAGGATCCACGGACTCTATTTCCTATTAGGTCCTGGTAAAGGAGTTTGTGAAATCTCGCGAGATGTTGGGGAAGCAGGTAGAGGGGAGGCTGGTCCTGATCTCTATCATGCTGCAGAAGCATGAGCAGCAGCTGGGAGACCTGGAGAAGAAGAAAAATAAGGTAGAATACGGGATCACAGTGGTGGAAGCTGATACCAATATCTCCAAGGATAGGATCCAGGCCCTGGAGATGCATATCTATAAGTTGCCTGACCAGGTTGATCTCGAACAGGGGTG
Source organism: Chiloscyllium punctatum (assembly GCF_047496795.1). NCBI lineage: Eukaryota > Metazoa > Chordata > Chondrichthyes > Orectolobiformes > Hemiscylliidae > Chiloscyllium > Chiloscyllium punctatum. The sequence continues at coordinate 37,778,769 of NC_092740.1, forward strand.
GGAGAAAAAAATAAACGGATCGTCGGTTTGCTGGGGGGGGTAAGGAAGTTGAGCGACCGGTGGAATTTATTAAGGACTGGTTGGCAAAATTCCTTAACTTGGAGGCTGGAATGAGAAGCTTGAAGATTGCGGGGGTGGGGGGTGTTCACTAGGTCACGGCACGGAGGTGAGGTCTGGACCAACGTCCTCATCTTGTCTTAGTGTGGTTTCATCACCATAGAGATAAGGAAAGAATCATGGAAGCTTCCAGAATCCAGGGGAAGGGTCCGAAGGCCCTAGTTTAAGAGGGCTCGAAGATCATGTTCTTCCAGGACTTTTCAGTGGCGGTGAACTGGAAAGGAAAATCTTATGACAGCATGAAGAAAAGACTGAGGAAACTTGGTATCCAGTACTCTCCGAAGTATCCGCTGGTGCTTCGGATGACCTTAGATGGATCTGTACATCTCTTTGACATGTCGGAGAAGGGAAGAGATTTTGTGGGCAAGTTAACTTAATTTGAACAATTTAGTGTGTACAAATAGAAGTGTTGTTTGGGAATGTCTCTACTTTCTAAAAAAGAGAGATCCAGTCGAGTCTGTCTTTTTGAGTTTGTAATTGGTAACCATCTGGTCTGAACTATGCTCGGGAGTGGTTGGGATGTGTACTTTCAATTTCTAAGTTAAGCTTTACCAAAGGATGGGTGGGGTAACTTAACCTTTTTTCCAAAATTTCTTTGTTCATGGTGTATTTTCTTTCTTTTCTGCTTGTGTTTATGGTGCGGCTCTTGCTAGGAGAAGGGAAAATGGTTGGAATGGCTAGATGCCTACTTACAGGCAGTTTATGCCCAGTTCAGGTATTTAAATGCCCTGGCAGCAGGATGGGAAGTTGAGTTTTGGGATATGTACATTCTCCCCTTTGGGAAGGGGGTGAGTTTCCCTATTCAATGCCATTGATGTTTTACATGTTAGTTTTCTGGTTTTTGTTGCATAAAATCTTTGATAGCTTAGTAGGTTTGTCCACTGTAATGGTTTTAGTTTATCTAGTATTTTTATGTTCGATGGATCTTGTGTCACTAAGGCTCAGTGATTTGTAATTCGAGATCCTCCTCTCTGGAATCTAAATGTTACTGTTTAGATTATGGCTAATCTAAGGTTATGGCTAATGACTTGATTAAATGGTGTACCTGGAACATCAAGAGTAATCGCTCACCAATTAAGAGGAAAAAGGTACTTTCTACTCTTAGAAAGGAAAAGGTGGATATTGCTTTATTAAACTTGGATGATCGGGAGCATTTGAAAATACAGCAGAATGGCTTTGATCGGGTTTACTTTTCATCTTTTAATACCTGAAGTAGGGGAATGGCTATATTGGTTAGGAGGAATCTCCCATTTAAGTTAATAGAGTGTGTTGAAAACCCACACGGGAGGTTTGTAATCCTCCAAAGCTTGATAAACTGGGAAGAATATGGTGTTTTAAATGTTTACTGCCCTCCGGCCCATCCCCTCACATTTCTGGTGAATGCGTTCTCTAAATTGATTGGTCTCGAGTTCCGGCATCTCATTTTAGGGGGAGATTTTAACTGTCTCATGAATCCCACAGTAGACAGTTGCCCAAAGGCCCCTCCATACCCTCTGTACAAACTAAACAATTAGTCGTTCTGTGTGTGGAGTTAGGGTTGGTGGACATTTGGAGGCTTCTCCCCCCTACAGGCTGGGATTTTACGGTTTTTTTTCCAATCCACACAGATGTCGCACCAGGATTGATTGATTTTTTTTTTCTGATCCCTGTAACAACACTGGACTTGGTGGCACCTTGTACGATCGGTGATATTACCATCTCTGATCACGCTCCAGTGTACCTGTTGGTTAAGATTAAGGACACTATAGTGGGCCCGAGGCACTGGTGAATGGATCCCTTATCCTTAAGGATAATAAGTTTGTGGAGTACTTGTCAAAGGAATTTTGGGCATTCCTAGACATTAATTCAGGCTCGCTTAGTAGCTAGTTCGTCCTTTGGGAAACTGCCAAAACCTATGCCAGTTATCTCCTACTCTGCCTGGAGGAAATGGCAGAAGGGCAAGCAGCAATATCTCCTCAAAGCACGGTTGAAGGCAGCCGAGAAGGCTTGCTTTGACAGGCCCTCGTTGGCCAAGCTATATCGGTTGGACAAATTAACTTAATCTGAACAATTTAGTATGTACAAATAGAAGTGTTGTTTGTGTATGTCTCTACCTTTTTTAAAAAAAAGAGGAAATCCAGTAGGGTCTTTCTTTTTGTGTTTTTAATCGGTAACAATCTGGTCTAAACTATGCTCAGGAATGGTTCTGCTGTCTGCATTGAATTCTGTGCTCTCACAGACAGCAAAGAAGTAGCTTACTTTTCGCAGAACAAAGATTATATGAGCATGGTGACAAACTGGGCAAGTATGTAGCGTATCTCGCCAGGAAAAGGAGCACCCCTCAAGCCATTACGTTGTTTAGGAAAGTCTGGGAACCTAACGTGATTCCAAAAAGATTAATGCGACATTCCAGAGATTTTACTCTGAATTATACCAATCTGAGAGTTGTAAGGAGGGGCAGGCCAAGATGCAGTCCTTTTTCAAGGATCTGGAGCTCCCAAGTGTGATCTCCAAACAAGTCTTTTCTCAATGCACCTTTATTGGACCAAAATGTGCATGACGCTGTGAAACAGCTTCAGAGTGGAAAGGCGCCTGGTCCTGACTGACTTCCCAGCAAATTCAATAAGGGATTTATAAACATATTGTCAGGCCCGATGCTAAACATGTTCAATGGCTCGTACAGTATGATCGTCTTCTCCCCATCTCAGAGAGGCCAATATTTCGCTTATTCTTAAAAAAGGGAAGGTCCTGGAGGACTGCGCTTTTTACAGGCCCACTTCATTCTTAAATGTTGACTATAAAATCCTCTCCAAGACTCTTGTGGTAAGGCTGGAAACTGTTACCTTTTGTTAAAGAGAACTAGACAGGCTTCATAAAGGGCTGCAGATCCTCCAATAATGCTAGGAGGCTGCTTATTGTAATTTAAGCGTGCCAACAACAGTCAATACAGGGATTGGTGACTTCTCCAGAGGCAAAGAAGACACTTGACTGAGTTGAGTGGCTGTACCTTTTTTTATACTCTAGGGCAGTTTGGTTTGGACGAAGCTTTTATTAGATGGGTAAAGGTTCTCTCCGGCGACCCTCTCGCTGCGGTCACCAATTGGGTATGATCAAGCAATTTTAGCATATTTACTGACAGTTGACAGGGCTGTCCCCTTTCACCACTGCTTTTTACATTGGTGATTGAACCATTGGCGGAGGCCATTAGTAGGGATCCCAATATATCGGCTCCAGAAATTGAGTCAAAATTACATAAGATTTCATTGTGTGCAGATGATTTCCTTTTATTTTTTGTCAATCCAGCAGTTTCAGTGCCTCGCCTGATGCAATGCATCAGCTCGTTTGGCACCTTTTTGAGGTACAAGATTAATATTGCAAAATCAAAGTCTATACCTCTGGGTGGTCTTAGGAAGGTACTTGGTCTTGAGGGCGAATCTCACTTCCCATTTAAGTGGTCGCTGGTGGTTTTATGTATTTGGGCATATTCATCACTCCAGTTCTTGATCGATTGTTTGAAGCTAATTTTTTTTGAAATTATTCGACAAAATCAAACAAGACCTTCAAAGATAGGAGGCGCTTCTGGTCTCATGGTTAGGTCCCATAGCTCTTATTAAGACGAATATTCTCCCCCATTTGTTGTACCCTATACAGATGCTCCGCAGATTTTCGAAAAGCAAACGTTCAGGAAACTGAACGGCTGGTTCACCTTTTTTATTTGGCATCATAAGCGGCCCCTTACTAAATTAGCTAAACTGCAATTGCCTCACAGACTTGGGGGGAGTGGATCTCCTGGACATTAAAAACTATCAACTAAGCTCGCTTTTATCTTACATGAGTGTTTGGGCTTGTGGGGATCTTTTTTTTTCAATTTAGATATTGAAGCTTCTCCGGCAAAGTGCCCCCTTGATAGTTTGCTATTTTTGGACAAAATGAGGACAGTTAAGGAATAATGCCATAACTCAATAGTTATCAATCCTGTTAAAGCATGGAGGGCAATTCAGTGGAGGGAAGGCAATATTGCTAAAACATCTTTTCTTCCACCTATAGTAGGTATGATGGGGTTTCAACCAGGAATGATGGATTCAGGATTCAAACATTGGGCAGCTAGGGGTGTGTCTTCCATGGGTAGTTTATTTGAGGGAGACACAATGATGTCTTTTGATCAGTTAGTGTGGAAATATGAGCTATCTAGCAGGGACTTCTTTCATTTCTTCAAGTTCAGGATTTTAATCAAAAAAAGGCTACACTTTTGACTAATCCCTACAAATCCAACATAGAGAGGAGGGTGCTCAGTGCTAAGAGTACACTTTCTGTCAGCACTTTATATCATCAATTGGAGGACGGCCCCTCAGATGCGTTCGATAGACTTTGCAGGGTGTGGGAAAGAGAGCTTGGCGTTGAGGTCTCGTCAGAGGCGTGGGAAGATATTTGGGAAAACGCAAGAAAGATATCAATTTGCACTAGGAGCCATGCTTTACAGGTGAAGATTCCCTACAGGGTTCACTTGGCTCTGGATCATTTGTCAAAATTTAAACCAGGGCTATCTTCAACATGCCCCAAGTGTAGGGTTGGTATGTGCACTCTTACCCATTGTCTCTGATACTGTGGTAGGTTTCAAACGTACTGAAGTGCTGTGGCAGGTACAATGGCAAGGTGTTTGGGCGTAAGAGTGGAGAAGGACCTGCTTCTTGGCCTGCCTAGAGTATTCCCTGTAGATGTGCATAAGAGAAAGCTTTTCAACATCCTCACTTTCTGCGCAAGAAATAATATCTTGTTAGTTTGGGTGTCTGAAAATCTCCCGAGCCTGTCAGATTGGCATAAGATTGTTATGGAGCAAATCCCCTTGGATTTTCTTACAAGTATGGTACACCACAAAACTGAGAATTCTATAAGACATTGCGGCCCTTTTTGGAATACCCGGAGACAGAGATTTGTCTGCTACACTAATAAGGGCTTTTATATAGCTGTAACTATTGTGCTTTACAAGTCTAATATCTAGAGGGGGACCTGCAAACATATTCATATGTGAAAAGTAATGCTCTCGATATTTGAGAGTTAGTGTTTTGTTTTACTGAGCTCTATTATTGTTATTTATTCGTTTGTTTATTATTTATTTAAGTAGTTAGTTGGGTTTTTTTAGAATTATTTTTATATATGTTTATACATTTGTACATGGGTTTTTAAACTTTAAATCTTTCTTTATATTGTTTTGAATTGTATTTTGTATTTGTAATATTAAAAATCTGTTTTTCAATAAAAATACATTTTTTAAAAAAAAAGCATTATGGACTTTATCTGTGGATATATAGAATTCAAAAGCAAGAAAGTTAACTTGAACGTGTATAAAACATTGAGTTGGCCTCAAGTAGAGTATTACCCAAAGAATCCAATTCTAGTCACCAAATTTCAGAAGTGACGTGAATATATTCGAGAGAGTGCAGAAAAGATTGACCAGAGTAGTAGATGAGGAACTCCAATTATATAGAAACATTAGAGACATTAGGGCAGTCTTATAGAGTCATAGTCATATAGCATGGAAACAGACACTTCAGTCCAAACAGCCCACGCTAAACATAATCCCAAACTAAACTAGTCCTACCTGCCTGCTCCTGACCCATATCCCTCCAAACCTTTCCTATTCATGTACTTGTCCAAGTTTCTTTTAAGACACCTACCATTAACCCTATCTATCCCACTCATGATTTTATAAACCTCTCTAAGACCAAAAGACATAGGAGCAGAAATTAGGCCATTCAATCCTGGCTGTGAAGCGTATGCCTGAAACGTTGATATAAATTCCTGAAGAAGGGCTTATGCCCGAAACGTCAATTCTCCTGCTCCTTGGGTGCTGCCTGACCTGCTGCGCTTTTCCAGCAACACATTTTTCAGCTGTGAAGTTTATCAACCCCATTCTCCTGCTTTCTCCCTGTAACCTTTGATTCCCTTGATACTCAAATCTATCTATCTCGGTCTTAAATATCCTCAATGACCTGACCTTCTGTGGCAATGAATTCCATAGGTTCATAATTCTCTGGCTGAGGAAGATTTTCTTTATCTCCATTCTAAAAAGTCTTCCCTTTACTCTAAGGTTATGCCGTTGGGTCATAATCCCTCCGACTAATCTTCTGTGTCCAGGCCATTCGGTATTCTGTATGTTTCAATTAGATTCCCCCCTCATCCTTCTAAACTCAGAGTATAAACCCAGAGTCTTCAAATGTTCCGCATTTGTTTTAATTCCTGGGACCTCCTCTGAACTCACTTCAGGGCTACTGCATCCTTCCTGAGATATGGGGCCCATAACTGCATATAATACTTCAGAAGTGATCTGACCAGAGCCTTGTAGAGTCTTAAGTAAATCCCTGTTTTTATATTCAAGTCCCCTCAAAATGAATGCCATCATTGCATTTGCCTTCCTAACTATTCACTCAACCTGCAAGTTTACTTTGAGAGAATCCTGGAGTAGTACTCCCAAGTCTCTTCCCACTTCAGACTTATGAATTTTCTCCCCATTGAGAAAATAGTCCATACCTTTATTTTTCCTACAAAAGTGACCTCACACTTTCCCATATTGTACTCCATCTGCCACTTCTTTGCCCATTCTCCTAACTTGTCCAAATCCTTCTGCAGTCTCCCCACCATCTCAATGCTACCTGTCCTCTACCTATCTTTGTATCATCTGCAAACTTAGCCAGAATGCCCTCAGTTCCTGCATCTAGATCGTTAATGTATAAAGTGAAAAGTTGTGGACACAATACTGAGCCTTGCAGAACACCATGTCACCAGCTAATATCCTGAGAAGGACCCTTTAATCCATGCTGTCTACTTTCTGCCAGACAGCCAAGCTTCTATCCATTCTAGCACCTTATCTCTGACACCACGGTCCCTTATCTTACTCCATAGCCTCTTGTGTAGCACCTTGTCAAAGGCCTTCTTGTAGTCCAGGTCGATAACATCCATTGGCTCGTTACTTACTCAAAGAATTCCAGCAGATTTATCAGGCATGATAAAACCATGCTGACCATCCTTCCCAATGGATTTCAGGATCTTACATACAAGCGAGTTTAGGATAATCGGTCTGTAATTTTCCGTCTTTTGCCTTACTCCTTTTTAAACAGGAATGTCATGTTAGCAATTTTCCAATGCTCTGGGATCCTCTCTGATTCCTGCGATTTCCTGAAAGATCACCGCTAATGCCTCTGCTATCTCTTCAGCTATCTCCCATAGTCAGTCTGGTCCAGATGATTTATCCACCTTCAGGTCATTCAGTTTTTCTAGCACCTTTTCCTTGGTGATGGCCCCCATACTCAGCTCTGCCCCCTCACACTCTTGAATATTTGGGCTATTACTCGTCTCTTTCACTGTGAGGGTGACACGAAGTAATTATTCAGTTCCTCAGCCATTTCCTTGGTTCCCATTACTATTTCTCCAGCATTATTTTCCAGTTGTCCATTGTCAACTTTTGCCCTTTATCTGAAGAAATTCTTACAATCTTCCTTTGTATTACAGGCGAGCATACTGTCATATTTCATTTTCTCCCTCTTATTTTTGTTGCCCTCTTGTCTTTGTAAGCTTCCCAATCCTCTGGTTTCCTACTGCCCTTGGCCAAATTATATGTTTTTATGCTCTCCCTGGTCAGCCATGGTTGCCTCATCCTCCCTGTACCATGCTTCCTTTTCCTTGGGATAAATCTCTGCTGTGTTTCCTGAGTTACTACCAGAATCTCCTGCGATTGCAGTTCCACTATCTTTCCTGCTCGGCTCTTCTCCCAGTCAGTTCTATCCAGCTTCTCTCTCATGCCTCTGCAGTTGCCTTTATTCAGCTGTAATACCGTTACCTCTGATTCTATCTTCTCCCTCTCAAATTGCAGAGTAAATTCAATCATGTTATGATGACTGCCTCCTAAGGGTTCCTTCTCCTTAAGCTTTTTTATCAAGTCTGCCTCCTTGCACAACATTAAATCCGGTATGGCCTGTTCCTTAGTGGGCTCCACCACAAGCTGCTCCAAAAAGCCACCTTATAGACATTCCAAATTAATTTTCTTGCAATCCACCACCAACCTGATTTTCTCCTTCCAACTGCATGTTGAAATCCCCCATGATCACTGTAACTTTGCCTTTCCTACACATCTTTTCTATCTCCTGATGTGTCTTGTGCCCAAGCTCCTGACTACTATTTGGAGGCCTGTACCTAACTCCAGCTATGGTTTTTTTACCTTTGCAATTCCATGAGGGATCTAGATGTAACAGGGAGAATCTATTCCAACTGGTAGAAGGATTGAGAACCAGGCAGCTGGTATGTCTGAGAGGGGCAAACAAGGAAAGGACCCCATGGCAAGGAATCATAGACAAAGTTAGATTAATTGGAGTTGAAACATTGGTTCTTGCTCTAGCACAGAGAAAAGAGCTAGTTTGTTGAATGCCTGGTAAGTGGTTAAAGTCTTAAATGTAATTTCATATGCAAATTGGTAAAGTTTATAAAATATATAAAACTCAACATAAATAGTGAAAAATATATTAAACAATTAAAACTCATTAAAGATCAAGAGTTGACCGATAGGGTGGTAATTGGCTGGGTTGGTTTTGTCCTTCCTTTTATATACAGGGCCTACTTTAGCAATTTTCCACATTGTTGGGTAGATGGTAGTGTTGTACTGGAAGAGTTTGACTAGGGGAGCAGCAAGTTCTGAAGCACAAGTCTTCAGTACTGTTGCCGGAGTCTTTGTGTGGAGGGAATGAAGACTGGTATCTGTATTACTGGAGACCACTGGAGGAGGCAAAGGTAAACTGTCCACTTGGACAGCTGAAGATTGCTGCGAAGGCTGCAGCCTTGACTTTTACACTGATGTATTGGGCTCTTCCTTCGTTGAGGGTGGGGATATTTGTGGAGCCGCCACCTCCAGTGAGTTGTTGAATTGTCGTCCTCCATTCACTACTGGATGTGGCAGACTACAGAGCTTAGATCTGTTCTGTTGATTGTGGAATCATTTAGCTATCTATCACTTGCTCTTTATGCTGTTTGGCATGCAAGTAGTCCTAGTTGGTAGCTTCACCAGGTTGACGTCTCATCCTCAGATGTGCCTGGTGCTGTTTCTGACATTTCCTCCTGCACTCTCCATTGAACCAGTGTTGATCCCCTGGTTTGATGGTAATGGCTGAATGAGGATGCCAGGCCATGAGTTTGCAAATTTTGCTCGAGTATAATGCTGCTGTTGATGACCTACAGCGCCTCTCATATGTCCAGTCTTGAGTTGCTAGATCGTTTCTAAGTCTGACCGATTTAGCATAGCGATAGTGACACAAAACATCATGGAGGGTTATTCTCCGTGTGAATGCAGGACTTTGTCTCCACAAGGACTCTGCAGTGGTCACTCATGCCGGTAATGCATCTGCAGCTGGTAGATTGGTAAGGATTAGGTCAAGTATATATTTCCCTCTTCTTGGTTCCCTCATTGCCTGCTGCAGACCCAGTCTAGCAGCTACGTCCTTGAGGACCTGACCAGCCCGATCAGTAGCGCTGATGCCAAACCACTCTCTTGGTTGTTGAAATCCCCCACTCAGTACATTTTGTGCCCCTGCCATCCTTAGTGCTTCCTCCAAGTGTTACTCAACATAGTGGAGTACTGATTCATCAGCTGAGGGAGGGTGGTATAAGGAATCAGCAATAGTCTTCCTTGCCCATGTTTAACCTGAAGCCTTGAGACTTCATGGGGTCTTGAGTCAATTTTGAGGGCAACTCCCTCCTGACTGTTGGGCTGTCTCTTCTGCTGGGTCTACCTTGCCAGTGGGACCGGACATATCCAAGGATGGTGATGGTGATGGTGATGGTGATGTCTATGTCTGGGATATTCTCTCTAAGGTATGCTTCCACAAATGTAGCTGTCAGGCTGTTGCTTGACTAGCCGTGAGATAGCTCTCCCAATTTTGGCACTAGCCCCCAGATGATGATAAAGAGAATTTTGTAGAGTTACAGGGCTGTCTTTGCAGTTGTCTGTTCTAGTGCCCAGGTCAATGCCAGGTGATCCATCCAGTTTTATTTCTTTGAGACTTTGGAGCGATTGATACAACTGAATGGCAAATGAATTCCTAAAGTTCTGGAAGTTCCTGCTGTAATCCTCTACCTTTTAATCTTTCTTCCAACAAAAATTGAACCCTGATTGAAGATATTGTTGAAAAATTGTTTACTGAGAGGGTCTATTAACAAAAAAAAGTTTTAAATTGAGTTTTGAAGGGGAGGAGAGCCTTTCCCTGAGTTTCAGGGATGGAGTCAGAAAATCTGCACTTGCTAGAGAAGTTCCTAGTTTCTGAATGTTTTTGGTACAGATTCCAGCACCTGCAATAATTTGCTCCTATACTGTGTCAATGTGACCTTGTAGATCCACTGTGGAAAGTACACAAAGTTTCTGTGAACCTGTTTGGGAGCTGGTATGTAGTTTGCCTACCCCTTTCTTTTCGAAAGTTAGTGTAGTATTCACTAGCAACCTTTTTTTAAAAAAAAATGGAAAACCACAATTGCAATCCTTAAAGCAGAAAATTCACAGAGGATTAGTTGCATATTGAAAGTATCATAAATTTGTCAGCAACATTGTAATGTTACAACAAAGTACTTCTCTGCTTAAAATCACATCATTTTCTACTTCTGTATTTGCTTCCAGATTAAAGTTGGTCACAGATCTGAAGCTAAAGATGGTAAGTAGTGAAATATTCTATTTGGTTAAGACTTCTGGGTCCTTTTACAGTGGGTAGAGGCTTTCTCGAAATAATTAGACATTTCAGGAGGGAAGGCAACAGTAACCTGGTCAATCTTTAAGATATTTAGGCTGTTAAACGTGGAAACAAAAAACATAGGAGCAGTCGTAGTCCATTCAGCCTTCAAGCTTGTTCTGCCATTCAGTATGATTATGGCTGATCATTGAGCTGAATATCCTAATTCTACCCTCTGCTCTCCCCATAGCCCTTGATCATTTTAGTCAAAAGCTATTTCTACCTCCTTCTTGGAAATACAATGTTTTGGCCGCAGCCATTTTTGTACTAGTGAGTACCACAGGCTCACCACTGTCAGAGCGAAGAAATGTCTCCTCCTCTCAGTTTAAAGATAAGGGATGAACCTTTTAGAATGATGACCCTGGTTCTGAATTGCCACCACCACCACCATTAGGAATATCCTTCCTGCATCTAACCTGTCTAATTTTGTTAGAAATGTTAGATTTCTGTGAGAGAGCCCTCATTCTTCTAAACTCCAGTCAATACAGTCCTAATTGACTCAATCTCTTCTCATATTCTTATTCTCCTCTTCCTATATCCCCCTAAAAATCATTAAACACATAATAAACCAAAACAATTGTTACCGGGGGATGAGGAATCAAATGTTTTTTATTGGTAGTTGGGAGCAAGTTACAACTATAGTAAGCGATGCCTTGTCACATTTGCCAGTAATAAACTACTCTGTATTCTATATTCAAATAATTGAGCTAATTTCAAATTTTTATGGCTCACATTTATCAAAGTGTAAGTTAAAGATATGTTTTGCAAGTGGTACTTGATAAGTACAGCTATAGACAGTATTAGCAAAGTAAAGTTGTTATATACTTTGAGAAAACAGGTCAAAAATCATGGGGGCTCTCAATAGTACTGTAGTTTCCTAAACCTAACTTTCAAGTCAACAAACTACCCATTGTTTGCTATTCTTATTAATGGGAATCGATGTACATTTGAAGGAATTTGAGCCAGTTACAGAAATTTAATTTATTATCATGATTCATGATTCTTTTTCCTAACTCGTAATGATCTGTTGTTCTAGGTATTAATAGAACAGCCCTCCGAGAAATCAAGTTGTTGCAGGAACTCAGTCACCCAAATATCATAGGAGTAAGTAGGAAAGAGTAATTTCAAAATTATTTGTATCAGTAAGTTTTTAAACTTGAGTAGGGAAAACTAGGAAATGAAGAGAAATGAACTGATCACTACAAACTAGTCTGAACTGTTAATGGTTAAATTTACAACCAAAGAAAGGAAAGTGTTCAAAATAATTAGAGTATAGTGCAAAGTCATTACATGCTTGTATAAGGTAAAGGCACCAGTTAGGTAATTCACCAACCATATTTGTCAAATGAATAGGGTTGGAGGTTTTGTGAAATAGGGAGAGGCTGAACAGGCTGGGGCTGTTTTCCCTGGAGCGTCGGAGGCTGAGGGGTGACCTTATAGAGGTTTACGACGTTGTGAGGGGCATGGATAGGATAAATAAACTAAAGTCTCTTCCCTGGAGTTGGTCAGTCCAGAACTAGGGGGCATAGGTTTAGGGTGAGAGGGGAAAGATGTAGAAGAGAGCTAAGGGGCAACTTTTTCACGCAGAGGGTGGTACATGTATGGCATGTGCTGCCAGAGGAAGTGGTGGAGGCTGGTACAATTGCAACATTTTAAAAGGCATTTGGATGGGTATATGAATAGGAAGGGGTCGGAGAGATATGGCCCAGGAGCTGGCAGGTGGGACTAGATTGGGTTGGGATATCTGGTCGGCATGGATGGGTTGGACAGAAGAATTTGTTTCCATGCTGTACATCTCTATGACTCTATGATTTTATTAAGCTAAAAGATAATGTTTACACAAATACAAGAGAAAGTGTGAACCCAACAGAATGGAAGAGCTACAAAAGCAATAAAACAAAAAGTAATGAGTTTGGGAAAAGGGATTATGAAAACTATCTAAGAACATATCAAACTATGGCAGTTTTAAATTATTATTTACATTGAGAAGGAACGTTAAAAGTAAATTGAGCCAATTTAGGTTAGATACATGTAAGGCTATAATGGTAACGGGGAAGTAGCAGGTTTGTTAGAAAAGTGCTTTGTGCCTTTTTTCAGGGTGGAGGATGACAAAATATTAGTGACGTAAGAGGACCTAAGGATATATTTATAAGTAACCTTTGGACATAGGTTGGTAATTGTTTGGGAACTAGGAAAGACAGTATGTATCAGGATAAAATTCTTTCAATTAACTTGATGTGATTGATGTTCCTGAAAGGATCTGATTTGGTTTCTCAACTTGTGTGTTGTTTATATAGATGAGTAAAGAATAGTTTATCCAGTTTTCAGATCACACCAAGGTATAAGGTACACTAAGTTCCTTTAATCAAATGGAAAGTTATGGCAAGTGAGACAAAATATATGAGCAAAATTATGGCAGCTGGAGTTCAAAATGGAGATTTTTCAGCTCATTAACTTGAATCTTAGAAAGGGAAATTGGCACATAGAGCTGAGGCAGGTGAATGGAAATGAGGAATACTGTTCACTGGCTAGTTTTTTTTCTGATCTCATATTATACCCAAGTGTGGAATAACTGAAGAATAAAATAGATATGGAAAATTATGCCATGACACAGAATTTTCATGTTAAGACACTTTTATGGAATTGACTGTCAGATGTTTCATTATTTAGAGAGTTTACTTATATTGCCCGAAAGTGGACTTTGGAATCACTTTTAACTAGTAGAATTTCATTTACTGAATCTTCAGCTAAGTAATACATAAATATGCAGAAATTCTATATCTATTCCTGTTAATACAGGGAGACTACACTTTAAAACCAAACGCTTCAAACACATTGCTGTGTTAGAGCAAGTACCATCAGTCAAAAGAATTGAATTTGACAGGAGCAGTAGAATTTTTCAAAAACTCTGATTTCTATGATTAAATAGGTTAAAAATGTAAGTGTTTCTACTTAACAATTTATATTATCCAGTAATGCTGAATTTAGTAAATTCTGGAGCCACATAGATTTAAACTTATAGTGAGCGATAATAATATCTTGATTTCCTTTTCAGAGTTTAACGCTCAAATGAAAAATGGAATGCTGAATTTTGTAATTTTTTTTGTAGCTCCTTGATGCATTTGGCCATAAATCCAACATCAGTCTTGTTTTTGATTTTATGGAGACCGATTTAGAGGTAATATTTGGCATAACTGTCACTTTCTGGATTGTATTCCTTAAATGCTGAAGGAAATCAGTTGCTATTATGATTATCATTATAAAAGTTCATTTTTAACTGCTCTTTCAACAAATGTAGGTAATAATAAAAGATACCAGCCTCGTGCTGACTCCTGCTAACATAAAAGCATATATGTTAATGACGCTCCAGGGTCTAGAATACCTTCATTTACACTGGATTCTACATAGGGTAAGTTTTATTACTATGTGAATATTTTACCTGTATATCATGACACAATGTATTTCACTCACTTAAAATTCTTCTAAATTCTTCTAAGTTCTAAATTTTGAGAGAGAGATTAGTATAACATTACAATATTGTGTGTACTTTATTGTAACATTAGTCCTGTTGTTTGCAGTATTGTTGTATGCTGTCTTTGGGGAACCCTCCATCCATCAATTTCCCTTTTAAAAACAAAAGGCAATGAAAATAACCTCACCAATCAAGCAGGTTCAGAAGGGAAGAGGGAGCAAGTTCAGAGAGCACTCTGCAAATATTGGCAAATTCATCACTGTGGAGCAGACTTGAATGCTTTCTGTCTTGTGCAAGAGAATGCAAAGTTGACAACGTTCAAATTCCAGCACATTTCCTTTATGTTTGCAGATGATACAAAACATAATAGAAAATATTGAGGAGGATAGTAGAATTCAAAGGAGCATTGATTGATAAAGTTGACAGGCTGATGCAATTTAATGTAAATACGAGTTGAAACTGTGCATTTTGAAAAAAAAATGAGATGAAATATAATCTAAATGATATTCAGTTATGAGGGGATTCAAGGATAGAGGGATATGGGGATGCAAGTTCACAAATCCTTGATATAGCAGGTCAGGGTGGTAAGACAAGTAAAAAAGCTTGAGAGATACTTGGCTTTGTAAATAGTGAAAAATAAAGCCACATGCTCAACCTTTACAAATTAATGGTTAGCCATTCAACTGAAGTATTATATACAAGTCTGGGCACTGTACTTCAGGAAGAATATTAAAACATTGGAGAGACCTTCGAGGTGTTTGGCAAAATAGTAACAGTCATGAGGGACTTCAACTTTCTGGAGAGATTGGGAAACATGAGATTGTTTTCTATGGAGCAGAGAAGAAGATGTAATATTGTGTATGCAAAATTGGGGTGTCTTGGTAAAAAGGTGGGGAAAAGAACTGTTTCTCACAAGCTGATATTAAAATATTATTGATTTAAGCTAATTGGCGCAAGAACAAAGGGGTGGTGAGGAGAAACTATTTCAAACCTGAAAGGGTGATTCAATCAGATACCTAAGAACTTTTGGAAAGGTAATTAGGCTCTGCGTTTTAAGATAATTTAGGATTAAGGGGAAAGGCATACAGTTGGTTCTGAAACAACGTGATAGTTCCATTCTCGTATGATGTCGCATTATAAGAAAATTGTGCATTAGTCGCATCATCTAATCTAATGAGGTCAGAATCACATTGTATCCAGGACAAGTAAGCAAAGTTCACGTTCTGTAGATAATAGTCTAAATTCTTCAATTGCATTAAAGCAAATTCTTGTTGAAGAAATACCTGTTACAGCAGAATTGACTAATGTGGTTTGGGATTGAATTTGATCATTTTTTCAAAGAGCTGACACTGAAACAATAGGTCACATAACCTTCCTGTAAGTTGTAAAATTCTAGAATTTCTTATATAGTTAGAACATTCTGTATTTCAAATATCCATATCTGCATATCCTCCTCCTTCTCCAAGTAAACAATTCATGAGCTTTATTACAATCTGTACAAAATTTCGTTTCTGCTTTAACAATACTGTTCTACATTAGCAATTAGTTTTGAAATAATTAGGTTGTTTTTGACATTGCTGACTTCTATAATTTTTTGCATATGGGTAGTAGTTATGATACATTCATTTAAATACATTTTTCAGGATATGAAGCCCAACAACTTATTAGTGGATGAGAATGGAATTCTCAAACTTGCTGATTTTGGTTTAGCCAAGTCATTTGGAAGTCCCAACAGAGTGTATACTCATCAGGTAGTAACAAGGTAACGTGCACAAGAGAATGTTTGAAAACCACCTGACTGTGTAGATTAAAATGAAGCAAGCTGCATATTTTCTGAAGTTTGACTCAGTGCTAGAACATGCATCAAGTCCACTGATATTTTGTATCAAAATTTTATCCAGCTTGATAGGCATTGTTTCCAAGTTAGTCACCTGATTTCCTCCTGTACTGTATAGTGATGTAGCACAATCAAGATGAGAAGAAATTTCCTCCTTTGCTTGGTGATATTCAAATAATATTATAGTACTGGAAATAACACCAAGTTAGTGAGTATGTGAAATATGAAATGTACATTTATTTTTGATATTCTGTCTATTCCAGAAAAAATGCCATACTTCGTATTGTTCTGTTTTTGAAAATTGTGGCTTAATGTAACTTAATTAGTATAAATGGTGTGACACTCATTTAATACTTTTTAAAAATGGATTTTAAACTTTTGAAGCAACATTTTCCTAAATAATACTGCTGAGGGTGCTGCTTTCTGATGTGCTTGTCTGGATTCAGTTTGAGTTTTTAAAATTTGTGTTCTTGAATTATGATACAAAACTAACTAGCCATGACAAATGCTTACAACTAGATGCATTGCTTTTTGATTTTATAATAAACCTATTTTGCAGGGAGGGCGGGTGGATATTGGAAGAGTTCTAGATATTTTTTCTGTTCTCCATTAAATTTTGCTCTCTGGTGATTCTACTTTTCAATTTATTAAAGTATGTTTTTATTAAAATTTATTGTTTTATTTCAGGTGGTACAGATCACCAGAGTTGTTATTTGGAGCCAGAATGTATGGAGTTGGAGTAGACATGTGGGCAGTTGGTTGTATATTAGCTGAGCTACTACTTAGGGTAAGTGCTAATGAATCAGCTAAATTGGGTAAATAAATACTTTGAAACGTTACATTTTAAGATGAAAGTTGCTTTCCCCCAACATGTCTTCCAAGGATGACTTTATCCTTCCTCACTGTATTATGTTGGTAGAGAGTATGACACTGAAAGTATAAGAACATCAGCAGGAGTAGGGCTAAACTACATTACTCCTTAAGCCTTCTCCAATATTTAATACAATCATAGCTGATTTTCTGCCTCAACTCCACTTTTCTGCCTGCTCCTAACAGATCAAACAATCTTACTCCCAGCCATGAATATATTTAACAATGATGGAGGATGGAGAATCCGAAAATTCACAAATCTCTGAGTGAAGAAATTATGGGTTCATGTCTGTAGAGGACTGAATTCTACGAGGTAAAAACAATGACTGCAGATGCTGGAAACCAGATTCTGGATTAGTGGTGCTGGAAGAGCACAGCAGTTCAGGCAGCATCCAAGCTACTTCCAGCGCCACTAATCCAGGACTGAATTCTAGGCTAACTAGAAAGAGCATTGGACAAATCAAATCTTTGGGAAGTCTCCCATGCTGCCACCATTTTATCCTATTCCCTTATTTCATTTCTTTTTTTAAAATTTTTTTTGTTTGAGAACACTTTGAATTACTGTAAACAACTGGACTTTGTCCTTGGGAAGCTACTTATCGAATGACTGTACTTAAATGCTTTGGCTGCCACTTATTACTATTTTGCATATAAATATCAATAAATTGAAAATTGTATTTTACCAAGCACAGAAACTGAAAATATTAACTTTATTTTCTACCACACATTTACTGTACAAAAATGATTAACAATAATCAATCACAAGAAAAAACATCAATGTCATTTAGGTTTGGAGCATTTTAAGCCAAGTCAGTTAACATTTATCAGGTAGCTATCATAATAAGAATTTAGCTGAAAGCATACTGTGTATTTGAACAACAACAATTTTTGACTGGCTGTTCTGTGATTTTCAAGGTAATTATACTTTGTTATTGACCAGCTTTTAGCATTGTAATCTTTCGATTGAAAATGGGTTCAACTCAAGTGAATCACTAGAGAATTAAAGTCTTTACTTGACCAAAGTGGAGCCATGTTCATAATTTCATGCAGTAGGGTGCAAACACTTAAGAAATGTTATGGTGGTGTTGCTGGCACCAGCAAGCATATCCAGGTTGCAATTGTTATGGACTAAGCCAGATCACTCTAAATGTTTTTAAGCAGGCAGCTCAGACCATAACTTTGCAATTTGTTTAAGTAAGTGTACAGTGAAAATTACCTTGACTAAGTTAGCATGGTTGACTACTAGATTTTAAAATAGACAAAAATTTATTCACAAAAAAAGACAATGAAACACAAAGAACAGAATAAAAAACCCCTACAGAACTCAACCTATCCAATGAGACTTAATTATGCTGTTCCAAATATCCCAAGAAGCAAACTCACTTTAAAAAAGAGTATAAATGGAATACATGCTTACAGGTTGAAGTTGAAGGGCAGAAAAGAGAGCGCGAGTTTCCACACAGCTCCTTGTTGAACTTCCAACCAGTTCAAGACTGAATTAAAACTGCTTAGCTCAGCTGGAGCTGACCACTCTCCTTTCATTATACAGGTCACTTCTAAAGCATGACCGCTTTGGCCTGAGTCTCATCTGTTTACATATAAACAAAAGCCCTCTCAAAATCCTTTTCATCTCTGTATTAAACCAGACTGTATTAAACCCAACCTGGTTTATGCTCTTCTGAAATAAAATCAAGACATAGTCTCCTTGAGCCAAAGAACAGATTTTAGGGAAAAAAGGGCTAGCTTTGTGACACAATTACAATGGCAGACTGGTTAGGAATAACCAAACCCTTACTGCACACCTGTCATAGGAGTGTTGAGGTCAGGCATACTGATCAAATGATATAGAACAGTGTACCCCAGCTTCTCCATGAAAAATCTATACCATTCAGAGGGAGCCAACTTAAACATGATTATTTGAGCAGCTGAGACAGTGCAGTTGGATGAAAACTGTTGAATTTCCTTTGAATTCCAATGCTTTTCTCTATCCTGTTATTTTAAAGGGTACTGACCACAGTTCAGCAATATTCTTCTATGTTTCAAAAATAAGGCCTTAAAAAGAAAAAAAGTATTTTGTTGCCTTAAATGCCTCGTTTTAATTTTTCTACAGACACCATTTTTACCTGGGGACTCTGACCTAGATCAGCTGACTAAAATATTTGAAGCTTTGGGCACTCCAACAGAAGAACAGTGGCCAGTAAGTTATTTTGAATTTGAACATGGACATTTAATTTGAAGAGTGTGAATAAAACCTCTTTGTAGTAAATGGGGTCATAAGCCTGAGTTGTGTTAAGCAGCGGGCAAGCAAATACTTAAGAGTGGTGTATTTGCTTTGTACTCATATTCTGCTTTAAAAACTTTACTCTCCTTTAGAAAATTACTGTCTATTACTTGTGCAATGCTAGTGTCTGCCAGTTGGTTACATCTCTAGGCGGGCACAATCTCCAGAAATAAAGAAAGGATAACAGGTTGACATGCCTCTACAAACCTTTGAATGGACAACTGAATATTTCTCAGTAGTACATCAAGCCAAAAAGTAACTCTACTCCAAAACAGCACCAATTGTATGCATACAACAAACCTTCTTTTCTAACTCTCTTACTTATTTAGATCAATCAAGGATTGGAACTCTCTCCCAAAACCTTTTCCATGCCCTCTAACAACTCCCATTTTCTTATTATTTGTGGGATATGACCATGACTGGTGTATTGCCTATCGCTAGTTGCTGTTGAGAAAGTGGTAGTGAGCAGCTGTTCAACAGTTTGTTTAACTTAACATGAAGAGCCCTTCTTCTCAACCTCTCCCTTCCCATGGGGCGTGGTGTCCCTCAGCTTAAACCACCAACAGTCTGTGTAAAAATAAATAAGTCCGCTGGGTCGGATGGTATATATCCTAGAATTCTCTGGGAAGCCAGGGAGGAGATTGCCAAGCCTTTGGCTTTGATCTTATGTCATCATTGTCTAAAGGAATAGTGCCAGAAGACTGGAGGATAGAAAATGTTGTTCTCTTGTTCAAGAAGGAAGTGAGGACTGCAGATGCTGGAGATCAGAGCTGAAAATGTGTTGCTGGAAAAGCGCAGCAGGTCAGGCAGCATCCAAGGAACAGGAGAATCGACGTTTCGGGCATCAGCCTGAAGAAGGGCTGATGCCCGAAACATCGATTCTCCTTCTCCTTGGATGCTGCCTGACCTGCTGCGCTTTTCCAGCAACACATTTTCAGCTCTTATTCAAGAAGGGGGAGTAAAGACAACCCTGGAAATTATAGACCTGTGAGCCTTACTTCGGTTGTGGGTAAAGTATTAGAAAGGGTTGTAAGGGGGATCCAAGATGGTGGCGACCCAGCAAGTCTGAGTCTACAGTGCTCTTCCCAAGACTTGGGCAAAGTGGGTCACCCACCCTCACCACACTCACCAAATCATTTAAAATAGTTTTTACTTAACGTAATTAGTTGTTTAATATTGAATTTATACAATTTAATCCCCAGTAAAAATGACTAAAGGGAAGGGAGCCCGCAGCTCTCAGCAAGCAGGAACCGCCCCCCCCGCCTCACCGATTCTCGAGGTCGTCGAAAAAATATTCGTTTGCTGGGCCTTCCCGAACGGGCAGAGAAAGGCCAGCTTACAGTGTTCCTTGAACAATAGCTCCCACAACTTTTATATCTGGAGGCTGGATCAGGCCAGGTAGGGGTGGAATGGGCCTACTGGGTTGCAAAACGCGTGCCCGGCTCAAACCAGCGCCCCTGCCCGGTCCTGTTCCGGCTGCAGAGCTACAAGGAGAGACAGATACTCTTCGAAGCCTCCAGAAATCTTGGAAAAGATCTATAAAGGATCCAAGATCATGTTATTCCAGGACTTTTCCCCAGCTCTGGTCCGAAAGAGGAAGGCGTTTGATGAGGCGAAGAAGTGTTTGAGGGACTTAAATATTCAGTACTTCTTACACTACCCAGCGATGCTACACTTTAACCGTGAAGGGTCCGTGTATAACTTCGGATTGCCGGAAAAGGCCAAGGAATTTTGGGACTCTTAATCCTTTTTTTTTTACCTTACTGTTTAATATTATCTTGGGGAGTGGGGAGAGGGATTTATTTATTTGTTCTCTACTTTACGATTTTCTCCCCTTTTTTTTTTAATAATTCTATATACATATATATATAGGTATCTAGTTAATGTTGGTGGGGGGAGGTGGTTACCTTATTTTATTTTACCTCTGTCTCTAGGAGCGGGGTTGTTTTCCCTTGTTATTTTGTATTATTATATTTAATTATTACTTGTTGAGGTTGTAATTTTATAGTTATACATGGTATTAACATTACCAAATATATCCAGGTGTGGATGGGGGGTGGGGGTAGGGTGCTAACTGTTAATTCTAGCTTTGTAATATATTTGAATTTTCTTCATCCTATTGAGGAGCGCCTGGGTTAAGGGTGGGGCACTGGTTGGGAGAGGATACGACGGACTTTTGGAAAGGAAGTGATACCCCTGGGAACAAGGGGGAAAACCTCCATTTAAATAAGTTTTATATTTTTTAAATTTAGAAATAGTTTTTTTATTATACTGTTGTTGTGGTTCTATTCGCCGAGCTGGGAATTTGTGTTGCAGATGTTTCGTCCTCTGTCTAGGTGACATCCTCAGTGCTTGGGAGCCTCCTGTGAAGCGCTTCTGTGATCTTTTCTCTGGCATTTATAGTGATTTGTATCTGCCGCTTCCGGTTGTCAGTTCCAGCTGTCCGCTGCAGTGGCTGGTATATTGGGTCCAGGTCGATGTGCTTGTTGACTTAATCAGTGGATGGGTGCCATGCCACTAGGAATTCCCTTGCTGTTCTCTGTTTGGCTTGTCCTATAATAGTAGTGTTGTCCCAGTCAAACTCATGTTGCTTGTCATCTGCGTGTGTGGCTACTAAGAGTAGCTGGTCATGTCGTTTTGTGGCTATTTGGTGTTCATGGATGCAGATCGTTAGCTGTCTTCCTGTTTGTCCTATGTAGGGTTTTGTGCAGTCCTTGCATGGGATTTTGTATACTACTTTGGTGTTGCTCATGCTTGGTGTCGGGTCCTTTGTCCTGGTGAGTTGTTGTCTGAGCATGGCTGTTGGTTTGTGTGCTGTTATGAGTCCTAGTGGTCGTAGTAGTCTGGCTGTCAGTTCAGAAATGTTCTTGATGTATGGTAAAGTGGCTAGTCCTTTGGGTTGTGGCATGTCCTCATTCCGTTGTCTTTCCCTTAGGCATGTATTGATGAAATTTTATCCTAAATCAGATAAAAGAAGAATCTGGACGATATATTCTGATAAAAGCCCTTATAAATGGAGAGGAATATGGGATTTTAAATTTGTATTGTCCCCGGGCACATCCTTTTAAATTTATAAAGGAAGCCTTCTCAAAATTGATGGCTCTCGGTGCTCATCATACAATTATAGGGGGAGACTTTAATTGTATTATGGATCCAGAAATAGATAGGATTCCCAAGAGTACTGCGGGAGTATCTCCAGATCTAGATGATTGGTGGATTTAAACAAAGAATTAGGATTAGCAGATGTATGGAGATGCCTTCATCCACAAGGCAGAGATTTTTCTTTTTACTCTTTTTACATAAATGCCATACCAGAATCGATTTGTTTTTTGTCCCCTCGATTTTTTAAAAATTCCATATCATCCTGTAAAATAGGTAGTATAGCAATTTCCGATCACACTGCTGTATATATGGAAATCAAGGCGAGGAACAATGGGACATCCCCCCAGCATTGGTGTATGGACCCCTTCCTGATGAAAGATAGTAAATTTGTAAAGTACTTCTCAAGAATTTAAAACTTTTTTCGAAGTTAAATTAGGTACGACTACCAACCCATCAATGATGTGGGAGACCATTAAAGCTTACACGCGAGGTTTGATCATCTCATACTCAGCGACCCAGAAAATATTAAAGGGAGAACAACAGCGTCTGCTTGAAGCTCGCTTAAAAGCGGCTGAAACAGCATACGCTGACAGACCTTCTATCTCTAAACACTACGCTTACCCAAACAGTTAAGAGGGAAATATTATTTGCAAAACAAAGGTTATATGAATTTGGCGATAAACCTGGTAGATACTTAGCATTTCTTGCAAAGAAAAAGAAGGCCCCTCAAACTATCACATCTGTTAAGGAAAGTACGGGTATTTTGACTCACGATCATAAAAGGATTAACGCAATCTTTAGAACATTTTATTCTGATTTATATAAATCACAGGATTGTGAAGATGGGACTAGGAGGATGCAATCATTTTTTAAAAACTTGACCTTTCCGGACCTAACTCCGGAACAGGTATCGGTCTTGAATGTTCCCCTAACAACCCAAGAAATACTTGACACAATCAGGCAACTTCAGAGCGGTAAGGCACCGGGCCCAGATGGCTTTCAAGCTGAATTCTATAAAGAATTTACTGGAATATTGGCTGGTCCACTTATGGACATGTATAACTGCTCATACAGTCAGGGCTGTCTCCCGCCTTCGCTGAAAGAGGCAAATATCTTTCTTATCCTTAAAAAAAGGAAAGGACCCAGAAGATTGCACGTCATACAGACCAATATCCTTGCTAAATGTAGATTTTAAAACGTTAGTATTGAGGCTAGAAAGGATATTGCCACATATCATAAAGGAGGATCAGATAGGATTTATTAAGGGCCGTAGATCATCCAATAATGTTAGAAGGGATTTGAATGTGATTCAAGCCTGCCATCAGGGAAAGATACCAGGAGTTATAGTCCCATTAGACGCGGAAAAGTTGTTCGACAGGGTTGAATGGTCATATTTGTTTTACACATTGGAAAGGTTTGGCGTTGGAAAGGTGTTTACCAAATGGGTCTCAACACTGTATAGTGATCCCAAAGCAGTTGTGATTACCAATGGATTAGGCTCAGATAGCTTCAGTGTGGATAGGGGCTGCCGTGAGGGATGTCCTCTTTCGCCATTGCTATTTACGCTAATAATTGAGCCACTAGCAGAAGCTATACGGGCTGACCTAATATAACAGCCCTGAGGATTGGTACAGGTAAACATAAAATTACTCTTTATGCAGATGTTCTTCTATTTCTCAGTAATCCTTTGATGTCCGTGCCTCGCTTAATCCAAGTTATTAATACATTTAGTGTATTTTCAGGCTATAAAATTAATCTCTCAAAATTGGAGGCTATGCCAATGGGTGGCCTTGCTATGATACCCCACTTAATGGACGGATCCCATTTTCCCTTTCGTTGGTCCCTGGAGGGTTTTTTATATTTAGGCATTTTTATTATCCCATTATTTGGTCAGTTGTATAAGGCTAACTTTGTGCATTTACTGGAAAGGATAAGGCAGGACCTCGAGCGATGGGGTGACCTTCCAATTTCCCATTTAGGCAGAATAGCACTAATTAAAATAAATGTCCTGCCCCGTCTCCTATACCCTATGAGAATGCTTCTGGTGATGCTGCCGAGGCTGGCATTATGTAAATTATATGGCTGGTTGGGTTCCTTTATCTGGAATCATAGACGGCCCCTTATTAAGCTGAAGAAGCTACAGCTTCCACAGGCAAGGGGCGGATTGGATTTCCCAGATTTTAGGAAATATCAGTTAAGTTCCCTATTAAGTTACATAGCTGATTGGGTCTTGTCTGACTCGCAATCAATCTGGCTGGACGTCGAGGCTTCTCAAGTAAAATGCCCACTCATTAACCTTTTATTTTCAGACAAGAGGAAAATCATTACAGATCACTGTAAAAACCCTATAATACTAAACAAAATTAAAGCTCAGAATATAATGCGGCAAAATGAGGGCAACTCACAGAAAACATCCCCCTATGCTCCGATAGTGGGAGCATGGGGATTTCAACCGGGGTTTACAGATGCCACTTTCAAACTCTGGAGATCCAGGGGTATCTCTTGTTTAGGGGATCTATTTAAAGAAGGGGTCCTGATGTCTTTTGAATAGCTGCATCAGAAATTCAGATTACCTAATGGAGACCTCTTTCGATACTTCCAAATTCGAGACTATATACAGAAGAAGACTATGCTATTGGATAGTCTTTATAAATCAGATAGAGAATGTAGAGTGCTGTGGCCAATGGGGGTATCTTCCGTCAGTACTATTTGTCATTTATTATATGATGAAGTATCGGGAGATATGGACAATCTGCTTAAAACATGGGATCAGGATTTGGGACTAGAAATCTCTATAGAAACATGCAATGACATTTGGGAAAACGCCAGAACAATTACCATCTGCAACAGAACTCAGGCTATTCAGCTGAAGATACTTCATAGGGCCCATATAGCACTGGATCGATTGGCAAAATTTAAGGCAAAAATGTGTCCCAAATGTAAAATAGAGGTGGCACTCTTGTACTTTGCCTATGGACCTGTCATAAGATCCATAGATACTGGACTCAAGTCGCAAGTGCTCTGACAGAAATCTTAAGAACGGAAATTAGAGTGGACCCTGTATCTCTCCTTTTGGGCTTTTCGAACTTACCCTCCCTGGACATGCACGGGAAGAGATTATTTTCTATTCTCTCTTTCTGTGCAAGGAAAAATATTTTGGTAAACTGGATGGCTGAGGGCACCCCTGGACTTTCAAATTGGCACTGATTAATTGTGGAATGTATTCCCCTTGACTTTCTTACAAATATGGTGCACCAAAAGACCGAATTATTCCATAAAATATGGCAGCCCTTCTTGAATTATATAAATACAGATATTTCGGCCATCTTAACAAGGGCTTTTACTTAATTGAGATGGCGAACCTGGCTGGTCCAGGGCCCCTTGGGAGAGGAATCCTGCACGAATACGGGTTTTGTTACATTTGATGTCAATACATTCCGAGCATGTATCTCACTACCCAATTTCTGTGTTATCTGTCGTTTTTTTTTCTCTTATTTGAATAATGTAAGAGACTTAATTATACACTCTGGTTAGTTGTAGGTTAGATTAGTAGTTAGTTGAGTTTTGTTTTTTTTCTCGGTATTTTTCTTTTGTTAAGTTTTGGTTATTATTTATTTAAGATTTAATTGTATATCAGTGTTTATACTTGGGGTTTTTATTTTGTAAACTTGTAAAAATGTTAAATTTTCAATAAAAATATCTTTCAAAAAAAGGGTTATAAGAGATGGGATTTATAATCATCTAGAAAGGAATAAGTTGATTAGGGATAGTCAACATGGTTTTGTGAAGGGTAGGTCGTGCCTCACAAACCTTATTGAATTCTTAGAGAAAGTGACTAAACAGGTGGATGAGGGTAAAGTGGTTGATGTGGTGTATGTGGATTTCAGTGAAGTGTTTGATAAGGTTCCTTCCCCACGATAGGCTATTGCACAAAATGTGGAGGCATGGGATTGAGGGTGATTTAGCATTTTGGATCAGAAATTGGCTAGCTGAAAGAAGACATAGGATGATGGTTGGTGGGAAATATTCATCCTGGAGTTCAGTTACTCTTGGTGTACCACGAGGATCTGTTTTGGTTCCACTGTTGTTTGTTCTTTTAATAAATGACCTAGATGAGGGCATAGAAGGATGGGTTAATAAATTTGCGGATGACACTAAGGTCGGTAGAGTTGTGGATAGTGACGAAGGATGTTGTAGGTTACAGAGAGACATAGATAAGCTGCAGAGCTGGGCTGCGAGGTGGCAAATGGCATTTAATGCTGAAAAGTATGAGCTGATTCACTTTGGCAGGAGTAACAGAAATGCAGAGTACTGGGCTAATGATAACATTCTTGGTAGTGTAGATGAGCAGAGAGATCTCAGTATCCAGTACATGGATCCTTGAAAGTTGCCACATGGTTAAGAAGGCATACGTTGTATAAGCTTTTATTAGAAGCGGGATTGAGTTTCAGAACCATGCAATCATGCTGCAGCTGTACAAAACTCTAGTGCGGCCACATTTGGAGTATTGTGCACAGTTCTGGTCACTGCATTATAGGAAGGATGTGGAAGCTTTGGTAAGGGTTCAGAGGAGATTTACTAGGATGTTGCCTGGTATGGAGGGAAGGTTTTATGAGGAAAGGCTGAGGGACTTTGAGGCTGTTTTTGTTCGAGAGAAGAAAGTTGAGAAGTGTCAGAGGTAGTTTCTTTATTCAGGGCGTAGTAGGAGCATGGAATGCACTGCCTGCAACAGTAGAAGACTCGCCAACTTTAAGGGCATTTAAATGGTCATTGATAGGCAAATGGACGAGAATGGCGTAGTTTAGGTTAGGTAGGATTAGTTCCACAGGCTGGGGCGATATCAAGTGCCAAAGAGCCTGTACTGCGCAGTTATGTTCTATGTCTCTTTGATGAGAGAGCAGCCCCATGATCCACCTGGGCAGTGGCAATTTTACTTTAAATTTTTATAATTAATGTGCCATGAACTGCACACAATGTGCACCGTCAGTGAAATTCCCTAGTGGAAGACTATAGAGGCAAGTTCTACCAGGCACTGATTTACTTGAAACAGAAAATGCCTCGAAGAACTGCAGGTGCTAGAAATAAGAAACTACTGGGAAAACTCAGGGTTGGCAGCATCTGTGGAGAGAAAACAGAGTTAATGTTTCAGGTCCAGTGACCCTTGTTCAGACTGATTGTAGCTAGCAAAAGTTGGTATATCTGCTGATATTTTCTAAACAACCTGTTTAGAGATATTATTACACACTCTGTAGCAGGTGGGACTTGGACCTGGGCCTTTTGGCTCAGGAGTAGGGGAACCGACTACAAAACCACAAAAGTCCTTTAAACATTTGTCCTCCCAACCCTTCTAAATTGCTCAACCAAGAGAGGGGGGAGAAACGCACCCTTCCTGTCTGCTGTCAGGCCTCGATCATAATCGGGAAGATTTGACCCTGCACAGGGAAACCCCAAAAGATTTTGAGTCTTATCAACTTAACCACTCAGCTGTAAGTACATGGAAAGAATTTCTTCTTTCTGCCTAGAAGCGATTAGTCCCTTATTTTAATTCAATTTTACTAATTCTGCCTTAGCCATACTTCCTAATATTAGAGTTGTACAAATTTGAGTGTGAAAACACCAGATCTTACCTTACAGTAAAACAGTCTTTTGTATATGGTTTTCTCACACACTAAATGAATTTGCAAGCAGTATGTGTTTATTTTGTAATTTGGACAACTGTTTGCTAAAAGGTTTGGCTGATCCTGAGTCAGAAAATTTATCTAGAAGTTTCTTGTTTGACAAGTGTACTGACTTTGTGAAGAATGGACTAAACTGTTCTTTTAGGTCTCTATGCACAATGAAAACATAAGTCAAATAAAGCCTGTAGCATCAGTGGTGTAGTGCGCAATAATCATTTCAAGATAAGAATCTCAAAGTTTTTTTAAATTCAGAATGATTAGACCATACAATGCAAATTTTAATGGTCATAGGTTCTATTTGCAAATTGGATGGAAAGGCACTGTAATTGTTATTGGGCACTGCTGCATTATGACTAGGTGTTATGTATTAATTTGCATTTTTTAGATTCATATCTAAGAGAAATACTTTGGATTTTTACATTAGTATTTTGTAATTGTAGGGAATGACCAGCCTTCCGGACTATATTTCATTTAAGAGTTTTCCTGGTACTCCACTCGAGCATATATTTAGTGCTGCTGGGGATGACCTACTGGAATTGCTGCAAGACCTGTTTACATTTAATCCCTGTGCAAGAATAACAGCTACTCAGGTAAATGGATATTATTCATTATTCTGGATTTCATAATGAACTGAGAGGTGCAGTTCACTCACAGTTCAGGATTAAATGTATAAAGTATGGAAATGACAGTTTTCTTTTTCATATGTTTTCTTTTCCTAGCACCCTCCCCCCCACCACCATTAGCCATAAGTTTATTTAGCGCTTCATTGAGTCAGAATATCCAGAAAGCCATAGATTTTAGTCTGAGGTTGGTGCTGAATTTTCTAGTCTCTGCTGGAGTATTGGTTATTGTTTTGCAGTTGACCTCAATGTCTCTGGGCTGAAGTACGAACTCCTAGTCAGTGTTGCCATCTTGAATGCTAACCAGTGTTTGTTGCCAAAAATGAATGCATTCACATCAGATAAGGACAAGATTAAATGAGGTACAAAGGGAGGCCAGCAATTGTAAATCTGCACAATAGCAAGGAGCCATCACCTCTGAGAGATGGGGAAATAAAACTAATATAGAAAATTGTGAATAAAAGTGAAAGGCTTCTTGTGGTATCATTTTTATATTCCTGGCAAACATTTGATAGTGCAAAATCCTTCATATTCTAATGGATTGCTTGATGAACTGTCTGATCTCTTCTATATTAGATGAAGTTTGAATCAATTGATACTCCTTTGACTGTGTTGCAAATTTAATTCTTTGAAGGCGCTGAAGAAGAAGTATTTTAGTAACCGCCCTGGACCAACAGCGGGACCTCAACTGCCCCGACCCAACTGCTCAACAGAAGTCTTAAAAGAGCAAGAGGCTAAGGCAGGTTTCAAACGTAAACGAACTGAAAACATGGAGCAAGGTAATGGATAGCCTTTTCTGTCCCATTGGATTTTTTCACTTCTCTTTTCTTGCCTGGTCAAAATGTTTCCTAAGGTGCATAACTGTGCATGTGTGGGTTATCATGAACAGCATGTTTTCCATCTGTGTTGGCAGCTAACCAGTGCTAACCAGCTGACAACTAACAAAAGGCTTGTAACCACATATCCTTTATGTTTTATGTCCTATTAGAAGAATGCAATTCTATGAAAGTCTGATCACTTGACTGTAGGCAACCACTTTCACTCCTGAAGATTTTTTTTATCCTGTTCATATTTGTGATGTCCCACAGACTGGAAGATTAAATAACTGTTAATCAACCCAGACTTGCCTTATTTCTAACCAACTTGTTTCCCAGATGAGGACAAAACATTGACTATGCATTAGCAGCGTGAGTGGTATTCATCACCTAGGATGCTGCTGTCAAGTTAAAAACAGAGTCTGCCAATCACATCATATGTGAATTTCCATGTCAGTTTGATGTTGTGTATATTAGTTGTATATTTCAAAGTCTAGCAAATTATATTGAACAGCATATCCCTTCAGCTGGTCACAGCAGATAAGGTCCCAACTAGACAGTTCTTGCAAAACTCATTAGACAATGTCCAACGTTAGTTGTGTTTGGGTTGAATGTGAACATAGGAGATACAGGTAGTAAGTTTACATATGCCACCAAAATTGGTGGTGTAGTGGGCAGTGAAAAAAGTTAGAATACAACAGAGCCATGATCAAATGGGTGGAGGATTGGCAGAAGGATGTTAATTCAGATAATTTTGAGGTGTTGAATTTTTGTAAGGCAAATCCAGGCAGGACTTATACATCTAATGACAGTGTCCTGGGAAATGTTGCTGAAAAAAAGAGACCTTGGGATACAGGTTCATAGTTCCTTGAAAGTGGAGTCACAGTTATGTAGGATACTGAAGAAGGCTTTTGGTATGCTTGCCTTTCTTGGTGAGTGCATTGAGTATGGGAGTTGGGAGGTCATGTTGGAGCTGTACAGGGCATTTGGAATATAGTGTTCAATTCTGGTCTGCCTCCTATCGGAAGAATGTTGTTAAACTTGAAAGTGTTCAGAAAAGATTTACAAGAATGTTGGAGGGATTGAGCTATAGGGAGAAACTGAATAGGCTCAGCTATTTTTCCTCTAGCATCGGAGGCTGAGAGGTGACCTTATAGAGGTTTATACAATCATGAGGGGCATGGACAGGGGCATAGTCAGTCTTTTCCCCAGGGTAGGGAAGTATGGAACTAGAGGACGTAGGTTTAAGGTGAGGGGGCAAAGATTTAAAAGGGACCTAAAGGGCAACTTCTTCATGCAGAGGGTGGTGCATGTATGGAATGAACCACCAGAGGAAATGGTGGAGGCTGGTACAATTGCTATATTTAAAAGATGTCTGAATGGGTATATGAATAGGAACGGTTTAGAGGGTTGTGGGCCAAATGCTGGCAAATGGGACTAGAGTTATTTAGGATATCTGGTCATCATGGATGAGTTGGACCGAAGGATCTATTTCCATTCTGTACATCTCTATAACTCGACAACATTTGCTGAGTGATCCTGAGTTTATGGAGAATTTCACTGACAACCAACTTAGGATTGATATTTGGGCATACAGTGTGGTGTATTTGTATGTACTGAAAGCTGCATATATTACTACTTGTTATTTGCAGACAGACAGAACACATGCTCATTTCATAATGAACTGTCTTTTTTCACCTATGTTCAAGTTGTGCACTACAAAACAACCATTTAAAAATTACTTTGGTCTTGCTGGTTTGTTTGTCAGGAGCATAAAGCAATGTTCCCTGTTTTGAGGAGGATATATTTTGTATTCAACTTCCCCTCAGGTGTTTTCTTTGACCCATATGCAGTATTAAATATAATATTTTAATGGTCATTTTATTTGACTTATTATAAATATAGATACAGTACTGCTTTTGTTAATTCCACAACTTTTTATGAATCAGCATTTTCTTCCTCCTTGTATGGAATGTGGATGTTGATGGCAAAACTGGCTTTTGTTGTCCATTGCTAGTTTCTTTGAACTGACTGGCTCTCCAGGCCATTTCACAACGCAATTAAAAGTCAAATTGAATTGAAATCAAACTTCACCATCAGTCCTAGTGCGAATTGAACCTATAACCCCAGAACACTAGCATGCATTCCTGGATTACCAGTATGCCACTACCTGTCCTTGTATCTCTGCATCCATGAATTGGAAATTCCATTGAAAGGAATTAAGATCAAAATTCTAACTGATGCGGCTTCAAAAAACATGTGTTTGACTAATCTGTTGTGGTTCAGCTTAACAAACCACCAGAAGAATTGAGTACGGGAGTGATTTTATTTTCACATGTTTATGAGGAGAGTCAGTCTTAAACATTCTAACTCTGGCAAAAGCACACAAGTTTTCATCTCTTATAATCTTAGTTCACGCAATCAATTTCTAATCTGATCAATTTAAAATCACATGCTAACCAGTTATCATTTATTCCTCTCAGTGGTTACAATAGGCATTGTTCATGTTCATCTAAGGTCTACCCTTATCCTGCTGATGGACAAAGTCTAAACTACACAATGTTTCTATCACTCACTCATCTTGCCTGGCTGTTTACCATCCTATCTAGAGAACATATGCTAATCTTCTGTCCTACTTACATTTATTTTATTAACAAACACTTCTAACTGAAAGTGCTATTTTTGTTTGCAGTTCTTTTTCTTCTAACTGTGGAAAAACATTTTCTCCAGAGGGTGGTGGGGTATGAATGCAGTTGAGGTGGGAAACTTTGCAACCTTTAAAAAGTACTTGGACGAGCACTTAGTGTTGTAGCGTTGAAGGCTTTGGGTCTGGTGCCGGGTTAGTGTGGGTGATGGGCTGATGGACTCTTCTGGGCTGTGATTCTGTGGTTTTATGAAGCTGTTTAATCCATAATTAACCTTTCAGCTTTGACACTTTCACTTTCATGGAGCTGGTTTATATTTCAGTTAGGTGATCCTGCTACATGACCCTAAATATTCAACAATGCTGCAACATAGATGATCACAGGGTTAATTTACCTTACCCTGCAAATTCAGTTTTTTTAAGTGCAGTTTGTATTTTGTAGTGCTAGGTTTGGGTGTTGAGATATCGATGTTATTATCAATATTCAGGAATTCAATCTTTAGGTAGAGCAGCTTAAGTCGTAGAGTAATGCTTCCTTTATTCTGATTTGGAGATGCTGGTGTTGGACTGGGGTGTACAAAGTTAAAAATCACACAACACCAGGTTATAGTCCAACAGGTTTAATTGGAGGCACTAGCTTTCGGAGCGCGGCTGCTTCATCAGGTGGTTGTGACAGCCGCGCTCCGAAAGGTAGTGCTTCCAATTAAACCTGTTGGACTATAACCTGGTGTTGTATGATTTTTCCTTTTTTCTGGCCAGACATGGTATCTTAATTCTATCCTGTGAAGAGTGAGCCTCAAGTGTACCAGTATGGCATTTTTATATCCTATACGATTTTACCTGTCGTCTCGTTGACAGAAGTGATCAGTTCATTGCCATCTCCGATCACTTTATGCACCCTTGTATGTAATTGAGACTATTCAAATTAATTTTGCTTAACACCCTTTCAGTAGGCAAAGAGGAGATTTTGACCTACCAGAGGAAAGCCATAGCAGTCAGTTCTCTGGCACTGAGCCTGACACTGTGGCAAAGAAGGGAAGGGGGCAGAATAGAAAAGTACTCGTGGTAGGGGAATCGACAGGAGATTTTGTGGTCAGGATCGGGATGTATGTTGCCTCCCTGGTGCCAGGGTCCAGGGCATCTCCGATCGGGTGTATAAGGTTCTAAAAGGGGAGGGTGAACAGCCAGAAATCTTGTTACATATTGGCACTAATGGTATTGCCAGGAAAAGGATCGAAGATATAAAAAGTGATTTCAGGGAGTTAGGATGGAAGCTTCAAAGCAGGATGAACAGAGTAGTGTTCTCTAGTTTACTACCGGTGCCGCGAGATAGCGAGGTGAGGAACAGGGAAAGGGTGCAGCTTAATATGTGGCTGCGCAGCTGGTGTAGGAGGGAGGGCTTCAGATATGTAGATAATTGGATGCCTTCTGGGGAAGATGGGACCTGTACAAGAAGGACAGGTTGCATCTGAACTGGAAGAGGACCAATGTCCTGAGTGGAAGTTTTGCACGAGTAGTTCGAGAGGGTTTAAACTAGTATGGCGGGGGGTGGGAACCTGAGCTGTATACCGGAGATGAGAGTTGATGCAGATGAGGCAGTAGCAAGAGGTAGACCAGCTAGTGGGAAGGATTTTCCTGGCAAGGAACCAAGGTATCAGTTAAAGTGTGTTTGCTTTAACGCAAGGAGTATCAGGAATAAAAGTGACAGACTTAGAGCATGGATCAGTACCTGGTGCTATGATGTTGTGGCCATAACAAAGACATAGGTTTCTCAGGGGCAGGAATGGTTGCTGGATGTTCCAGGGTTTAGAGCATTTAAAAAGAATAGGGAGGGGGGAAAAAGAGGAGGGGGTGGAGCACTACTAATCATAGAGGGTATCACAGCTACAGAAGCTTCCATTGTCAAGGAAGATCTGCCTACCGAGTCAGTATGGGTGGAAATTAGGAACAGCAAGGGAGCAGTCACCTCTTTAGGGGTTTACTACAGGCCCCCCGATAGCAGCAGGGAGATGGAAGAAAGCATAGCTCAGCAGATTTTGGAAAAGTGTGGACGTAGTAGGGTTGTTGTAATGGGTGACTTTAACATTCCCAATGTTGATTGGAACCTCCTTCGAACAGAAGATTTGAATGGAGCTGTTTTTGTAAGGTGTGTTCAGGAGGGATTCCTAACTCAGTACGTTGACAGGCAGACGAGGGGAGAGGCCATTCTAGACTTGGTGCTCAGCAATGAGCTGGGGCAGGTATCAGATCTTGTGGTGGGAGAGCATTTTGGTGGTAGTGACCACAACTGCCTCACATTCTACATAGCTATGGAGAAGGGGAGGATATTTAATTGGGGAAGAGGAAACTATGATGCGATTAGACATGAGTTAGGAAGCATGGATTGGGAGCAATTGTTTCATGGTAAAGGCACTATAGACATGTGGAGACTGTTTAAGGAACAGTTGTTGCAAGTGATGAATAAATATGTCCCTCTGAGACAGGCAAGAAGTGGTAAGATAAAGGAACCTTGGATGACGAGAGCGGTGGAGCTTCTCGTCAAAAGGAAAAAGGTAGCTTACATAAGGTGGAGGAAGCTAGGGTCAAGCTCAGCTCTAGAGGATTACAGGCAGGCGAGGAAGGAGCTCAAAAATGGTCTGAGGAGAGCCAGGAGGGGGCACGAGAAAGGCTTGGCAGAACGGATTAGGGAGAACACAAAGGCGTTTTACACTCGTGAGGAATAAGAGAATGGTCAAAGAAAGAGTAGAGCCGACCAGGGATAGCATAGGGAATTTGTGTGTGGAGTCTGAGGAGGTAGGGGAAGCCCTAAGTGAGTTTTTTGCTTCTGTCTTTACGAAAGAAACAAATTTTGTAGTGA
The DNA here is from genome assembly GCF_047496795.1 of Chiloscyllium punctatum. NCBI lineage: Eukaryota > Metazoa > Chordata > Chondrichthyes > Orectolobiformes > Hemiscylliidae > Chiloscyllium > Chiloscyllium punctatum. Next base: position 37,813,801 of record NC_092740.1, read on the forward strand.
ATGAAACCTTTGAAGAGCAGGTGTGCATGCTGAAATTGATAGAGATAGAGGAAGCTGATGTGCTGAAAATTTTGTCAAACATTAAGATTGACAAGTCGCCAGGCCCGGACCAGATTTGTCCTCGGCTGCTTTGGGAAACGAGAAATGCAATTGCTTCACCACTTGCGAAGATCTTTTCATCCTCGCTCTCCACTGGAGTCGTACCTGAGGACTGGAGACAGGCAAATGTAATTCCTCTCTTCAAGAAAGGAAATAGGGAAATCCCCGGCAATTACAGACCAGTAAGTCTCACGTCTGTTCTCTGCAAGGTGTTAGAAAGGATTCTGAGGGATAGGATTTATGACCATCTGGAAGAGCATGGCTTGATTAAATGCAGTCAACACGGCTTTGTGAGGGGCAGGTCATGCCTCACAAACCTTATCGAGTTCTTTGAGGATGTGACTAGAAAAGTTGATGAGGGTCGAGCTGTGGATGTGGTGTATATGGACTTTAGCAAGGCATTTGATAAGGTTCCCCATGGTAGGCTCATTCAGAAGGTCAGGAGGAATGGGATTCAGGGGAACATAGCTCTCTGGATACAGAATTGGCTGGCCAACAGAAGACAGTGAGTGGTAGTAGAGGGAAAATATTCTGCCTGGAAGTCTGTGGTGAGTGGTGTTCCACAGGGCTCTGTCCTTGGGCCTCTATTGTTTGTAATTTTTATTAATGACTTGGATGTGGGGATTGAAGTATGGGTCAGCAAGTTTGCAGATGACACAAAGGTTGGAGGTGTCGTTGACAGTATAGAGGGCTGTTGTAGGCTGCAGCGGGACATTGGCAGGATGCAGAGATGGGCTGAGAGGTGGCAGATGGAGTTCAACCTGGATAAATGCGAGATGATGCATTTTGGAAGGTGGAATTTGAAAGCTGAGTTCAGGATTAAGGGTAGGATTCTTGGTAGTGTGGAGGAATAGAGGGATCTTGGGGTGCAGGTACATAGATCCCTTAAAATGGCCACCCAAGTGGACAGGATTGTTAAGAAAGCATATGATGTTTTGGCTTTCATTAACAGGGGTATTGAGTTTAAGAGTCATGAGATCTTGTTGCAGCTCTATAAAACTTTGGTTAGACTGCACTTGGAATACTGCGTCCAGTTCTGGTCGCCCTATTATAAGAAAGATGTGGATGCTTTGGAGAGGGTTCAGAGGAGGTTTACCAGGATGCTGCCTGGACTGGAGGACTTATCTTATAAGGAGAGGTTGACTGAGCTCGGACGTTTTTCATTGGAGAAGAGGGGACCTAATTGAGGTATACAAGGTAATGAGAGGCATAGATAGAGTCAATAGCCAGAGACTATTTCCCAGGGCAGAAATGACTAAAACTAAGGTCATAGTTTTAAGCTGGTTGGAGGAAAGAATAGAGGGGATGTCAGAGGCGGGTTCTTTCCACAGAGAGTTGCGAGAGCATGGAATGCATTGCCAGAGCAGTTGTGGAGGCAGGGTCATTGGGGACATTTAAGAGACTCCTTGACATACATATAGTCACAGAAATTTGAGGATGCATACATGAGGATCAGTGTTCGGCACAACAATACTGTGGCTGTGGCTCAATAAGTGTGGAGAGAGTTGCCATTCAGTCTTGGCAAGATAATTCTTGTGTCATACAGTAACAGATCTCCTGTTGTAAGTCTTTGATTATGTCAAGGCTGGAAAATGTTACCCCTCGCTGTAATATATTATATTCAATTGCCAATAATGTACTACCACAAGAGTAATGTTGAAGTATAACATTTTCTTATGAGCACCTGTTGCTTGTTTGTTTATAGTTTATGCTTTCAAAGCTTTCATTCACTTAGATCTGTTAAGTTTTTAAATTAATCTATTTATTCACAAGTGAACAATGTCCATTGTAAAACATTGTGGCTCAAATTAATTCATCTCCAGAAATCCTTCTGGAGCTTTGATCCTTCCCTGAGGAAATTCTTGCCTTAGTCTTTTAAGTATTCAAGGATTAAAATGGAGACAAGAACAAGTTGGCTGTGCTTCAGATGAAACACGTTTGCTTTTTCCAAATATCCTCAAGTGGAAACAGTGACATCTTGTGAATACCTAATTTAATGCATGTCTTTAATTAACAATGTTTTTGTTTCAGATTGACATCTTTAAATGAGAATAAAAGCACAGTTTTGGTTTGTTTTGAAAACACCATTTGTATCCATGTCTGTTTTTGAATAAGACAAATGGTCAGTTTTGTCGATCAAATAGTATTTTAGCATATTTCAGGTGGCTGTGTACGTGAACGAAAAGGTACAGATGCCCCAACTTAACATTGAATGAATTCAAATTCAGAAAAATCCCCTTCCATCCATCACAAACGTTTATGGTTTCACCCTTATTCATTTTTTATCCTTTCTAAGTATATTCTTCATAGAATCTTAGAATGATACAATCTCTACAGTATGGAGACAGGCCATTCAGCCCATCAAATCTGTATCCCACCCAATTAACTCCTACCCAATCCCCATAACCCCACATTTACAAAGGCTATACACCTAGCCTGCACATCCCTGGTCACAATGGGCAATTTTAACATGACTGGATTACTCAACCTGCACATCTTTGGACTGTGGGAGGAAACCGGAGCATCCGGAAGAAATCCACGCAGACACGGAGAACATGCAAACTCCAAACAGACAGTCACTCAAGGCTGGAATTGAACCAGGTTCCCTGGCTATTCTGAACCACTGAGCCCCAAGTACTTTGATTTTAAGTGAAGGTGCTTTTTAATGAGATCTTAACAGTTACACACCTTAAAGGTAAAATTTATGTAAATAAGCTGCAAATTTACTTGCCCAACCCCAAGGAAAGAGAATAAGTAATTTTGAATCATCTTTCAACTGATACGGAATATTCTTCTCTTCATTTTGGTTTAAAGCATTTGTAATTTTTGCTAAGAAGAGTTCTATGAAGAATAGTAATACTACCTGCTATGTGAAGAGATGTGTTCCACACTGTAAAATTGCCTTCTCTTCTAAATGTCCCTATTTTAATATCTAGTAGGTTCTAAAGTAATACAGCAAACACTTTTTAAGCAAGTGCACTATATAACAAGATGCATAAAATCCACAGTGTAAGAAAGCCCATCAAGCTCTGTCTGAGATTATTTACCATGGATTTCACTAATGTTAATTGTATGAGTTAAGATTAAGTAGATGGATACACTGATTATGTAATTACTTGTGTACATATAAAGAGATGCTTACTGATATGTGTTGTAGAGTTCAAAGCTAAACTTTCATAATGCTTTAGTTTTAAATAAATCTAAAACTGAGTAAAAGTCAATGTCTTGTAACCCCCACCCCTTCCTTTAATGCATTTGGTTAACTACTTTCTCAGTATCTGTTCCATTGTTAAATTGTAACCTGTGAGAATGAAGTTTGTCTGCTGTTGACTTTAGTTGATGCTTGTGTGCTCCAGTTCTAACATCACCGCTAAATAACCCATGCTAAAAACTTACTTCAATCCTATGCTCCTCATCTTTTGAAGTTAATGTCAATACTCTATGTCTTATATTCCCACTTAAGACTTTAATTATAGCTTTATTGAAAATCAAAATCAAATTTGAAGCCCATCGGTTTCATGTGGCAGCTCTAAGTGTGTGCTGTGTTACTAGTGCCTTGAAGAATCTTTTTTATTGCTTTTAGCTTTCGCCCTGAAATTTATTCAGCTTCTCCTCCAGGATTTTCAACATCAGCTTCTTTTAACTAGCTGAGTCTCTAGTATACCCATTGTAATCCTTGGTTCCTTGATTTCCTCCTGCTCAACAGAAAAGGAGATGCAGAACTGAAAAATGCTGTGTTTTGCATTTGAGACAATCTCAGTCAACCACTTAATATGGTGTCAAGAGTGTGCTTCATTTGAAAACCCAAGTGTACTTCTTATTAACAGAGACACTGAATTTAATTTGCAGCAATGATGGTTCCAGTGAAGTTGTATACAATCCATTTATTTCATGCAGTCTCTCCACCTAGATTTATTATTGAATATAAATTCGTTTCATTAATAGCCAGATGAAAATGTTGTTGCACTTACTTTTAGGTGGCCTGGCTAAGAGATTAATTTTCTGACCCTTGTCGACTGCTGCTTATACTGGACAGAAACGGAAGCATCATATATGATAAAAAGTATTCCAGTTACTTATTGTAACACAAAGACTTAGCTGCTGTGTATAAAGTGGAGCTGTGTTCAAAAGAATCCTGATTGTGTACTTGAATAATGTCTCATTAATTTTTCAATAAAAGTTTAAAAAAGGATGTTCATCTAGTGCATATGTTGAAATCAAGCACTTTTTATATACAAATTTTGAATAAAGAACTCTATTTTTACATCATTTGCATGACACATGACTGATGTTACCATCATGATGTATTATAGGATGTAACTATTTCTCACCTTGAGAGGTTAAAAAAATCTTAGTTATGAAATATCACTAGAGGAATATGATATTGTCTAACTTGTATGTTTACTTTAGAAAAATTAGCACATAAGATCTATGATAAGTTTGATTCGTATTTTTCAGTCTTATTTGCATTGAATTAAACTTCACCGATTTAGTAATTGTTTCCTAATTGTTGTCTCAGCCGCCTCATTCACACCTTCATGGTGCTTTTCATCCTAACCTGTTTTTGACTTCTTTTCAATATTCTTAATATCCTTCCCTGGTTCCCTATTAAATAGGAGCCTTGTTTTGCCTTTCCAGTTGTTCCTTATCCAGCCCTATCATTCCTTTTATTCTCCATCATTTCTTGGCTTAGTACTGGAACTCACCTCTTAAAGGCCCACTTGTGAACAAATGTCGGCTGGCACTTTCAGTGCCATGAAGGAATCTTGCACAGTTGTCTTTTATATCAGTACTTGTAGGCAGAGATTAAAATCCATAAAGTGATATTAAAAAGTGGAGATAAAGCCATCCAGTCTCCTAGGTAATATTTATGTCTCAACCAATGGTTACATATTTCATTACCGTATATGGAAATTTGTTATCTGCATAAATGCTTTTGTTATAACAGTGACTATACTTCAAAAATATTTCAGTGGCTGCAAAGTGCTTTGGAATAGTCTGAGGATTTGAAATTGTTCAATAATGGAAGCTTGTTTTTTACTAATAGTCATTCTTCGGTATGTGGGCACCTACAGTAAGATCAGCATTTAGTGTCAATTTCTAATCGTTGCTGAATACATTGTGATGGGATACTGCTGCAGTCTCTGTAACAAGCTACTAAGCTGTTAGTTGCTGGGGTTTTTGCCAGAATTTGTGAAATGAATGTTCAAGTAAGAATGAGGGGGTCTTTGAAGCGATAATATTCCCATGCATCTGCTGCCCTTGACCTTTTAGGTCACAGAAGCTGCCAGTTTGATAACTGCTGCCAAAACAGTTTTGGTGACTTACTGCTGTGCATCCAGTAGATAACACGCACTGTAACCATGTTATGCTAATGGTGGAGAGGAAGGATGCTAACTAATGTGCCAATACAATCCATTGCTGTTTTACTTGCTGGTATCAATCTTTCATGGCTGTTGTTAGAGCTGCACCTATTCATGCAAGTGGGGAATATTTCTGACTATAATATTGAAGGTGCAGAGGCTTTGCAGAGATAAGCAGTGCTTAGTGGGACAAGATGTATTCATCCCTCCGTCATGAGGTCAGAAGTGGGAATGTTCACTGATGGTTGCATGTTCAGCACCGTTTACAACTCTTTGGGTACTGATGCAGTCCATAATAAAATGCAGCACGATCTGGATAATGAAAACCAAATGAAGTTTGGATGCTGTAAATCAGAAACAAAAACAGCAATTTCTGGAAAAGCACAGCAGGGTTGGCAGCATCTGTGAAGAGAAATCAGTGTTACCGTTTTGGGTCTGATGCTCCTCACAACTTCCTCAGTTCTGACCAAGGGTCCTGGACCTGAAACCTTAAATCTGATTTCTCTTCACAGATGTTGCCACACCTCCTGAGCTTTTCCTACAAGATCTGGACAATATCCAGGCAACTAGCAAGTAACATCCGTGCCACACAAATGCCAGGTAATGACTATCTCAAATAAGAGACAATCTGACCACTGACCCTTGACATTCAATAGTATTGCTATCATTGAATTATCCACTGTCAACATCTTGGGTGCTACCATGACCAGAAACTTAATATAACTATGCAAGAGCAAGTCAGAGGCTATGAATCTTGCAACAAGTAACTTACCACCTGACTCTGAAAGCCTGTCCACCATCTACAAGGCATAAGTCAAGAGTGTAATTGAATACTGTCCATTTGCCTAGATGGGTGCAGCTCCAGTAATACCCAAGACAATTGACACCATCCAGGAGAAAGCAACCTGCTTGATTAGCACCACATTTACATACATCAATTCCCTCCACCACCAACACTGAGTAACAAGAGTGTATTATCTACAAGATGACTAACAATTCACCAAAGATCCTTAGACAGTACCTTCTCAGGCCATGACCATTTCCATTTGGATGGTCAAGGGAGCAGATACATGAAAACACTACCTGTAAGTTCATCTCCAAGCCACTCACCATCCTATCTTGGAAATATATTGCCAATCCTTTGCTGTTACTGCATCAAAATCCTGGAATTCCCTCCCTAAGGTCATTGTGGGTCAACCTTCAGCAGACTGACTGCAGCGATTCAAGCAAGCAACTCAACACCACCACCTCAAGGGCAACTAGAGAGGGGCAATAAATGTTGCCCCATTGAGCGATGCTCATGTCCACGATAGAATTAGAAAAAAGGTGATGGAGGAGCCTGAGATATTGATAATGGCGTGATGAAGACTGCACTGATCTGGTATATTACTGTAAGTATGTTACTGTGGTAGATCATTTTCCAACTTTGTAACCAGTCATCAGTCAGATGTTAGGAAGTAGGACTTTGCAGTATCAGCAGGGGTGATTTGATGTCTTGACTACAGTCTAGCAAGTCATATGATTTAATAGTTTTCTATCCTCTTAGTTTGAATTTACTAGGTCACCAGGGTGTATTTGGGTGTCAACCACTTTCTTGTGAGCTTGGAATTTCATGTGAGCTAGACCAAGGCTGGTAGGTTTCCTTCACTAAAGGGTATCGATGAACTGGTTGTTTAATTAGTCTAATGACTTGTTAGTAGCACCTATCATAGTGACTATTGTAGGCAGTCCCTGGATTATTGGTTGACTTCCTTTTTTTTGTCGAACTATGCATTTTAACTTTATTACCAGCTATCTTGTGAATTTATCAAATAGCACTTTATTTTTCATCCTTATCTCAGTGGTTGACTGCCTCACATTTATCTCCCTTATCCTCCCTGTAGCTGACAAATGCAGGTCTTGTGTATAAGATTTGATGACCATTTTAGTTGACCTGCCATTATTAAACTGCATCTCATTCTGTCACCATGGCATAAAATTTCAAACCAGAAATGCAACTACTTAAAATAAAGACTGAAAGAACGGTAGATGCTGTAAATCAGAAGCAAAAGCAAAGTTTCTGGAAAAGCTCGTTGGGTCTGGCAGCATATGTGAAGAGAAATCAGTTAAGTTTCGGGTCAGCTGACCCAAGGAAGGGTTCTGAGGAAGGGTCACTGGACCCGAAACATTAACTCTGATTTCTCTTCACAGAGAGTCATAGAGGCAGCAGCACAGAAACAGACCTTTCGGTCCAACTCATCCATGCTGCCCAGGTATTCTAACCTAATCAAGTGCCATTTGCCAGTACGTGGCGCACATCTCTCTTCCTATTCATATACCCGTCCACATACCTTTGAAGTGTTGTAATTCTACCAGCCTCTACCACTTCCTCTGGCAGCTCATTCCATACACGCACCACCCTTTGTGTGAAAAAGTTGCCCCTTAGATCCCTTTTAAATCTTTCCCCTCTCACCTTAAACCTATACCCTCTCGTTCTGGACTTCCTCCACCCATCAAGCTTCAACTTGATTGAGTTTTTTGAAGAAGTAACAAAGAGGATTGATGCGGGTAGAGTGGTAGATGTGATCTATATTGAATTGAGTTAGGTATTCATCACGCTTATTTATGGTAGACTGGTTAGCAAGGTTAGATCACATGGAATAGAGGAAGAACTAGCCATTTGACACATAACAGGCTCCACAGTAGAATACAGAGGGTGGTGGTGGAGCGTTGCTTTTCAGACAGGAGGTCTGCAACTCGTGGTGTGGTACGAGGATCAGTGCTGGGTCCACTGCTTTTCGTAATTTATATAAATGATATAGATGTGGACATAGGAGGTATGGTGAGTAAGTTTGCAGATGACACCAAAATTGGAGGTGTAGTGGACGACAATCTTGATCAGATGGGCCATTGGGCCGAGGAGTGGCAGGGGAGTTAAATTTAAATACATATAAGGTGCTGCACTTAATGGTAAAGTCCTGGAGAGTGTTGCCGAACAAAGAGACCTTGGAGTGCAGGTTCATATTTCCTTGAAAGTGTAGTTGGTGATAAATAAGATGGTGAAGAAGGTATTTCGTATGCTTGCCTTTATTCGTCAGTGCATTGAGTATAGGAGTTGGGACGTCTTGTTACAGCCACTTTTGGAATACTGTGTGCAATTCTCGTCTCCCTGCTGTTAGAAGGATGTTGTGAAATTTGAAAGGGTTCAGAAAAGATTTACAAGGATGTTGCCAGGGTTGGAGGATTTGTGCATTAGGGAAAGGCTGGGGCTGTTTTCCCTAGAGCATCAGAGGCTGAGGAGTGACCTTATAGAGGTTTATAAAATGATGAAGGGCATGGATAGGATAAATAGACAAGGTCTTTTCCCTAGCATGGGGGAGTCCAGAACTAGAGGGCATAGGTTTATATCAAAAGAGATCTATGGGGCAACTTTTTCATGCAAAGAGTAGTGCATGTATGGAATGAGCTGCCAGGGGATGTGGTGAAGGATGGCACAATTACAACATTTAAAAGGCATTTGAATGCATGTATGAGGAGAGAGCGTTAAGAAGGATATGGGCCAAATGTTGACAATTGGGACTAGATTCAATTAGGATGTCTGGTCAGCATGTACAAGTTGGACCAAAGGGTCTACTTCCATGGTCTACAACTCTATGACTGTATAACATTTGCTGAGTGATCCTAAGTTTATGGAGAATTTCACTGACAACCAATTTAGGATTGATATTTGGACATGTATTGTGGTTTATTTATATATAATGAAAACTGCATATACTGTATTACTGCTACTTATTTGTTTCAGACAGAGCACTAGACCTATTTAGTCTGTCTGGTCATCATGGATGAGTTGGATCGAAGAGTCTGTTTCTGTGCTTTATATCTCTATGAATCTAATTTAGATGAGGGAACAAAATGTAATATCTCCAAGTTTGGAGATAACACAAAGCTGACTAATAGAGTGAGCTATGAGGAGGTAACAACTGTTTCAATGTGATTTGGACAAGTTCAGTGAGTGGAGAAATGTATGGCAAGCATAATGAGGATAAATATGTAGTTATACACTTGGTAGCAACAATAGGAAGGCAGATTATTATCTGAACGGTAATAGATTTGGAGAAGGGAGATGAGCAATGTGACATGGTGTCCTTATACACTATTGGCTAAAAGTAAACAGGCAGGTGCAATAGGTGAAGAGGACAAATGATATGTTGGCCTTCGTAGCAACAGGATTTGAGTACAGGAGCAGGGATGTCTTGCTGCAATTGTACAGGGTCTTGGTGAGACCATGTCAGGAATATTGTCTGTAGTTTTGATTTTCATTTCTGGGGAAGGATTTTCTGGCTATACATAGAGTGCAATGAAGGTTTATTAGACTGATTTCTGGGTTTGACAGGACTGATGGATCAGTTAGGACTATAATCAACGGATTAGAAGAATGAATGGGGATCTAATAGAAACCTGCAAAGTTTTAACAGGATTAGATGGGGTAAACACAAGGATAGGAAGTCTAGAACTAGGGGTTACAGTCTAAGAATTTAGGCCACATCACTTAGGACAGAGAAATCTCTTCATCCAGAGTGGTGAGCCTGTGGAATTCACTACCACAGAAAGTGTTCAAGGCTAAAACATTGTATTTTCAAAAAGGATTTAGAAATATTTTGGTGGGCTAAAGAGATCAAGGGTTTGGAGAGAAAGTGGGAAAAGGGTACAGAGTTGGATGATCAGCCATGATCATATTGAATTGTGGAGCAGTCTCGAAGGGCTGAATGGCCTACTTGTACTACTATTTTCTATGTACCTTAGCTCAGGGCAGATTAAGATTCTGACAGGATGGAGGGACTTTGATGGAGAATAGTTTCGCCAATCACGTTCCCTGGTTGCAGCCACTCATATATGAAAAGGTGCAGTTTTCTCAGTTATGTTTTTCAAAATACGTTGCCATCCACCACACTTTGTGGGTGGCACAGTGGTTAGCACTGTTGCCTCACAGCGCCAGAGACCCGGGTTCAATTTCCGCCTCAGGCGACTGACTGTGTGGAGTTTGCACATTCGCCCCGTGTCTGCGTTGGTTTCCTCCGGGTGCTCCGGTTTCCTCCCACAGTCCAAAGATGTGCAGGTCAGGTGAATTGGCCATGCTAAATTGCCCATAGTGTTAGGTAAGGGGTAGATGTAGGGGTTGCGCTTTGGCGGGGCGGTGTGGACTTGTTGGGCCGAAGGGCCTGTTTCCACACTGTAAATTATCTAATCTAATCTAATCTAATCTCCTCAATGCACTTTCCCCACTTCACCTGTATCTTTGTAGTTTGTCTCCTTCAATTATTTATGTAAATTTCCTTTGAAGACTACTATTAAATCTGTATCTGCTACCCTATTAAGCTATGCATTCCAAATTAGATGACAAGTGTCCTATAACCATTCTATATCCAAAGCACTTGTTGCATGAAAATGTTTTTCCCCTTGTCATTTCTGGTTCTTTTGACAATCACCTTCAATCAGGGCCTTCTGATTACTGACTTTTGACTCTCTGGTGACAGTTTCTTTTTACTTTATACCAACCATTCCTGATGTTAAACACATCTATTTGTTGTTGCTTTTCACCCTGTAAACGGAACGATTGCCAAATGCCTTAGTACTATTTTCTGTACTTCTGTGGACTGCGCGAATTGATTTTCTCCTCCTTTATCCTCTTTCCCTCTTACATTTCCATTCATCTCAGTGTGGATACATTTGTTTTTATTAACGGAACAGTGCTTGGTTTTTGTGTATAAAGCAAACCAGCATTCTGAATGCTCGAAGACCATAGCATACGGTGAAGAATCATCACACATATATTCCCCTCCAAAGTTGTATAGTTAGCCAACTTTATCAAAATATCAGCTTGGGGGTGATGCACTGTGCTGCCACTATCATGCTCTTAATACCACAGTCTTCCCAACTGTGGATCAATGATGAGAAACCATAAGGAAAGATATTGCTTAAGAATGCATCAGACTGTTGTGTTGGAGCTCTGGATTACCTTTCTGGTGATGTTATGGAGCCACTTTCCATGGGACATAAGTAGGATAGTGTGCGTCGAGTCTGTAAGACAGAAGAATAGATCAAAGATGAAAGATTGATAGAGTTCAGGGATACCTTTTGAACATAGTATTCCTCAGATCACCATAGCTTTAAATTGCAACCATTAGAGTTTATCAAAAGCCTCAACCTTGATTTTTACCTTCTCCTTAATCAATCTGTTCTCTCTGGTGTTGCCCTAAAACCACATAATAGATGTTGGCAGTGACAGAGCATAATGCCTGCAAGATAGTAGCCGTAATTGAGATCAAGAAACAGGCCTGAAGCTGTGTGGAGAAGATAACTCAAAAAAACCACCCAAAGGGAGACAAAGCTGTTGTAAAGAAAGAATCTCTGAACAGAAAACTCCTGCAAAGAAACAACAAAGATAATTAACTGTTAGTCAGTGAAAGCTTTTACAGCCAATAATCAGGGAAGCAAACTTTAAAATGAAAAGTAAAAACAGAGCCATCAAAGTGCAGTAGCAGCAAAGTGGATAAATCTGGATCAAACACCTGTGAAAAGAGGTCAATTATAAGCCACCCAGATCACTTTTAATTATTTACGCTAAATACCCAAAATATTAGGCTAGGAACAGTTAAAAACGCTGGAAGTTACTTCGGAGTTTTAGAATACTCACTTGATGGAAAATTTATCAGCAGCAGGTTAAGAATATCCTTCAGTAACACACTTAAGATATATCAATCGATTAACAAAATCTAGAGCAAGAGACAATTTTGGAATTTGAAGTTTCAGACCCTGACAGTGAAGTTAGTTAAATTTTTGTTCTTTTGATGGTTTGGGCAAGAAACAAGATTTTTTCAGTAGCTATGTTGATTTTGGGAGTTTAATTGTTGGAAATGCAATTATGGCATTTTGTGAAAAATGGCATTATGGGAGCCACTTTTGATAGTCAAAAAAAAAGACAATGAACCTTATTGATTGAATCCATTTTGAGGAAGTTTCTATCCACAGACCTTTTGGAAAGCAAACTGCCATCTTGGAAAAAGAGTATTCTCATTCATCTCTGTAATGGAAAACTGAACCTTTCATTAAAAGCAACATTTGGAATGATAGAAACATCAACAGCTTCCAGTTTCAGTGCTGCAGCAACAATTTTTACAACAAAGATTCAATAGCTACTTTAATAATAAATACATCAAAGCAATGAGTGGAGTACACTGATATCAAAATCTCAACAATTACCTTCCAAATCAGGGAAATGATTAACAGCCTTAAGGGCCTAGCAACAATCTGCCAATGCAACCACATTCATCAGTATTAATCTTTTCACCTGAGAAAGTCATGCAATAATTCAAAGTAACTACTGAGCCAAAGCTGATGCTTGACTGTCAGATCCATTTCATAGTTCAACAAATTGGCAAATGTGGAAAACTTACGGAAAATGTACTGATGTCCAAATCTGAAAGTGGCTCTTGGTTTCTGACTGAAAATACTAGGCTCTGCGTCCAAAACAAAGCTTCTCCCTTAGAATAGCAAATGGTTGCAAACAAAATTCAACTATTAAGTGTGATCCTTCCACTAGATGGCATTGCATTTCTGCTCTGAAAGTTGGAATTGTGAAATTGTTACAATTTGCAAAAATGCAGCTAAGGTCATCTTTCCTGCAGCTATTTTCAGTTCGAGATGAGAGCAGTTGAATGCAAGCTTTTTCACAGAGATCACCGTGCAGATTGATTCTGAAACTTAGTACAATAGCCTACGTGTTGAGGTGACCAAGAACATAGCTGTGTCATATGACGTTCCTCTGCATTAACTGTAGGCCTTGACCACGACTCCCAAGGGGAGATTGTGATACACAATCACTTGGAAAAACTCATTTCTTTAGGTGTTTTTTTTTCCTAGTTGGGCTCAGATTCCTTTGTCCATATAGCTTTCACCAGTAGCAAGAAATAGAATAAGTTGGTTGTATATAATACCATTCATGGTTTCATGACACTCCAGAGCTTTTTAACAGGTAATGATGTACAATGAAGAAACTAAGCATAATGTTGTTTTTGGCTTAGATTAAAGGCTCCTATCCAGACATCTCAAGGCAATCTTCACATAATATCAGCACCTTGGCGGCAAGGTGGTTCAGTGGTTAGCACTGCTGCCTCACAGCGCCAGGCACCTGGGTTCGATTGCAGCCTCAGGCGACTGTCTGTGTAAAATTTACACATTCTCCCCGTGTCTGCACGGGTTTCCTCTATGTGCTTTGGTTTCCTCCCGTAATTCAAAGATGTGCAGGCTAGGTGAATTGGCCGTGCCAGATTGCCCCATAATGCTAGTTAGGGGTAAATGTAGAGTAATTGGGTGGAGGGAATGGGTTTGGGTGGGATACTGTTCGGAGGGTTGATGTGAACTTGTTGGGCCGAAGGGCCTGTTTCCACACTGTGGGGATTATATGATTCTGACGAACGTACCCCATAGAAAGCTGACAGGAACATTTAAATTGCCTGCTGAATTTTAACTTTCCTGATCAATATGTATGTCATAGCTGTTTTTTGCACTTAGATAATGGATTTCACAATGTGCAGGTGGTAGTAGTGAAGCATAATAGGCCCATTGATGGAGCCACTAATCAGGAAAATAATTATGTCCAGTGGGTCATTGAGCTTTATATGCATTATTGCGTAAGTGAATGAAAACTATTATATCTTGTTCCTAATTTGTACTTTAATAAGTCAAAAATTAGCAAATTATTGCAGGGTATCCACTCTCTCCCTTTACCTTGTAGCCATGGTCTTGATCTAGTTACAGTTCCGAAAATTGCATATTCAATAATTGTTGGCACTTATACGTTGCAAGTACGAGCTGCCAATTTTAGACCCAAGCCTGGATGTTACCAAGGTTCTGGTTTTGTCTGATGACATGCTTTTGGTCTTCTAAAATTACGTAAATTAGAATGTTATATAGATATACAGCTTGGAAACAGACACTTCGGTCCAGCTTGTCCATGCTCACCAGATATCCCAAATTAATCTGGTTACCTTAAAGTACAACGGGACCTCGATCAGATGGGCCAATAGGCTGAGCATTGGCAGATGGAGTTTAATTTAGATAAATGTGAGGTGCTGCATTTTGGAATGGCAAATCAGGGCAGGATTTATCCACTTAATGGTAAAGTCCTGGGGAGTGTTGCTGAACAATGAGACCTTGGAGTGCAGGTTCATAGTTCCTTGAAAGTGGAGTCACAAGTAAAAAGGATATTGAAGGGCATTTGGTACACTTGCCTTAATTGGTCAGTACATTGAGTTGGGATGTCATGTTGCAGCTGTACAGAATGTTGAATAGGCCACTTTTGGAATACTGCATTGAGTTCTGGTCTCCCTCCTATAGGAAAGATTTTGTTAAGCTTGAAAAGGTACATAAAAGGTTTACAAGGATGTTGCTAGTGTTGGAGGATTTGAACTATAGAGAGAAGCTGAATAGGCTAGGGCTGTTTTTCTTCCAATGTCAGAGACTGAGGAATGACTTTATCGAAGTTTATAAAATCATGAGGGGCATGGATAGGGTGAATAGCCAAGATCCTTATCCCAGGGTAGAGGAGTCCAAAACAAGAGGGCATAGGTTTAAGGTGAGAGGGGAAAGATTTAAAGGGTAACTAAGGGACAATGTACTCATGCAGAGTGTGATGTTTGTATGGAACAAGCTGCCAGAAGAAGTGGTGAAGGTTGGCAAAATTACAACATTTAAAAGGCATCTGAATGGGTACATGAATAGGAAGGATTTAGAGGGATATGGGCCAAATACAGGCAAATTAAACAAGATTAATTTGGGCAGATCTGGTCCATGTTGAGTTGGACTGAGGGTTCTATTTCCGTGTTGCATAACACTGCAACACTATAACTCTATAAATGGCAGACAAAATGACCAAATATTTTTATTCTCTCTTTGTTATAGAAGATACAAACTCCTCCGGTAACACCTGGCACTCAGGAGGTGAAAGGGAAAGAGGAATTTAGCAAAATTATAATCACGGGAAAAGTGCTAGGTAAATTGATAGATCTATGAATTGATAAGTTTCCAGGTCCAGATGAATTTCATTCCTAGGCTCTTAAAAGCGATTGATAGTGAGTAGTGGGATGCATTGACGTTTGTCTTCCAAAATTTCCTTTTGGATTGAAAAATAGCATGCATAATATTTGCCTTCAAGAAGGGAAAGAGGCAGAAAACAGAAAACCTGTGGACTTGTAATTTTTTTAGATTAGATTCCCTAATGTGGAAACAGGCCCTTCGGCCCAACTAGCCCACACCAACCCTCCGAAGAGTAACCCACCCAGACCCGTTTCCCTCTGACTAATGCACCAAACACTATGGTCAATTTACCTGACCTGCACATCTTTGGACTGTGGGCGGAAACTGGAGCACCTGGATGAAACCCACGCCAGCACGTGGAGAATGTGCAAACTCCTCACAGTCGCCCAAGGCTGGAATCAAACCTGGGACCCTGGTACTGTGAGGCAGCAGTGCTAACCACTGAGCCACCATGTCGTCCCAAATTTGATGTCTTTTGTGGGGAATGTATTAGAATTGATCGTTGAAGAGATTATAGCTGTGCACTTAGAAGCGCTCAACTTAATTTGGAAGAATCTGTATGATTTTGTCAAAGGGAAATCATATTTAACCAATATATTTTAATATTTTTGAACGAATAACATGCGTTTTGAATGAAGGGAGCCTATAGAGAGACTATACTGGGATTTCAAGAAGGCATTTGATAACGTGCATTATCAAGGATTATTGTGGGGAAAGCTCATAGTGTAGGGAATACATACTGGCATGAATAGAAGATTTGTTGGCTGGCTGAAAAAGACAGGATTCATAAATGGATCCTTGTCTAATGACAGAATGTGACTAATGGAATCCTGTAGGAATCTGTGCTGTGGCCTCAATATTTTACAATTCACATCATTGATTAGATGAGGGAAATGAAGGCATGGTAGCTAAATTCACATGACACCAAAACAGATAGGGGAAGATGTTGTGATGATGACATGAGGAATATGCAGGTGGATATAGGTAAGTTGAGTGAGTGGGCGAAAATCTGGCAAAGATTATAGTCTGGGAAAATGTAATTTTTTTTCATATTGGTTGGAAGAATTAAAAACTATTATTTAAATGAAAAACAACTGCAGAATTCCAAGGGATATAGGTGTTCTAGTGCATGAGTCACACAAAAGTTAATATGCAGGTACAGCATATAATCAAGGTTAATGGAATACCATCCTTTATTATGAGAGGAATTGAACATTAAAATAAAGATATTATGCTTCAGTTATACAAATCATAAATGAGACCACATCTGTGTGCAGTTGGTATCCTTATTTAAGGAAGGATGTCTTGGAAGTGTTTAAATGCCAGTTGACTAGTAGATTGATACCTGGAATGAGTGGGTTGGCTGATAGGATAGATTAGACAGGCTGAGCTTGTTTCCCTGAAGCTTAGAATAGTGAGGGGTGATTTGGCTGAAGTGTATATGATCCTGAATGGTCTTGCCAAGGTGGTCTTGGATGTGGAAAGAATGTTTCCTCATGTGGGTGAGTCTACAATAAGCGGGAGTTATTTTAAAATTAGAGGTCTCCTTTCAGGACATGGATGAGAAGAATTATTTTCCTTTTCAGAGGTTTGTGCAACTTTGGAACTTTCTGCTTATTAAGATGGTGGAGGTGGGATCTTTAAATATTTTAAAGACAGAGCTGGATAGACTCTTGTTAGGCAGTGGAATTGAGGGTTATTAGGAGTAAACATGAAACACAACCAGATCAGCATGATTGTGTTGAATGGTGGAACAGGCTCCATGAGGCTTTCCAGTTTAACTGAATATTAATTATGCTTGATTATTAACCCTTAATACTCCATAAGATCTGAGTTCCTCTGGAGATTGGTTAAAGCTTAGCATTTATTTCCTATAGGCACATCCATAATAGAGACTATTCATGCTAAGTCACCTCCCTCAAATCACTTCTCATTAAAGGTTGATGATATAATGTCTCCACAGGTTCAAGACCTGGCTTTCCCAAAGTAATTGCAGAATAAATACTAACTTGTGGACATATTCTTCAACAAATGTGCTTATTCTTTACTTGTGACTGATCAATCTGTTGATTTTCCTTCCATTACTTTAAATGGAACTGAAAATGGGCATGATGTGCTTTGCGTTTATGATCCTTTCCATTCAGTTTTCCCATTTGACGTCTGCACATTGGTGTCCATAATAAAGAACTGGACGTGCTGGAAACACACTGGAGGCCCAACAGCATATGTGCAGGGACTAACGGAAACTAGGACAAAGATGAGTATGACTCTTACTCTGAATTTATGTTCAGTTGGTACAAGTTGATAAAATCCTTTTCCCTATGCACCGAACCATATGCTGTGACCTCAGGAGTTTTAGTTCAGACCTTCAGTATTGAGAGCTATGTTCATGTTTATTTTCAGTAATGCTCTGGAACACTAATGCCACTTGTTTGATTGTACTCAGAAAGTCATGGAATGTAGTTTGCTATGCACTACATATTTTGGCTGAGGAAAAAATATACATTTTTACATTTAATGAACAGTAAAAACATACACACAGACAAAGTTTACATTATCAAATGCATAAAAAATAGAAAAGGTAGAGTGTTGAGCACAATCTGGTTTTGTAGGTTCTTTCCGTCAACACATTGCAATGCAAATGATCAAAACCCGGTTATCGGTGTGGGATAGTAACAAACTTAAGGAAGGCATAGAATGGTGAAATGGGCAGGCGTGTGGTAAGTAAACTTAAACTAAAAAGCATGAAGTGAAGCATTTTGATAGGAAGAATAAAGAAAGGCATTATGAACTAAATGGAATAATGTTAAAGAAGGCGCTTAAGCCTGGAGTTGTGTACATATGAATTTTGAAGGTATCTGGCCAAGCTAAGAAGGCTATTTTTTTAAAAAAAGCATGTGAAGAATCTTTTATATGAACAAAAAATGAATATTCTCAAGGGAAATATTCTGACCAACTCTGGGCATCACATTTAGGGAGGATGTCCAGACCTTAGTGAAGATACGGAGGAGATTGTAAGAAATAGGGGCAGGAATAGGTCATTCATTCCATTGAACCTGCTCTGCCATTCAAAAAGGCCATGGTTGACAGATTGCAGACATAGCTTCGCTTTCCTACCAACCCATCATAACTCTTGACTATTTTGTAAACCAAAAATCTATCTAACTCAGCCTTGAATATATTCAAAGAGTCAGCTCTTCCCTCTGGAGAAGCAAATTTCAAGAGTAAACGAGCCTTTTAGAGAGGAAATTTCTCCTCGTCTGAATCTTAAATGGGAATAACTTTATTTTTAAACTATACGTTCCATACCGACCAAATTCTAGATTCTTCCATGAGGACAAACATCCTTTCAGCATGTTTGCTAGTAATACCAAAAACTGAGTACATCAGTTACATGGAGAAGAGTTTGGATTGGTCTTCCTAGAGCTGAGAATGTTATGGGAGCATTTAATACAAGTATTCAAAATTGTGAAAGACTTTGATAGACCAAATAGGAAAGTAATTTCAATGTTAGAAGTTTGGTAATCAGAGGGTGGAGATGTGTGGAACCAGAGATAAATTGAGGAGTAATATTTTAAAACACTGATATAGAATGTGTTTCCTAAAAGGGTGATAGGAGCATAATCCCAGTTCTCATCCCAGTTTGATTAATGTTTTTTGAAATTCATTGTGGATCTAGCTGAGTCAGCATTTACTGCCCCTGGTTGCCCTTGAGAAGGTGGTGGTGAGCTGCCTTCTTGAACCGTTCCATGTGCTGTGGATAGATCCACAATGCTATTAGGAAGGGAATTCCAGGATTCTCACTCTGCGACTCTGAAGGAACATTGATCTATTTTCAAGTCGTATAAATGGATATGCAAGGAATAAAAACTGAAGATTTTTGCAACATCAGAATGTGTCCTGGAATGCATGAGCACTTGCAGTCAACATGCAATACAAATAAGACACCATAGATTGTCCATGAACTACCCAGAGTGACTTTAATCTGTATATAGATTGGGCAAATCAAATACTGTAAAGGAAGAATTTCTGTAGTGTGTATGAGATAATGTTTTGGATCAATACATCAAGGAGCCAACTAGGCCATCCTAGGCTGGATATTGTGTAATGAGAAAGAAATAGTTGGCAATCTGGCTGTGCAGGACCCTTGAGACAAGAGTGACCATAATATGATAGAATTCCTTATTAAGATGAAGAGTGACATGGTTGGTTTTGAGACTTGGGTCCCAATCTAAATAAAGGAAACTACGATAATATGAGATGTGAGCCGGCTATGAGATGGGTAGGCAATGTGAAACATTCAAAAATGCATGGAGGAATTACAGTAATTGTTCGTTCCTATCTGGTGCAAAACTAAAATGGGAAAGGTGACACAACTATGTCTAACAAGGAAAATTAAGGATAGTATTAGACTTAAGGAAAGGGCATACAAACTGGCCAAAGAAAAGCAGAACTGAGAATTGGGAACAGTTTAGATTTCAGTCAAGGAGGACAAAGGGGTTGATTAAGAGCAGGGGAAACAGAGTGCAAGATTAAGTTTGCAGGGAATGTACAAACTGATTTTAAAAGTTTCTATAGGTTTGTGAAGAGAACCAGATTGGTGAAGACAAATGCAGGTCCCCTACAGTCGGAAACATGGTAATGAGGATGAGGAAATGGCAGACCTACCGATTACATCTTTTGCTTCTGTTTTCTATCATCCAAAAAATGTTGGCAAACTAAAAGGTCGAGTATGAGGGAGGAATCAAAGGAAATCAGTGTTAGTAGGGAAATGGTGCTGGGAAAATTCATGGGATTAAAGACCGATAAATTCCCAGGGCCCAACAATCTACATCCCAGAATAGTCCTAGAAATAGTAGAAACAGCGGTGGTCATCTTTCAAGAATCTATAAACTCTGAACAGTTCCTATGAATTAGAGGGTAGCTAAAGTAAAAGTTAAAGCTTTTTGGAACAGCTTGTGATGGAGCCCACAAGGGAGCAGGCTATTCTGGACTTAGTGCTATGTAATGAGCCAGACTTTATAAAAGGTCTTAAAGCAAGGAAACACTTAGGAGGTAGCAATCATAATATGGTAGAGTTCAGTCTGCAGTTTGAAAGAGAGAAGGCAAAATCAGATATAATGGTGTTACAGTTAAATTACAGGGGCATGAGAGATGAACTGATGAAAATCGATTGGAAGCAGACCCTAGCGGGGAAGACAGTAGAGCAACAATGACAGGAGTTTCTGGGGGTAATTGAGGACACAGTACAGAGAAAAGAAAAATTATCTGGGGAGGGGTTAGATAGCCATGGCTGACAAAGGAAGTCAAGAAATGTATCAAAGAAGAGAGAGCCAATAAAGTGGCCAAGAGCACTGGGAAATCATAAGATTGGGAAGACTACAAAAACAAACAGAGGGTAACAAAGAGAGAAATATGGAAGGAGAGGACCAAATATGAAGGTAAGCTAGCCAGCAATATCAGAAATAATAATAAAAGTTTCTTTCAATGCATAAGAAACAAACAAGAGACAAAAGTAGACATTGGGCCGCTCCAAATTGATGCTGGAAGGCTAGTGCTGAGAGATAAGGAAATAGCTGAAGAACTTAATAAGGACTTTGTGTCAGTTCTCACAGTGGAAGACATGAGTAATATCCCAACAATTAAGGAGAGTCAGGGGGCAGAGTTGAGTAGCCATTACAAAAGAGGAAGTGCTAGAAAAGCTAAAGGGTCTAAAAATCGATAAATCTCCTCGTCCCGATGGGCTATATCCTAGAGTTCTGACAGACGTGGCTGAGGAAATAGCAGAGGCATTGACTGTGATCTTCCAAAAATCACTGGAGTCAGGGAAAGTCCCAGACAACTGGAAAATCACTGTTGTAACCCCCTTGTTCAAGAAAGGATCAAGACAAAAAATAGAAAATTATAGGCTGATTAGCCTAACCTTGGTTGTAGATAAAATTCTAGAATCCATCGTTAAGGATGAGATTTCTAAATTCTTGGAACGGCACGGTCAGATTAGAACAAGTCAGCATGGTTGGAAAGGCAAGGACTGATTAGGGATAGTCATATTGTAGCTCCTGCTGCTACGAGCTAGTGAGGGCAGGAATAGGAGGATGGAGCAGATGAATGGGAGAAAGATGTACATTCTTGGATCATTGGAATCTCTTTTTGGGTACAAGTGACCTGTACAAGAAGGACAGATTTCACTTAAGTTGAAAGGGGACTAATATACTGGCAGGGAGATTTGCTAGAACTGCTCGGGCGGATTTAAACCAGTTAGGTGGGTGGGTGGGACCCAGGGAGATAGTGAGGAAAGAGATCAATTTGAGACTGGTACAGTTGAGAACAGAGGTAAAAACAATGACTGCAGATGCTGAAAACCAAATACTGGATTAGTGGTGCTGGAAGAGCACAGCGGTTCAGGCAGCATCCAACGAGCAGCGAAATCGACGTTTCGGGCAAGAGCCCTTCATCAGGAATAAAGGCAGTGAGCCTGAAGCATGGAGAGATAAGCTAGAGGAGGGTGGGGGTGAGGAGAGAGTAGCATAGAGTACAATGGGTGAGTGGGGGAGGAAATGAAGGTGATAGGTCAAGGAGGAGAGGGTGGAGTGGATAGGTGGAAAAGGAGATAGGCAGGTCGGACAAGTCAAGGAGACAGTGCTGAACTGGAGGTTTGAAACTAGAATGAGGTGGGGTAAGGGGAAATGAGGAAGCTGTTGAAGTCCACATTGATGCCCTGGGGTTGAAGTGTTCTGAGGCGGAAGATGAGGCGTTCTTCCTCCAGGCATCTGGTGGTGAGGAAACGGTGGTGAAGGAGGCCCAGGACCTCCATGTCCTCGGCAGAGTGGGAGGGGGAGTTGAAATGTTGGGCCACAGGGCGGTTTGGTTGATTGGTGCGGGTGTCTCGGAGATGTTCCCTAAAGCGCTCTGCTAGGAGGCGCCCAGTCTCCCCAATGTAGAGGAGACCACATCGGGAGCAACGGATACAATAAATGATATTAGTGGATGTGCAGGTGAAACTTTGATGGATGTGGAAGGCTCCTTTAGGGCCTTGGATAGAGGTGAGGGAGGAGGTGTGGGCACAGGTTTTACAGTTCCTGCGGTGGCAGGGGAAAGTGCCAGAATGGGAGGGTGGGTCATAGGGGGGTGTGGACCTGACCAGGTAGTCACGGAGGGAACGGTCTTTGCGGAAGGCAGAAAGGCGTGGGGAGGGAAATATATCCCTGGTGGTGGGGTCTTTTTGGAGGTGGCGGAAATGTCGGCGGATGATTTGGTTTATGTGAAGGTTTGTAGGGTGGAAGGTGAGCACCAGGGGCGTTCTGTCCTTGTTACGGTTGGAGGGGTGAGGTCTGAGGGCGGAGGTGCAGGATGTGGACGAGATGCGTTGGAGGGCATCTTTGACCACGTGGGAAGGGAAATTGCGGTCTCTAAAGAAGGAGGCCATCTGGTGTGTTCTATGGTGGAACTGGTCCTCCTGGGAGCAGATACGGCGGAGGTGGAGAAATTGGGAATACGGGATGGCATTCCTCATTTCCCCTTCCCCCACCTCATCCTCATTTCAAACTTCCAGTTCAGCCCTGTCCCCTTGACTTGTCCGACCCGCCTAGCTCCTTTTCCACCTATCCACTCCACCCTCCCCTCCCTGACCTATCACCTTCTTCTCCTCCCCCACTCACCCATTGTACTCTATGCTACTCTCTCCCCATCCCCACCCTCCTCTTGCTTATCTCTCCATGCTTCAGGCTCACTGCCTTTATTCCTGATGAAGGGCTCTTGCCCGAAATGTCGATTTCGCTGCTCGTTGGATGCTGCCTGAACTGCTGTGCTCTTCCAGCACCACTAATCCAGTTGAGAACAGAAGTGAGTCAAACAGTCAGGGCAGGCAGGGACAAGGTAGGACTAATAAATTCAACTGCATTTATTTGAATGCAAGGGGCCTAACAGGAAAGGCAAATGAACTCAGAGCATGGGATTTGATTATCATAGCAATTTCAGAAACATGGCTCAGGGATGGGCAGGACTGGCAGCTTAATGTTCTAGGGTGCAAATGCTACAGTAAGGATAGAAAGGGAGTCAAGAGAGGAAGGGGAATGGTGTTTTTGATAAGGGATAGCTGTACTGAGGGAGGATATTCCCGGAAATACATCCAGGGAAGTCATTTGGATGGAACTGAGAAATAAGAAAGGGACGATTATTGGGATTGTATTATAGACCCCCTAATAGAGGAAAATTGAGAAACAAATTTGTAAGGAGATCTCAGCTATCTGTAAGAATAATAGGGTAGTTATGTTAACTTTCCAAACATACTCTGGGATATCTCATTTCTGAAGCCTTCCCATTTTCCAGCTGTCCCTTTACCTGTGAATATTTGCCCCCAATCAGCTTTTGAAAGTTCTTGCCTAATACCGTCAAAATTGGCCTTTCTCCAATTTAGAACTTCAACATTTAGATCTGGTCTATCCTTTTCCATCACTATTTTAAATCTAATAGAATTATGGTCGCTGGTCCCACTGACACCTCAGTCACTTGCCCTGCCTTATTTCCCAAGAGTAGGTCAAGTTTTGCACCTTCTCTAGTAGGTACATCCACATACTGAATCAGAAAATTTTCTTGTACATACTTAACAAATTCCTCTCCATCTAAACCCTTAACACTTTGGCAGTCCCAGTCTATGTTTGGAAAGTTAAAATCCCCAACCTTAACCGCCCTATTATTCTTAAAGATTAAGTATATTCCTGTTAGGGTGAAAGGAAAGGCTGGTAGGTATAGGGAATGCTGGATAACTAAAGAAATCGAGGGTTTGGTTAAGAAAAAGAAGGAAGCATATGTCAGGTATAGACAGGATAGATCGAGTGAATCCTTAGAAGAGTATAAAGGCAGTAGGAATATACTTAAGAGGGAGATCAGGAGGGCAAAAAGGGGACTTAAGATAGCTTTGGCAAATAGGGTTAAGGAGAATCCAAAGGGTTTTTACAGATACATTAAGGACAAAAGGGTAACTAGGGAGAGAATAGGGCCCCTCAAAGATCTGCAAGGTAGCCTTTGTGTGGAGCTGCAGAAAGTGGGGGAGATACTAAACAAGTTTTTTGCATCATTATTTACTGTGGTAAAGGACATGGAAGATGTAGAGTGTCAGGAAAAAGATGGTGAATCTTGAAAAATGTCCATATTACAGAGGAGGAAGTACTGGATGTCTTGAAATGCATAAATGTGGATACATCCCCAGAACATGATCGGGGTAGCCTAGAACTCTGTGGGAAGCTAGAGAAGTGATTGCTGGGCCTCTTGCTGAGCCATTTGTATCATCAATAGTCACAGGTGAGGTGCCGAAAGATTGGAAGTTGACTAACGTGGTGCCACTCTTTAAGAAGGGTAGTAAGGACAAGCCAGGGAACTATAGACCAGTGAGCCTAACGTCGGTGGTAGGCAAGTTGTTGGAGGGAATCCTGAGGGACAGGATGTACATGTATTTGGAAAGGCAAGGACTGATTAGGGATAGTCAACATGTCTTTGTGCGTGGGAAATCATGTCTCACAAACTTGATTGAGCTTTTTGAAGAAGTAACAAAGAAGATTGATAAGGGCAGAGTGATATATATGGACTTCAGTAAGGCGTTTGACAAGGTTTCCCATGGGAGACTGGTTAGCAAGGTTAGATCTCACGGAATACAGGGAGAACTAGCCATTTAGATACAGAACTGGCTCAAAGGTAGAAGACAGAGGGTGGTGGTGGAGGGTTGCTTTTCAGACTGGAGGCCTGTAACCAGTGAAGGGCCACAAGGATTGGTGCTGAGTCCTCTACTTTTTGTCATTTATATAATGATTTGGATGTGAGCATAAGAGGTATAGTTAGTAAGTTTGCAGATGACACCAAAATTGGAGGTGTAGTGGACAGCAAAGAAGGTTACCTCAGATTACAACAGGATCTTGATCAATGTGCTGAGAAGTGGCAGATAGAGTTTAATTCAGATAAATGCGAGGTGCTGCATTTTGGGAAAGCAAATCTTAGCAGGACTTATACACTTAATGGTAAGATCCTAGGGAGTGTTGCTGAACAAAGAGACCTTGGAGTGCAGATTCATAGCTCCTTGAAAGTGGAAAGTGGAGTTGCAGGTCGGTAGGATAGTGAAGGTGGCGTTTGGTTTTCTTTCCTTTATCAGTCAGAGTATTGAGTACAGGAGTTGGGAGGTCATGTTGCAGCTGTACAGGACATTGGTTAGCTGCAATGCTGGTCTCCTTCCTATCGGAAAGATGTTGTGAAACTTGAAAGGTGAGAGGGGAAAGATATAAAAGAGACCTGAGGGACAACTTTTTTCACGAAGAGGGTGATATATGTATGGAATGAGCTGCCAAAGGAAGTGGTGGAGACTGATACAATTGCAACATTTAAGAGGCATTTGGATGGGTATATAAATAGGAAGGGCTTGGAGGGATATGGGTTGGATGCTGGCAGGTGGGACTAGATTGGGTTGGGATATCTGGTCAGCATGGTCAGGTTGGATGAAAAGGTCTGTTTCCATGCTGTATATCTCTATGACTCTGTGACACCAGTTGCATGAAAAATGCCAGAGCCCATGATACAAAGATTTAATAGCAGAGCACTTGGAAAACACTAGAAGAATTAGACAGAACCAACATGGGTTTATGAAAGAGAATTCATGCTTGATAAATCTACTGGAATTCTACTTAAATTTCAAGTTAATGAGGGAGAGTCAGTGGGTGTGATTTACTTAAACTTTCAGAAGGCTTTTTATAAGGTTCCACATAAGGGTTTAGCATGTAAACTTAAAGCGCATGGGATTGGGTGTAGAGGATTTGGAGGTGCCAGTGTTGAATTGGGGTGTACAAAGTTAAAAATCACACAACACCAGGTTATAGTCCAACAGGTTTAAATGGAAGCACTAGTTTTCGGAGCGATGTTCCTTCATCAGATGGTTGTGGACCTGATGAAGGAGCCATCAAGATTCCTGATGAAGGGCTTTTGCCCGAAATGTTGATTTTCCTGCTCCTCGAATGCTGCCTGGCTGACCTGCTGTGCTTTTCCAGCACCACATTCTCTACTCTAATCTCCAGCATCTGCAATCCTCACTTTTGCCCTAGATAGAGAGCTAGGTAAAAACAAGGACTGCAGATGCTGGAAACCAGAGTCTAGATTAGAGTGCTGGAAAAGCACAGCAGCTCAGGCAGCATCCGAGGAGCAGGAAAATCGACATTTCGGGCAAAAGCCCTTCAACAGGAATAGAGACAGGGTGCCTGCAAAGTGGAGAGATAAATGAGAAGGGGTTGGGGGGTGTGGGTGGGGTTGGGGAGAAGGTAGCATAGAGTACAATAGGTGAATGGGGGAGGGGATGAAGGTGATAGATCAGAGAGGAGAGTGGAGTGCATAGGTGGAAAGGAAGATAGGCAGGTAGGACAGTTCATGAGGACAGTGCTGAGCTGGGAGGTGGGGGGAGGGGAAATGAGGAGACTGGTGAAATCCACATAGATGCCATGGGGTTGAAGTGTTCCAAGGTGGAAGATGAGGCGTTCTTCCTCCAGGCGTCAGGTGGTGGGGGAGCGGAGGTG
This sequence comes from Chiloscyllium punctatum, assembly GCF_047496795.1. Lineage (NCBI taxonomy): Eukaryota > Metazoa > Chordata > Chondrichthyes > Orectolobiformes > Hemiscylliidae > Chiloscyllium > Chiloscyllium punctatum. Next base: position 37,840,883 of record NC_092740.1, read on the forward strand.
GAGGAGGCCCAGGACTTCATGTCCTCGTTAGAGTGGGAGGGGGAGTTGAAATGATGGGCCACAGGGCGGTGTGGGTTGATTGGTGTGGGTGTCCCGGAGATGTTCCCTAAAGCGCTCTGCTAGGAGGCGTCCGGTCTTCCCAATGTAGTAGAGGAGACTGCATCAGGAGCAATGGATACAATAAATGATATTGGTGGATGTGCAGGTAAAACTTTGATGGATGTGGAAGGCTCCTTTGGAGCCTTGGATGAAGGTAATGGAGGAAGTGTGGGCACAGGTTTTGCAATTCCTGCGGTGGCAGGGGAGGGTGCCAGGAAGGGAGGGTGGGTTGTTGGGGGGCGTGGACCTGACCAGGTAGTCACGGAAGGAACAGTCTTTGCAGAAAGCGGAAATGGGTGGGGAGGGAAATATATCCCTGGTGGTGGGGTCCGTTTGGAGATGGCGGAAATGTTGTCAGATGATGTGGTTTATGTGAAGGTGAGCACTAGGGGGGGGTTCTGTCCTTGTTACGGTTGGTGGGGTGGGGTTGGAGGGCGAAGGGACGGGATGTGGACAAGATGCGTTGGAGGGTATCTTTAACCACAGGGGAAGGGAAATTGCAGTCTCTAAAGAAGGAGGCCATTTGGTGTGTTCTCTGGTGGAACTGGTCCTCCTGGGAGCAGATACAGCGGAGGCGGAGGAATTGGGAATACGGGAGGCATTTTTGCCGGAGGAAGGGTGGAAAGAGGTGTAATCCAGGTAGCTGTGGGAGTCGGTGGGTTTGTAAAAAATTTCAGTGTCAAGTCGGTTGTCATTAATGGAGATGGAGAGGTCCAGGAAGTGGAGGGAGGTTAAAGATGCCCTCCAACACATCTCGAACTCCCCCTCCCACTCTGTCGAGGACATGCAGGTCCTGGGCCTCCTCCACTGCCGCTCCCCACCACCCGACGCTTCGAGGTAGAACGCCTCATCTTCCGCCTCAGAACACTTGAACCCCATGGCATCAATGTGGATTTCACCAGTTTCCTCATTTCCCCTCCCCCACCTCACCCCAGCTCCAATCTTCCAGCTCAGTACCACCCTCATGACCTGTCCTACTTGCCTATCTTCCTCTCCACCTATCCACTCCACCTTCCTCTCTGACGTATCACCTCCATCCCCACCCCCCACCCCCATTCACCTATTGTACTTTATGCTACTTTCTCCCCACCCCCACCCCCCTCTCATTTATCTCTCCACTCTGCATGCACCCTGCCTCTATTCCTGATGTAGGGCTTTTGCCCGAAACGTCGATTTTCCTGCTCCTCAGATGCTGCCTGGCCTGCTGTGCTTTTCCAGCACCACTCTAATCCAGACCATAGATAGAGAGCTGCCTGGCATTCAGAAAACAATGTTTAGGAATAACAGGGTCTAGCGGCAGCTAGTGACTAGGATGGGTACCACAGAAATCAGTGCTTGGATGTGTAATATTTTGCAAAAATCCCCAGTATTGAAAATCTATGGACAGAGGTGTGGACTTTTAAAACATTAAAACAAAACAGCAGACCTGCAAGTGGGGCCTGGAGACCACTACAACGGTGTGAATGACTGTCACTGGGGAACATTGTCTTGATCCAACACCTTCCATTTACAATTTGCACCTCACATCTGGGATAATTAACCCAAAACTAAAGGAATCCAGCCCTGGGGCAGTTTTCATGCCTCTGGCCACACAACCCATAGAAGATATTGATTCAAGCAGAGAGTGTGGAGCCAAAGGTGTTAATATAACAATCACCTTGCATCTAGCATCAGCCAAAGTCATTAACACCTTGTCCAAACATTGGAAATCCAATTAAACCAACCAAGCACCCAAAGAAAACATCGACAAGACAATGCCTGGACACTGGCGTGGAGGCCCTGCAACTAGTATAACTACAGACCCCGAGCTCTCCATCGACTGGGTATCCAAACCAGGAGATAGGAACACCAAGAGAGTGTTTGTAAGACACACCCATCACAACCGGCCATTCTAAAGGAATCAAGACCGACAACATTTGAAATATCAACTGACCCAACCAATGCGACAAGTCCTCAGGCACAACTGAGGTGAAGACTGAGCTCAACAAACCAGCAAAAGTAAAGGTAAGGGGGAAGAGTTTCATGTGAGGACTGTTTCCACCCAGGTGGGAATCTGGAATGCACTGCCTGTAAGAGTGGTATAGGCAGAAATCCTCATACATTTGAGAATATTTAAGATGATAAGATGTAGGATCAGAAATTAGGCCATTCAGACAATTGGACATTCAATCATGGCTGATAAGTTTCTCAACCCCATTTTCCTGCTTTCTCTCCATAACCATTGATCCCCTTGACAATCAAGAACTTATCTATCACCGTTTTAAATATACTCAATGATCTGGCCTCCACAGTCTTCTGTGGCAATAAATTCCATAGATGCACTACTCTCTGTCTTCCTTTTATTCTAAGGCTGAGCCCTTGGGTCATAGTTTCTCCTAGTCATCCTCCACTCTGTCCAGGCCATTCAATATTCTGTACATTTCAATTAAATCACACCCCCCCCCCTTCACCGCCGTATCCTTCTAAACTCTATCAAGCATAGACTCACAGTCCTCAAACGTTTCTCATATGTTAAGCTTTTCATTCTTGGGACCATTCTCATGAATCTCTTCTGAACATGCTCCAGGGTCAGCATATCCTTCCTGAGATATGGGGCCCAAAACTGCGCACAATGCTCCAAATGTGATTTGACCAGAGCCTTGTCGAGCCTCAGAAGTATATCCCTGCTTTTATATTCACGTCCTCTCAAAATAAATGCCAATATTGCATTTTCCTTCTTAACTAATGAATATTTTACCATGAGAGAATCCTGGACTAGAACTCCCAGTCTCTTTCCACTTCAAACTTAGAGTCATAGAGATGTACAGCATGGAAACAGACCCTTCTGTCCAACTTGCCCAACCCTGTCTAGTCCCACCTGCCAGCACCTGGCCCATATCCCTCCAAAACCTTCCTATTCATATACCCATTCAAATGCCTTTTAAATGTTGCAATTGTACCAGCCTCCACTACTTCCTCTGGCAGCTCATTCTGTACACGTACCACCCTCTGCATGAAAAAAGTGCCCCGTAGGTCTCTTTTATATCTTTCTCCTTTCACTCTAAACCTATGCCCTCTAGTTCTGGACTCCACCACCCCAGGGAAGCGACTTTGTCTATTTACCCTATCCATGCCCCTCATGATTTTATAAACCTCGATAAGGTCATTCCTCAACCTCTAATGCTCCCAGGAACACAGCCCCAGCCTATTCAGCCTCTCCCTATAGCTCAAATCCTCCAACCCTGGCAACATCCTTGTAAATCCTTTCTGAACCCTTTCAAGTTTCACAAATCCTTTCAATAGCAGGGAGACCAGAATTGCACGAAATGTTACAAAAGTGGCCTAACCAATGTCCTGTACAGCCGCAACATGACCTTCCAAACTCCTGTATTCAATACTCTGACCAATAAACGAAAGCATACCAAACACATTCACTATCCTATCTACCTGTGACTCCACTTTCAAGGAGCTATGAACCTGCACTCCAAGGTCTATTTGTTCAGTAACACTCCCAAAGATCTTACCATTAGGTGTATAAGTCCTGCTTTCCCAAAATGCAGCACCTCGTATTTATTTAAATTAAACTTCATCTGCCACTTCTCAGTTTTGGTGTCATCTGCAAACTTACTAACTATACGTCTTATACTCATATCCAAATCATCCATATAAATGATGAAAAGCAGTGGACCCAGCACCGATCCTTGTGGCACTCCACTGGTCACAGGCCTCCAGTCTGAAAACCAATGCTCACCACCATCCGTCTTCTACCTTTGAGCCAGTTCTGTATCCAAATTGATTGTTCTCCCTGTACTCCATGATATCTAACCTTGCTAACCAGTCTCCCATAAGGAACCTTGTCATATGCTTTAGTGAAGTTCATATATATCACATCCACTGCTTTGCCCTCGTCAATCCTCTTTGTTACTTCTTCAAAAAACTCAATCAAGTTTGTAAGACATGATTTCCCACGCACAATCTATCCCTAATCAGTCCTTGCCTTTCCAACTACATGTACATCCTGTCCCTCAGGATTCCCTCCAACAACTTGCCTACTCCCCACATCAGGCTCACTGGTCTATAGTTCCCTGGCTTGTCCTTACCACCTTTCTTAAACAGTGACACCATGTCAGTCAACCTCCAGTTTTTTGGCACCTCATCTGTGACTATTGGTGATACAAATATCTCAGCAAAGGGCCCAGCAATCACTTCCCTACCTTCCCACAGAGTTCTGGGGTACACCTCATCAGGTTCTGGGGATTTATCTACTTTTATGCATTTTAAAGACATCCAACTTCCTCCTCTGTACTATGGATATTTTTCAAGATTCACCATCTATTTCCCTACTGATTTCATATCCTTTTCCACAGTAAACACTGATGCAAAATACTCATTTAGTATCTCCCCATCTCTTGCTGCTCCACACAAAGGCCACCTTTCTGATCTTTGAGGGGCCCTATCTCTCCCTAGTTACCCTTTTGTCCTTAAAATATTTGTAAAAGCCCTTTGGATTCTCCTTAATCCTATTTGCCAAAGCTATCTCATGTCCCCTCTTTGCCCTCCTGATTTCCCTCTTAAGTATATTCCTACTGCCTTTATACTCTTCTAAGGATTCACTCGATCTATCCTGTCTATACCTGACATATGCTTCCTTCTTTTTCTTAACCAAACCCTCAATGTCTTTAGTCATCCAGTATTCCCTATACCTATCAGCCTTTTCTTTCACCCTAATGGGAATATACTATCTCTCAATTCTTGTTATCTCATTTCTGAAGGCTTCCCATTTTCTAGCCATCCCTTTACCTGCGAACATCTGCCCCAGTCAACTTTTAAAAGTTATTGCCTAATAATGTCAAAATTAGCCTTCCTCCAATTTAGAACTTCAACTGTTAGATCTGGTCTATCCTTTTCTATCACTATTTTAAAACTAATAGAATTATGGTCATTGGCCCCAAAGTGCTTCCCCACTGACACCTCAGTCACCTGCCCTGCTTTATTTCCCAAGAGTAGGTCAAGTTTTGCATCTTCTCTAGTAGGTACATCCACATTCTGAATCAGAAAATTTTCTTGTACACACTTAACAAATTCCTCTCCATCTAAATCCTTAACACTATGGCAGTCCGAGTCTATGTTTGGAAAGTTAAAAACCCCTACCATAACCACCTTAGTATTCTTACAGATAACTTGAGATCTCCTTACAAATTTGTTTCTCAATTTCCCTCTGACTAATAGGGGATCTATAACACAATTCCAATAAGGTGATCATCCCTTTCTTACTTCTCAGTTCAACCCAAATAACCTCCCTGGATGTATTTCCGGGAATATCTTCCCTTGATACAGCTGTAATGCTATCCCTTATCAAAAATGCCACCTACCCTCCTCTCTTGCCTCCCTTTCTGTTCTTCCTGTAGCATTTGTATCTTGGAACATTAAGCTGCCAGTCCTGTCCATCCCTGAGCCATCTTTCTGTAATTGCTATGCTATCCCAGTCCCATGTTCTGACCATGCACTGAGTTCATCTGCCTTCCCCGTTAGGCCTCTTGCATTGAAATAAATGCAGTTTAATTTATCAGTACTACCTTGTTCTCTGCTTTGTCCCGGCCTGCCCTGACTGTTTGACTCGCTTCTTTTATCAACTGTGCCAATCTCAGATTGATATCTTTCCTCACTATCTCCCTGGGTCCCAGAAGAGATCCCAATGATCCAAAAATGTGAATCCTTCTCCTGTACACCATCTTCTCAGCCATGCATTCATCTGCTCTATCGTCTATTTCCACCCTCACTAGCTCACACCACCAGGAGTAATCCAAAATTACTACTCTAAGGGATCTCCTTTTTAAATTCCTGCCTAACTCTCTATATTCTCCCTTCAGAATCTCATCCTTTTTCCCTTCCTATGTATTGCCTTCTCTTGTAAATTCCTCATTGCCTCTAATTGTCTCTCCAACCGATCCATTCAATATGATAGGATTTGCAACTAACGGCATTTATTGCAGATATAACTCTCAGTAACACATAAGCTCTCCCTGAACTCCCACATCCGACAAGAAGAGCATATCACTTTACTAAAGGCAATGTTTGCTTCTTTCAATGTACAGACCTAGAAGATTCCTCACAAAACACTACTGTAGGCTAACTTAATACTTATGGCTTACATTTTTAAGTTTAATCAAGAGATATACCTCAATAAAACATATGTGGGGAATAAAACGGATGTGGGAGTTCAGGGAGAGCTTATGTGTTACTGAGAGTTATATCTGCAATAAATGCCGTTAGTTGCAAATCCTATCATATTGAATGGATCGGTTGGAGAGACAATTAGAGGCAATGAGTAATTTACAAGAGAAGGCAATACATAGGAAGGGCGGCACGGTGGCACAGTGGTTAGCACTGCTGCCTCACAGCGCCAGAGACCCGGGTTCAATTCCCGCCTCAGGCGACTGACTGTGTGGAGTTTGCACGTTCTCCCCGTGTCTGCGTGGGTTTCCTCCGGGTGCTCCGGTTTCCTCCCACAGTCCAAAGATGTGCAGGTCAGGTGAATTGGCCTTGCTAAATTGCCCGTAGTGTTAGGTAAGGGGTACATGTAGATATAGATGTAGATGTAGGGGTAGGGGTATGGGTGGGTTACGCTTCGGCGGGGCGGTGTGGACTTGTTGGGCCGAAGGGCCTGTTTCCACACTAAGTAATCTAATCTAATCTAATCTAATCTCATAATCAAGAAAGAACCCACTTTATTCACTACTGCAGACTTACTGTAAGGCCACACTTAAAAACATGCACTTATCTGTTTCTGTGCTGTGACCTCTCCCAAACAGGTTCCTCCAAGAGTAGTTGTGAATTTCACTGTTTGTTAATTTTCCCAGACACACTCCGATGTCCAGCGATACATGAATTCAAACAGCAAAGGCAGTAACTGTGCAGGTACACTGCTGTGTCAGTTAGCAGTGTTGGTTTCTTTCTCTCCCTCTTTCCTGCACTGACCTCATCATGTGCTTCCTTGTCTGTTCCTCTCCCTTTTAAAACTGCTGTTTATTTTAACTTCTTTTTTTCTCGGAAGTTCCAAAACAATGCAACAGCATATAAAATAGTAATTGCTGCTCCTGGAATTCGAGGAAATCACCTCCAACACCTAAAGTACCTCAAAAAAGGAGCAGCGTGTTACAGCCAGAAAGTTTTCCCATCTTCCATCTTCTGAATCTTAGATGTGCACTTGCAATGCCAAGGCATGCAAGGCTATGGGACAAGTCTGGAAAAAAAGGATTAGAATATCTGGGTGGTTGTTTTTTTTTAATCAGTGCAGATTCAATGGGCTGAAAGGTCTTTTTCTGTGGTGTAGATCTCTTTCACTCAGTGCTTTATCTGTATATGTTTGTAGATCCCTTATATCCTCATTACAATACATTCTCCCATCTATTTTTGTACCATTAACAAATTTAGATACACTCTGTCCCCTCACACTAGGTCTGATCTTTGTGTCACTCCACTAGTGACATTTTTTCAACCTGGAAAAGACTGATGCATCTTGACTGTTTATCATCTGTGTGTTAATCAACAACCCTCAACCCACAATACTACATTACCCACAATACTACATTACCCATAAAACAGTGAGCTTTGTAGTATTTTGCGCAGGTTTGGGCTTCATATCCCAGGAAGGATGTATTGGCTCTGATGGTAAAAACAATGACGGCAGATGCTGGAAACCAGATTCTGGATTAGTGGTGCTGGAAGAGCACAGCAGTTCAGGCAGCATCCAACATCTCCGGGACACCCGCACCAATCAACCACACCGCCCTGTGGCCCAACATTTCAACTCCCCCTCCCACTCTGCCGAGGACATGGAGGTCCTGGCCTCCTTCACTGCCGCTCCCTCATCACCAGATGCCTGGAGGAAGAATGCCTCATCTTCCGCCTCGGAACACTTCAACCCCAGGGCATCAATGTGGACTTCAACAGTTTCCTCATTTCCCCTTCCCCCACCTCACCCTAGTTCTAAACTTCCAGCTCAGTAACTGTCCCCATAACTTGTCCGGACTGGTCTGACCTGCCTATCTTCTTTTCCACCTATCCACTCCACCCTCTCCTCCTTGACCTATCACCTTCATCCCTTCCCCCATTTACCCATTGTACTCTATACTACTTTCTCCCCACCCCCACCCTCCTCTAGCTTATCTCTTCATGCTTCAGGCTCACTGCCTTTTTTCCTGATGAAGGGCTTTTGCCCAAAACATCAATTTCGAAGCTACTTGGATGCTGCCTGAACTGGTGTGCTCTTCCAGCACCACTAATCCAGAATATTGGCTCTGATGCATGTTCAGTGGAGGTTTGCGAGAATGGTCCCAGGAATGAAAAGCTTAACATATGATAAATATTTGAGGATTCTGGGTCTGTGCTCAATGGAGTTTAGAGGTGGGAGAGACCATGACCTGAGGGCCCAGCTTAGAGTAAAGGCAAGACGTTTTAGAACGGAGATAAGGAGAATCTTCTTCAGCCAGAGAAAGTATCTGTGCAATATTTCTGTGACATTTTATTGAATGCCTTCTGAAAATCCAAATAAATGATATCTATGCGTTCCCTTCATCAACTATACTTTTTTTCCTTGAAGAGCCCTAACAAATTTGTCAAACAATTCATTGAATGTACTGAGTTTATTGAAACAGAGCACATAGGTTCTTGATGAAGGACTTTTGCCCGAAACGTCGATTTCTAAGCTCCTTGGATGCTGCTTGAACTGCTGTGCTCTTCCAGCACCACTAATCCAGAACATAGCTTCTTGTCAATCCTCCATGTCGATCCCTGTCCATGGTGCACTTTGCTATAATAATATTGTGGAAGGAGGAATACCAATCAGGGAAACCAGGTACTTGGACAAATCTTTGAAGGTGGTTGGGCAAGTTGAAAATACTGTTAAAAATACATACAGCATGTTTAGGTTTGTAAACAGAGATATTGAGTACATTACTCAGAAAACTATTGAATGGCATATCTCAGGAGTAAGGTACAAGTAATACATTATGATCCATTAATCATAACATAAATATTACTTAACCTCCCCAAATCTCAAAATAATCCAAGTAATGGAAACTTGAGGTGATGCCAGAATTTTTTTTTCTGATGATGTTATTACTGTATATTGCATGCTCTGTGTTCAGAGTATCCTTTTCATTAGCAGTATACGACTCACAATGGATTCATTAATAAAGCTGTTTAACATCTTTCTGCGCTCCTTTCCTGGTCCTGGTACACTCTCCTTCTGTAGACCCATGAACAGCTTCTATGTCATATTATTTTCATAGTTGCTAATAACTAATTAAATAATACAAACATCAAGATCCGTTCCATCTACCCCATTTTCAACAAAGAAAGAGACTTTGCATTTTAAAAATATTCTTTGCAGGAAGTGGTATTGCTAATAAGGTCAACATTTGTTGCTCATCCTTATGGACTTTGAACTGAGTGGCTGGCTAGGACATTTCAGAGAACGGTTAGTTATTAACCACATTGCTGTGGATCTGGAATCACATGGAGGCTGGACCAACTGAGGGTGATAGGTTTCCTTCCCTCAAGGACATCTGTGTATGAGATGGGTTTTACAACAATGGCTGATGTTTCATGATCATCATTATTGAGCTTTCAATTCCACCTTGGTCCAAGTCTCCTGGGGTAAGGTCAGAGTTTCAGATTATGAGACTAAGTGACCCAGTGGCTTTTTTTCTGATGATAGATCAGAGAGAGTCTGGGAGGAGCACAAGCTGGTATTTAAGGCTGGATGAATTTGATGACGTTTGATGTGGTGAAGTCATGGATTGAGTTGTAGATGTAGATGTGGCCAGTGCGATTTTGGACTTGCTGGAGTTTATAAAAGATGTGTGACCCTAATAGAAAAGTCACCCTGGACTTGACAAACATGTGGATGAGGATTTTACTAGAAGTAGAAGTCGAGCTTGAACAGGGATGGACGATGTCCCAGTGATGAAGATAGTTTGGGATTATTGAATAATAAGATTTGAGGTTTGAAGCTCAGCTCAGGGTCCAATAGAATCAAAGTTCTAACCTGCCAGATTCAGCCAGAATAACCTTAGGAAGACAACAAGAATTGGGGAATATAGTTTTTGATTGGAGTCATGTCAATGTCTTCCAACTTGTCAATAAATTAGATAAAGCTATAGTTCATTTATGATTGTGTATTAGAGAAGCAATCAGAGAATACAGTGGTGATACAACAAATCATTAAACTGCATGTTATGAATTGTATCACGTGGAGGATGATCATATCTCAGTTGGTGATATATCAGGAATAGGAAGGAACCTAAGATGGACTTTGGGGGAACATTCAAAATAATCATGCAGAACAGGGCAAAGGTCCTTACTAACTACGTTCACTTAAGTACTAGTGAAATCAAGCAAACGAGAAATTATTGAAAACAATGGAATAGCACATTGGGTTGAAAGCTTCCTGGAGCACATGGAAGGCAAAAAGGGATTACTCCCATGATGGGAATGCCCATAATTTTGCAGAAGCTTGACTAGGGTGGTCTCAGTGCTGTGGCCAGAGCAGAAACAGACAATTGATGCAGCAGCAAGTGAAGGGAGAGATGAGTATGGAACTGGGTATTGATGACCTATTGAAGACCCTTTCAAAAGAAAGAAGAGTTGGAGATAAAGCAGTAGTTAGAGACAACAAATGGAGCAGATGGGTTGAAGAGTAAGGAAACAGGGCCTGAGGAAAGGGAACCACTGGTAATGCAAACATTATGTTGGGTATTATGTACCTAGAATTTGACTAGGGGGCAATCATGTGGACAGGAAAATTGGGAGAAATGTACAGCATAAGTCAAAGGCATAAATCAGACATATTGAGATCAAGAAGCTGGATATTGGTAGAGATGGATGAGGCCAAAGCAGCCAATTAGATGGTGTTTGTTCTGTATCTATGTCAATCAAATTGACTAAACATGTAATGTATGTCTTCATATTACAAGGATGCAATAATTTGTCTTTGCATTAGACAACTTACATTTTATCACTGTTGTCATTGAAACCTCCCACAGGATACCAGGATGTCCTAATTTTTAATCAGATTAACAAACAGACCATTTCTATTGACAGACTCTTGCCCTGTTTCTAACTGAATGTAGAACCCTTCCTTATCTGTATTTTGCAATATATTCTTCTTTGCTATCTGGCAAGTCAGTTCTTCTTTTCTGTGACTTCTTTGTGATCCTAAAATATCTTGCTATTTGTTAATTATATGGGTGTCGTTTTAAAATTTAACTCATGGGATGTGGGTGTCACTAGCTCAGCCAGCACTAATTATCCATCCCTAATTACCCTGGAGAAGGTGATGGTGAGCTACATTTTTGAACCGTTGCAGTTTCTAGGCAATTAGGAAGAGACTAACAGTATCAAAATGATATGTATGAAAACCCTATTGTGATCTGATGCATTCTATTATTAATTTTTAGGCTACTACATAACTATATCTCAGTATATCTCCTATTGTTTCTAGCTCCCCAATTATATCTTGTTCTAAAGTTATCAGTTTTGGATAGATACAGTTTGTTGTCTCAATGTTTCTTCTCAGTCTATTTTTTTCACAGGATTCATTGCTGTACTATCAAGCGAGGTTCGGCTTCAGTAGATAGGAGTTGTCATTGAGAAAAAAGTCTTTGGCATTGCCTCAAAGGTAAATCTAAAATTATACCAGGATTTGGCAATGAAAATGGAACTGTGGTTTTGCATTTAAACCAGATGGCCATGAGCTTAAACATTTAAAGACTTAAACATATAAACAGGAAAATAATTTTCAAGGAAAGAGTGGAGGTGATTAAGAACAAAGAAGACCTTCTTGTGCAGGCAGACACCTGAGCAACTAAGTGCTTTAGATCTGTTTTCACAAACGATGATACAGCCAGAGTCTAAGAAAAGGAGTGAGCAATAGAGAGAGATTGAATAAAATCAAAAGAGACAAAGAGCAGATCCTTAAATGATTGGCTACGCTCAAAATAGAAAAGTCAGCCTGTCCATGTGGGCTGCATCCTGTGTTGCTGAGGGAATTAAGTCTGTACAGTACAGAGGTTCTGTTGACAATTTTCCAGTTCTCCTTAGATATGGAAGTGATGTCAGAAAACTGAAGGATCTCACATGTTACCCCTCTGTTCAAATAAATGGTGTGGAGCTGGGAGGGTGGGGAGGCATAACTAATGGTCAGCCAGTGTATAACGATGGTGAGCTTTCCAAGGTCAAACAATTGCCATTCATAAAATATGGATTTATAAAGGATAATGAACGTGGTGTTTGTATTTATTTGAATTGAATTAGCTTTATACTGAAATTAGTGTAGTGAAAAGTTTATAAGACAGCATCTTAGGTGCAAGATACCTAGGTACAGATTCTTGAGTACAAGTTCTTAGGAAATAAAATTAGAAAAATAAGAAATAAAAGTCCAACTTTACAAATTGTCGAGTAATTAGAAAAATAGAGAAGTAAAAAGCTCAGAGTAACAGAGTTCCTAATGGTAAGATGTGATGTTATATAAATAAACTTTAGAAGTGTTTGAGCCATGGGATTTAAGAGGTAGTGATAACATGGTCCTCGTCTATAATAAATGCTGAGAGATAGATTCTTGATCAGTCGAGGAATCAAGAGACATGGGAAAAGGAAAATGGAAAAGAGGAATGTTGGATCAGCAACGATCCAATTGAATGGTGGAGCAGGCTCGAGGGACGAACAGCCTACTCTTGTTCCTATTTCTTATGGTTTTGTGGTCTCACAGTGATGTTGGGGACTTTATAAAATTCATTCATGAGGCATGTGCATTGCTAGCAAGGCCAGCCTTTCTTGTCCATCCCTGACTGATCTTGAGGAGATGGTGGAAAGCTGTCTTCTTGAAATGCTGCAGTCCACTTCAGCAACATGAAGAGGTTCGCAAAACTGAGGTCATTCTTCGTTGAGCAGAGCAAGCTGAAATGAGATTTAATATAGCTGTTCAAAATTGTGAAGAGTTTTGAAAGAGTAAAAAACAAACTATTTCCAGTGGCAGAAAGCAGAAGACACCACAGATTTATTGGCTGTAGAATCAGAGGCATGATGAGAATTTTTTTAAAATGCAAGGAGTTTGGATCTGGAGCATCGCTGCTTGAAAGAGTGAGAGAAGCAGTTTCTGTATTAACATTCCAAAGGGAATTAGAAATAAATGGAAACATTTGAAAGTTAATGGGAAGAGCCTGGGGATTTGCTTTACTCCTTTGAGGATGTGGACATTCTGGAGTGGTTAGCTTTTGTTGTCAGCCTTTAACTGTCCTTTGCACTGAGTGTCTTGCTAGGCTCCTTCAAATGACAACTAAGAGTCAGACCCAATGTTTTGGGCTTGGAGTCATACACAGGCCAGGTAGAAGTAAGAGAATGACTGAACAAGATTGAACATGACTCATGGATAGCTAAAGAAAAGAAACAGCAAAACACACATTTTTATAGATCTCTGATTTATGTCCCTAAACTGCTTTCCGGTCAATTCATTAATTATGAAGTGCAGTCCTTCTTAAGTTGGCAAATCATAGAATCCCTACAGTGTGGAAACAGGCCATTTGGCCTAACAAGTCCACACCGATCTCCGAATAGCAACCCACCCAGACCCATTCCCCTACGCTATTACTCTACATTTACTCCTGACGAGTGCACATAGCCTACACATCCCTGAACACTATGGACAATTTAACATGACTAATTCACCTAACCTGCACATCTTTGGACTGTGGGAGGAAACCGGAGCACCCGGACGAAACCCAGGCAGACACAGGGAGAATGTGCAAACTCCACACAGACAGTCGCCTGAGGCTGAAATCGAACCCAGGTCACTACACTATGAGGCAACAGTGTTTACAACTGAGCCAACATGCCACTCATATGCCAGCATAATTTAGATTTATAACAGTCTTACTATTTACCTATATTCCTCAGGCATACAACCTGAGGGCAACACATTTTCAAATTGAAATGGCAGGAAGTGCAGTAAATCTTTCTCTCTGCACCATGTTCCACTCTGAGGTGGCCTCATACCAATTTCTATACTATTGCTCTTACCATCTTTGTAAGGCATCTACAGTTTCTACCCCTTATTGTACTATACCTGAAAGGCCTTAATCATTGATCTTGCCTCATTGTACCTTTGTGACACATTCTGTAAGCTCTAGTGTGTCCCTCAGCACATGATCATGCCCCATGCAATGTGCCAGACTTCAACACTCCACCAAGGGCAACTCCTTGCACAAGAAGGCAATCAAGCATTGGACAGAACTAAGAGACTCTTTTATGATGTTGATGATTCTCCAGGCATAGTTGATGTTTATTACGATATTCCTCCCTGGGTCCAGCCTGGAGAACACAAAGTCCAAATTCATGGAGTTGCTAAGGAGGATTCTCAAAAAAAAGCACAGCGATTCTTTCCACATCTTCTTCACAGAGGCACATTCCACAAGGAGTTGTCACAGCATCCTCTTCCCCAACAAACCACACAGAGGACAATCTGTGATGGTGGTGAGACTCTGGGCACATCAGAAAAGAAGGGTTGTTCACATTACGAGTCAAACAATGTCTTGTAAGTTCTGACGGTGAGGCATTCTGCCAAATGACTTTGACAGTCTGCTCAGGGAATCGTCCAGCAGGATCTACCATCTAAACAAGACACAAAAAACTGTGGATGCCAAAGATCTGAAACAAAAACAGAAAAAAAGCTGGAGAAACGTAGCAGGTTGGCCAGCATCTGTGAAGAGAAAGCAGTGTCAATGTTGCAGCTCCAGTGACCCTTCTTCTAATTGTAGCTTGGAAAAAGTGGTACATATGCTAAGGACAGGGATGGGGAGAGGTTAAAGGAGTAAGTGATAGGTAGAGATGGAATCCAGATGGAGAGAAAGACATTTGGGTAGAGAAAGGAATGGTTAATGATGAGCCAGGGAGAAAGAAAAACCACTAATGGAGAGCATTAGTGTGTGAAAAGGGGCTGGCCTTTGTGAATGCAGCCCATGTATTCACAAGACCTGGGACGTGGGGATGAGTAAAAGACATGGGAGAAGGTGCTCAGCCCTAAAATTGTTGAATTGATATTGAGTCTACAAGACTGAAGAGTTCCCAAGTGGAAGCGCTGAGCCTCGAGACAGAGATGTTGGCCATGGAAGATGGTGGTGTATTGAAGTGGAAGGCAAGCAGAAGCTCAAAATCATTTTTGCAGACAGACCTACTCTCTCCTATTCCTGCAGGACCTTGCTGCCCACTGCCTGATGAACTTTACGTAGAGGTGTTTTTATGAATGAACATCTCCACAAAGGACAGACTACATCGCCTGGCCCAAAAACTTGGAAAGCTGTATGACAATGTGGACAGCCTCCTCCATTGTAACACGAAGGATGGGTAGAACCTCAGCATGTGGTGACATTTGGTATTTGCTTCTGGAGGGTCCAGGCACAGCTGGATGCAACTGCTCATAGAGGTGGCCATCAGGAATGTCAAGTCAAGCCATCAGAGTCTTACCAGACCATAGGGCTGCTCTCTCATTAGAGAGAGAGAGAGATGACTGGTGGTGATTTAAAGTACGCATACCTCAGGTGAGGGGAGGGGTTGAGAAGGAGGGTCCTTCATGGTAACCTCAGCCTTTGCTGGGAATTAAACCCACTCTGTTGGCATCACACTATTTTGCACACCAACCATCCAACCAACTGAGCTAAACTAAACTCCCATCAGGAATGAGGGCAAGGGTGGATAATGTATGATCCAATTCCCTTAAAATTGCAGGATTGAATCTGCCTCTGCCACCCTCTCAAGGCAGTGCATTCCAGGTCAATTTTAATTTGTTTTGGTGCCATTGGCATGTCACTCTACGAATCCACTGGCAATCTCCAGCTTCTGTCCAGTCCAGTACTTGGTCAATCCACAAAGAGGATAGGTAGCAACATCCTTCCATGGGTTAAGATAGCAATTAAGAGGAAGGAAAGTTGGGCAAACTGTGAGAGGGAATCCTGAGGGACAGGATTTACATGTATTTGGAAAGGACTGATTAGGGATAGTCAGCATAGCTTTGCGCATGGGAAATCCTGTCTCATTAACTTAATTGAGTTTTTTGAATAAGTAGCGAAGAGGATTGATGAGGGCAAAGCAGTGGACATGATCTATATGGACTTCAGTAAGGTGTTCGACAGGTTCCTCATGATAGACTGGTTAGCAAGGCTAGATCTCATGGAATATAGGGAGAACTACCTATTTGGATACAGAACTGGCTCGAAGGTAGAAGATAGAGGGTGGTGGTGGAGGTTGCCTTTCAGACTGAAGGCCTGTGACCAGTGGTGTGCCAGAATGATCGATGCTGGGTCCATTGCTTTTCATCATTTATATAAATGATTTGGATGTGAACATAGGACATATAGTTAGTAAGTTTGCAGATGACACCAAAATTGGAAGTGTAGTGGACAGCGAAGAAGATTACCTCAGAGTACAATGGGATCTTGGCAGATGGAGTTAAATTTAGATAAATGTGAGGTGCTGCATTTTGGAGAGGCAAATCAGAGCAGGACTTATACACTTAATGGTAAGATCTTAGGGAGTGTTGCTGAACAAAGAGACCTTGGAGTGCAGGTTCATAGCTCCTTGAAAGTGGAGTCGCAGGTAGATAGGATAGTAAAGAAGGCGTTTGGTATACTTTCCTTTATTGGTCAGAGCATTGAGTACAGGAGTTGGGAGGTCATGAGGCGGCTGTACAGGACATTGGTTAGGCCACTGTTGGAATTTTGTGTGCAATTCTGGTCTTCTTCCTATCGGAAAGATGTTGTGAAACTTGAAAGGGTTCAGAAGAGATTTACAAGGATGTTGCCAGGGTTGGAGGAATTGAGCTACAGGGAGAGGTTGAATAGGCTGGGGCTGTCTTCCCTGGAGGGTCGGAGGCTGAGGGATGACCTTATAGAGGATAACTAGACAACGTCTTTTCCCTGTGGTGGGGGAGTCTGGAACTAGAGGGCATTAGGTTTAGGGTGAGAGGGGAAAAATTTAAAAGGGACCTCAGGGGCAACTTTTTCACAGTGTGTGTGTAATGAGCTACCAGAGGAAGTGGTGGAGGCTGGTAGAATTAGAACATTTAAAATGCATCTGGATAGGTCTATGAATACGAAAGGTTAAGAGGGATATGGGCCAAGTGCTGGCAAATGGGACTAGTTGAGGTTCGGATATCTGATCGGCATGGACGAGTTGGACCGAAGGGTCTGTTTCCATGCTGTACGTCTCTATGACTCTAAAACACCTTTAAACGAGGCCACTATAATTCTGAATGAAGTCCCCTGAATTTACCCTCTACTTTTCAGGTTTGTTTTACGTGCCTTTCGACCTTGGGGCTTTTTGAAAGCGCTTTACAGGTGAATCAGTGGCGTTTTCGGTGTGGAAAATAATGATCCGTCGCATATCGGGAGAGGAATACGCAGTCAGATGCAAGCTAAAGCAACAAGGAAAAGAGCGGTCAATTTAATCTGAGCACAAACTCCTGCTTAATGAAGCGAAATGGGAAGTCTGCGGCAAACTGGTGTTTTTTTTGTGTGTGTCTAGATGATCAGAGGGAGTTTCCTTTAACAGCTACCGAAACCTGCCACTGAAATTGACGTCTCCGGAAGTGAATTGTTATCCAGGACAGAATACACAGGGATAGACAGGAGAGAGGGAGTGAACCAGGAGCTGGGCTCCGCCTGCCCTTGTGTGTGTTTCAGAGAGAGGGGAGAGGGGGGAACATTGCTGTTGATGCTGCTTTGTTTTGTGTTTCTGGGGCGGCTTCTCGGCACATCTTCCCTCCTCCCGCCCCGGGAACTCCCCGGCTCATATTTAACCTCGTCCCTCAGGCCATGATCGACAGGAGGTAGTGGGACAGTGTGAGGCGGCAGCACCTCCTCACCGCTCTGTAAGATTTCCCCGTCCCCCCCCAGCCTTTGGTGAGCAGCTTCGGCGGATCCCCCGGTGGGTTGTGTAGCTCCGGCCTCTGACCGAGATGTCCCTGCCCTGTTGTGTATCGCAGGTAAGATCCGCTGGTACTGCTGGAACAAACCTGACCCTGATCCTTTCAGCTTGGACTCTTCCACTGAACCCAGAGGGCAGTCTTGTTTATTATTCAATATTCATCTGCGCCGTCCGATCTTGTGTTTGCTGCTCACTTTTGTTTTGAGTAATTTTAAGCCTGAGATTTGCAACAAATTGTTGGTCCTGCACCTATATCCGCGGTATATCACCCTGTAAGGGGACTGGGACATTTCAACCGTGTTTAGCACATGCCTGGGCTGAGTAGGGATGGCTGGAGCTTCTGCT
This sequence comes from Chiloscyllium punctatum, assembly GCF_047496795.1. Classification (NCBI taxonomy): domain Eukaryota; kingdom Metazoa; phylum Chordata; class Chondrichthyes; order Orectolobiformes; family Hemiscylliidae; genus Chiloscyllium; species Chiloscyllium punctatum. The sequence continues at coordinate 37,859,285 of NC_092740.1, forward strand.
GTTCACTCCCGGGGCAATGGAGATTGACCCACCAGATACTATGTCTAAAGAATGAAAACTGTCTCATGCACCTTTTCAGATCTTCCCCCAGCATCATATTTAACAGCATTTAAGTGGCTCTGTTTTGAACTGAAACGGGGCGAATGGTTACGGTCGAGCCGCACCCTCAGCGGTTAATATATAACAGGCTGGACTGGTTCTGAGTTGTTCACTGACTCCCGGGGCAGGAAGGTGCTCCCGAGGTTGAGTCATACACACTAAGTTTCAGTCTCTTTTCAAAACAGACATTCGGGTGTGTTGCTGCTGCTGCTTTCGTTCATCCGCTGGTGAATTGTTTTTTAAAAGAAATTGTTTGCAGTGCTGTAGACAAAATGCTGCCAACCCAGTCGGCAATTTAGACACAGAGAGGGGGGAAAACAATCCAAACCGCCGTCTGTGTCTCCAGCTGAGGGACACAGAGTGAGTAAAACGCCACATCGCTGAACATTGACAGATGTAAACACTTGCGTGAGGGAATGGCTGATTCAGCTGCCTGTCCAAATCCAGATGTTAGAGACTTTTAAAAAAAAAACTGCAGATGCTAGAATCCCAAGTAGACAAGCAGGAGGCTGGAAGAACACAGAAGTGGACGTTTCGGGTGTCCTGAAGAAGGGTTACACGTGAAAGACCGACTTCTGCACCTCCTGTTACTGCCCGGCTTGCTGTGTTCCTCCTGCCTGTCTACTTCAGATTCCGATGTTGGCATAGGAAGAGATTATGGCACTGCTTTTCCTCTGAATTCATGAGCCATTTTAAGATTGCGCTCTCTCTCATGAGTCAATGAAAACATCTTCATTTATTACCCAGCAATATTATTCCCTGTACACCCACAGCACTATGAGGGGAGGGAGCTGCAGAGGTTTCCACCAGCATTGGTGGTTGAACAGTAGTGTGGTTTCATGCCAGCATGTTGTATGGCTTGGAGGGAAACTCCCCAAGTGGTGGGATATGCCTGGGCTGCAGAAATCGCAGGGATTCTTGGAGGCCTGAGCATTACCAGTACTGCCTCTTCTCTCAATTTCCTCATCACCGTTCATCCCGCCATGTTTATTAAAGCAGAACAGTGTAATTAAAAAAAAGGAGGGCATTAAATTTGGAATGTGTACTACCCATTGCACAATACTGAAGAAAACCAGATCTCACCTTCTAAATGAAATATTATTAGTGCAGGTATTTTGGGGCAATGCCCTCTGCAATAATCAGCCCCTGGCTGGAGTGATGATGGAAATGTTAATAAGTTCCTGAATGACAAGAACACACAGATATCAAGAGAGTTTGGATAAAAATGCTTTCACTGGATGTGGGTGTCAAGGCTGGACGAGCTTTTATTGTCCATTTGGACAAGTGGCGAATGTACCATCTGACTTGTGCTTTGTAGATGGTGGACAGGTCTTGTGGTGCAATGGTAGTGTTCCTACCTACAGGCCAGGAGAACTGAGTACAAGATCCACCTGCTCCAGAGGTGTGTAATAACATCTCTGAACAGGTTGATTAGGAGGGAAAAAGTGGCTGGTGCAGTTCATTTTCTGGTCAATGACAATTCCCAAGATTTTAATGGCAATACTAGATTTTGATTGCTCAACAAAGAGCCAAGGTGCATTTAAATTTCCTTCTGTTGTGGAAACCTCTCTAAGCTATTTTGGAGTTGGCCAGAATTATTGAAATGATCCTGACACAAGGAAGTCAGCTCGATTCAGTAACCTAGCTATGTAGCAGGCAGGTCATACAGTCATAGAGATGTACAGCACAGAAACAGGCCCTTTGGTCCAACTCGTCCATGCCGACCAGGTATCCCAACCTAATCTAGTCCCATTTTGCAGCACTTGGCCCATTTCCCTCTAAATCCTTCCAATTCACATACTCATCGAGATGCCTTTTAAATTCTGCAATTGTATCAACCTCCACCACTTCCTCTGGCAGCTCATTCCATACACACACCACCCTCTGCAAGAAAGAAATGCCCTTTGATATCTTTGCCTTCTCATCCTAAACCTATGCCCTGTAGTTCTGGACTACCCCACCCCAGGGCTGAAAATGTGTTGCTGGAAAAGCGCAGCAGGTCAGGCAGCATCCAAGGAGCAGGAGAATCGACGTTTCGGGCATGAGCCCTTCATCAGGAATGAGGACTCATGCCTGAAGAAGGGCTCGTGCCCGAAACATCGATTCTCCTGCTCCTTGGATGCTGCCTGACCTGCACTTTTCCAGCAACACACTTTCAGCTCTGATCTCCAGCATCTGCAGTCCTCATTTTCTCCTATCCCACCCTAGGGCAAAGACCTTGTCTGTTCACGCTATCCATGCTCCTGATGAATTTATAAATCTCTATACGGTCACCCCTCAGCCTCTGATGCTCCAGGGAATACAGACCCAGCCTATTCAGCCTCTCCCTGTAGCTCAAATCATCCACCCTGGCACCAGGAGGGATCAGAAAGGACATGTCTCGTGTTTCAAATGTTTTTAGAATTTTGAAAGAAAGGAACCTTAATGATGATTTGCTTATAGAATTACAATAGTGTTTTTTAAATGTCTGTGGGAGGAATGGCGCACGTCTGATCTCACTCTTGGGAATCTGTTCCAAACGTTGATATTCTTGAGCACTTCCTCTTAATTTCTAAAAGTTTAGCTACCAAAGGAAAACAGTGTTACATTCTCTGCAACAGTTGTATGCAGATGCAAAGAATGTGACTAAGTTAGTAAGTAAAGTTTGAATTGATTGGAGAAATGTGCTTACTTGCAAAGCATGATTTAAGTAAACAATGGAATTTGCTCATGTACTGCATAGCCTTTTCTTTCAATGTTATTGATTGCCCTCATTTGGAAACTTGTGATTTCATGCCTCGTAAGCACCTTGCTGAGGCGACCAAAGATGTGATACCCAACTAGCCTCTTCTTTCCGTGGATCCGATTTTCTTTTGAGAACGAAAACTAATTTTGGACTTCTTTTCTTGAGGGTTTTTGGAAAAATTCCTCCTTTTTAATTTGTGATTGAGCTAATGAAAATTTGTCACTTCTGTGATTTCATCCTTCACATCAGCCTCTCAAAAAGTCATTGGCATATGGGTAAAAACAAGCACTGCAGATGCTGGAAACCAGAGTCTAGATTAGAGTGGTGCTGCAAAAGCACAGCAGCTCAGGCAGCATCCGAGGAGCAGGAAAATCCGGCATATATCAGGCTGTTAGTTAATAGTTGCAGGCCTTTGGCTAGATATATGTTTACCTGGTTCTAATAGATATTTTGGAGGTTAGTTGCTTGTGGCAGGCCATCAGCCCCCGAGTCCATCATTCCTCAGCAAGGGTATTTGTCCTTTCATGTCCATTACACTTCAGAATGCAATTCAAAAGAGCATTGAGATTTGCCAGAATAATGTCAGAGATGAGAAATTTCAGTTATGGGAGAGAATGGAGATTGTTCTTTTGAACAGAGAAAGTAAAAGTGAAATAGAACGCGGTTGCTCAATATTGTAAGAGGTCATGCTGAGTAAATTGGGAGAAGGTGACAGAGGTGCTGCTTACCCAAGGAGACAGTATAGATTTAATATAATTGTGTTCAAAGGAGCAGTGAGATGAGAATTTTATTTTAGTTTTGATGAAAGGAAGTCATGTTGCTGATTTCCAAACAATCACAACAACTTGTATTTTTTTTTCTTTTTTTTACATCAAAGGACGATACTGTGTGGATCTCCTGGTTATATATTTTTTTCTTTTTTACAAGCACTGCCCTTCACATCAAAGGGCATTCCTGTTTTTTTTTCTCCTAACCCCCACACTACCGCCTAACTGCGGTAGTGCTTATTTTTTCCCCAGCACCCATGGTGTGTGTGTGCAGGTGCGAGACACAGTGAAAGACACAAGGTGCACGAATCTTTATTCACAACAACTTGTACTACAGGAGGAAAGGATGCTGATTGATTGATTGATTGATTGGCAAGTCAGGTCTCATTGGCAATCACCATCCGCTTCTCCTGTAGCATAAATTGTTCTGATTGTTGGATATTTTCACGCTTGTAATGACGAGTGCTAGAAGAAAAGCTTCAGCAATGTGGCTTGCTTTTCAGCCTGATTTAACTGAGTTTTTTATGATTTTTAGAATCCTCTGCCTGAAAAAGTGGCAAATACAAGCTTGGTAGTAATATTCAAAATTATCTAGGTATACTTGAAAGGAAATAACAATTGGAGGGCTGTGGGGAAATAGCTCTTTTAAAGAACATTTACACTTGATGTTTTGATGAAGAGTTACCGGACTCGAAAGGTTAAATTTGCTTTGTTCCCACAAATGCTGCAGACAGGCTGAGTTTCTCCAGCATCTGCAGTTCTTTGTTTTATTTTAATATTTGTAAGGGATGTTGTGATGGCAGTCCCAGTCTGTTTCTAACCTCCATCAGTAAGTTAGCTTATATTGCTGATAAGCAGTCCTACTGAAAATGGAAGGAAACAAGTCAGGGTAAGGAAGGTAAATAATCAAAGCACGATTTCCCATCATGAACCTGTGATTTTTCACCCTCTGACAGAATGTGCTTTGTCAATTCCTATACTTGGTGTGTTCTGATATGCAGTATTTTCTTGGCCTAAGAGTGATGTAAGTTTCCAGACAGTTACTGTAGCAGCTGCGTTTACAGTTGATATGCACACTACACTGCTTCCTGCTGCTTGAAACTCTAATTTTAACCACAGCTGATGCACCAACCACCTTCCTGCTTGTGGTTTGTATTAAGTGCTTAGGAAAGTGGATATTGTTGTTTTTAACAAAACCAGAGTCTGCATTTTTAGTTTGCCGTGATTGCAGAGTGCATGCAAATTCACTGCAAAAAGGTGTTGCATCTAATACAGGGCTGTGACTATTCACCATCAGTGTCCATTGGCTGAATTCCACTCACTTCACCAGATAATATTTCACTGACATATCACATTTGTTTTAAGATCACGAATGACCAGCATAAAGTGAAAAGTTAGTATTTCCAGCCAATGTTGGTGGGATAGAATTTCTTTTTGCTGTAAATTCTTAAAATTTGATGCATACGATTGAATTAAAACCATAGTCCAAACACTGATTTATGACTAAGATTTCTAAAGTAAAATATAGTCTTTTTTTTAAATTAACCGAGTTAATTAAGCTTAATCACACCCTGAGCTTGTACCTGAATTGACTTCTCATCCACTAAAGTCCTCAGTCAAACCTTTACATGTGACTGGTTCAAAACAGTATCCCAATTCAATCCTCCATAAACTTCACATCATTCTAAACTCTATTGCCTATGTCCTAACTTGCACCAAATTCTGTTCATCTATCACTACAGTTGCTGGACTGTGCAACAGTTTCTTCCCCCAAGCCAGCCATCACACTCCTCAACACAGTACGATTGGACTCTTTCCCATTGGAATTTCTTTGCATGACTTCAATTTGCTGCTAGAAGAATGGTTTATTATTTATAATTTTTCTATTACACTGTAACTTGCGTGTTTTGCACTTCTGCACTTTATGCCGTGTACAATTGTGTGATTTGTGCTGTCCCATGTAGCACCCTTGGTTCTGGAGGAATGCTGCCTTGGTTTTTTACTGTATCAGTTGTATACAGTAGAAATGACAAGTAAAAGCTACTCTTGGTCTCTCTTTCTCTCTCTGGGGGGAGGGGAGATAAGGAAACTAGTGAAGTCAACATTGATGTCATGTGGTTGGAGGGTCCCAAGGTGGAAGATGAGATGTTTTCCCTCCTGCTGTCAGGTGGCTTGGATTTGGCAGTGAAGGATGCCCAGGACTTGCATTTTCTAGGCAGAGTGGTCGGCCACATGGCGGTGGGGTTGTTGGGTGCGTGTGTCCCAGAGATGTTCCCTGAAACATTCTGCGAGTTGGTGTCCTGTCTCCCCATTGTAGATTAGACCACATGGAGAGCAAGGTGCAGGAAAATCTCTGCTCAGTGGTTAGATATAGGGAGAAAGTGATGACTGCAGATGCTTGAAAGTCAGAGTCAAAAAGTGTGGAGCTTGAAAAGCTGCTCCTCAGATACTGCCTGACCTGCTGTGCTTTTCCAACACCACACTTTTTTTTAAACTCTGATTAGATACAGTCAGTACCTTTTTCTATTGCAAAGAGTCAAAGGGATATGCTGTTTGATACGATTGGTCAGTCTTTCAATGTAAGATCTATGTTCTTCACATCACACTGGCACTGTGGCTCACGTAACACTTTGCAGTGTCTTTCCTCTCAACAGCACCACTCAAGTTGCTACTGCATAAGAAGCAGCATGAGACAAATGTTTTGGGGCACCTTGGCCTTCCAGGATAATGTGAGGCAGACAAAATTGGGACTAGGAGAAAGAGAGGACTGCAGATGTTGGAGATCAGAGTCAAAAAGTGTGGCACTGGAAAAGAACAGTGGTCAGGCAGCATGTTTTGAGCATAAGCCCTTCATGAGGAATGTGGAGTGGAGGGAACAGACTGAGAGGTAAATAGGAGGGTGGGGTTGGGGGGCGGGGGGAAAGGTAGATGGGAAGGCAATAGGTAGATGCAGGTGGGGGGGTGTCATGGTGATAGGTCGGAGGGGAGGGTGGAGTGGATAGAGCGGAAGGAGGATGGACAGGTCAAGAGGGCGATATGGAGTTGGAGGGTTCGATCGAGGATGACGTGGGGGAGGGGAGATGAGGAAACTGATGAAATCAATGTTGATGCCATGTGGTTGGAGGCTCCCAAGGTGGAAAATGAGGTGTTCTTCCTCTAGGTGTCAGGTGCCTTCCCAGGTACCGTTCCCCTAACCCCAACCCCATCCTCCTATTTATCTCTCAGCCCCCTTCCCCCATTTATGATGAAGGGCTTATGCCCAAAACGTCAATTCTCCTACTCCTTTGATGCTGCCCGACCTGCTGTGTTTTTCCAGCACCCCACTTTTGAGACAAAATTGGAAGAGCTCTCCCACAAACGAGTGAAATGACAGCCTGACCAAGTCCTATCCCAGAATCTCACCCTTGTAGCTGATATCCTAAATCGCTCCATAACTATTGCTGGATGTATCCTGGTCCACCAGCACACAGACGCATAAGAAATAACAGCACAGTGGGAGTGATCAGCCTCGGAACCCTCTATTTGATTTTATTGTCACGTGTATCTTGTTACAAAATACAGTGAGAAGTACAGCATACTGTTGCTACTCTCTGACGCCATCCTAAAGCTAAACCAAAACATAGAATATAATGGCAGAAAAATGAAGAAGTGAACTAGTCACTTTAATAGTCCTTCTTGTTAAGTGCTCTGCCATGGGCTAGGAACAAGTCCCCCTTTACCATCGCCCACTCTTTGGTACCATCTTGTCACCCTGACCCACTCCTCACCACTGTGAGTCCTCACTGGACCTCGCCAATGCAGATGCCACCGATGCTGCTGGGTACTGCACTGGACCCAAACTTGCCTGACCACCTCCTCAGTGCAGAAGCTGCCGGGAACCCGAAGGCACGGCTAATGCTGCGCTGCTGGGCAAACTCACAGCCATTGGTATCCCGCCGCTGATAAATCCTGGAGGCCATGAATTGTGATGGAGTCAGCTCTAGAATTTGAACATACCTATCCTTACAGGCTGCAGAACGTCTGCGAAAGATGCTGGCTTTTGTGTAGAAATATTTGCTTCAGTTTTGAATAAAAATATTTTGTTTAACTTTCCTGTTGCGGTCCTGTGACAGTTGCAGTACTGTGGTGCCTAGGAAATTAAGTGAGATTGTGGTTGAGGGGGCAGTAGGAGGAGGTGTCCATGAGTTGGCGCCAGGCTTTAGCGGTATACAGGTCAGTGCGCCAAACTACCACTGCGCCCTTCTTGTCTGCAGGTTTGATGGTGATGTTGGGTTGGAGCGGAAGGAATGGAGGGCTGCACATGCATGGGTGAGAGGCTGGAGTGGGTGTGGACAGGTAGAAGTGGTCTTTGTCACAGTGGCAGTTGGAAATGAAGAGAGCAAGGGTGGGTAACACACAAGATGGCCTCCTCCTTCAAAGACCGCAATTTCCCCTCCCATGTGGCCATTGATGCTCTCCAGCGCATCTCCGCCACTTCCTGTACCTCCACCCCTCCAGCTGCAACAAGGACAGAACCCTGCTGGTCCTCACCTTCCACCCCACCGACCTCCGTATACATCGCATCATCCTCTGCCATTTCCACCACCTACAAATGGACCCCACCCCCAGAGAGATATTTCCCTCCCCACCCCATCTGTGTTTTGGAGAGAGTATTCCCTCCATGATTTCCTTGTCGGATCCATACCGTCACCGTCCCCCCGCCCCACCAGCTCACACCCTACTTCACTCTCAGCGCCTTCTCCTGCCACCACATGAAGTACAAAGCCTGCGCCCACACCTCCTCCCTCATCTCCTCCGTCCAAGGCCCCAAAGGATTCTTCCATATCCAACAGAAATTTATCTGTACCTCCACCAAAGTCATCTACAGTATCCGTTGCACCCAATGTGGTCTCCTCTACAACAGGGAGACAGGACGCCAACTTGCAGATTATTTCAGCTAACATCCCTGGGACACCCGCTCCATGGCTGAACACTTTTTTTTTGTAAATGTATTTATTCGCAGGTTTTTTTAACTTTACAAATATATAAAATTATTGAAAAATACAATTAATAAAAATATCAGTATAATAAAAAGAAAAAAAAACACAAGTTACAATGCAACTACTGTCTACTAACTACTAACCTATCCTATAATACAAAACAAACCCTAACATTGTGCAAAGCAACACCAATAAAAAGAAAAGCAAAAAAAACCCAAAAAACCCCACAAAATACAGAACAGCTATGCTCGGCACAGAGCTCCCAAACAAAGGAACGGGAGCATTGTGTATGTATACCCGGAGACCCCCCTCCAGGGCCCAGGGCTTGACAAATCTAACCATCCTGGTTAAACAAATGCCCTAGTTAAGATAACTGACAAATCTATATCCAAGTAACTCCAAATAGGGCTGCCATGTCTTCTAAAAATGGTCTGTTGTGTAGTGCACTATGTTTATAAAAAGGTCCAAGGGAATGTGCTCCATAATTAATTTCTGCCATCCCAGCAAACCTGGCGGGTTCTCAGACACCCAGTTCATCAGAATATTCTTCCATGCACAGTATGCAAGAATATTAAATAGTTTCTTCTCATGCCCGTCTAAAGATGGTAAATTCGGTAGACCTAAGAGGAGAGATACCGGGTCGACTTTGACTTCAATCCTCATTACCCTCCCAGTCTCTCCCGCCACAGCGCTCCAACAAACATGGAGCCTGTAGCATGTCCAGAAGCGATGGGTAAGAGTACCTACACTTATTTTACATTTGGGGCACACTGAAGATGTCCCTTTTTTAAACTTCACCAGACGGTCTGGTGCCAGATGAGCCCTGTGCGTAGCACATGTCCTATTACAGATTGAAATCTTTCAAGTATTCTCCCATATGCTCTCCCATGTTTCAGAAGAGATCTCTACTCCTAGCTCTTGCTCCCAGACCTCTCATAACCGGTTAATATTCTGCCAGACCCTGCCACCCAGCAGGCGATAGAGGGCACTAACTGAAAGGGTGCTTGTGGAACGTAGCAACAATCTCTCTGTATAGGGATTAGGGAGAAGTGTAGTCTTCTTCTGGATGAAATCCCTAACCTGAAAAAAAATGGAAAAGATCTCTGCTGGGCAACCTGTATTTGCGGGTCAGTTGCTCAAAAGACATCATAACCTCCCCCTCAAACAAGTCTCCCAAACTAGAAACTCCTGTCGCTGCCCATATTTTGAACCCTGAATCCATCATCCCTGGTCGGAACCCTGGCATTCCAACTATAGGTGTAAGTGGTCAAGTCTTCGATAAACAACCCTCACTCTGACGCATTGCCCTCCATGCCTTGATTGTACTAATGACAATGGGGTTCCGACAATGGTCCTCATCTTATCCACGAACAACAGGTTAATAAGACGGCACTTTGCCAGGGAGGCCTCGATATCCAGCCATATTGAGTTTGGATTGTTACCTACCCAATCACAAAGGACAGCAGGAAACTCAACTCATGATGTCTGGGAAATCAACTCCTCTCCCTCCATGAGGCAACTGCAATTTAGTAAGTTTGACGAGTTGCTGCCCACGATGCCAGACAAAGGAACCAAACCATCCCATAAGCTTCCGCAGCTTGACCTGGGAAACATTATAGGGAGCATACACATGGGATAAAGCAAACGAGGAATAATATTCATCTTAATGAGAGATATTCAGCCCAGCCATGAAATTGGAAGAGCCTCCCATCTCTGGAGATCCTGCCTGATGATGTTGAGCAAGGGAGCAAAGTTAGTCCAAAATAACACATCAAACTTGGGGGTAATAATAATGCCTAGGTATCGGAACCCTGCCCGTGACCACTTAAAAGGGAACTTAGAGCCACCTTCAACTTCTGGCACATCCTTAAGGTGCCCCAAAGGCACAGCCTCCGATTTTGCCAAGTTAATCATATATCCTGAAATAGCCCCAAATGAATTGATATATTGTATCAAATGGGGTACGGAGGCTCGATTAAAAACAGAAAGACATCATCCACATACAGTGTAATCTTGTGTGCCCTCGATCCCACTTCCAGAGTGGTTATGTGGACGTTCTGATGAATGGCGTCTGCCAGCGGCTCTTTCACCAACGTAAACAACAACGGTGAGAGGGGGCAGCCCTGCCGACTACCCCAACCAATCGTAAAATTCCCAGCCTTCACCACGTTGGTGATGACCACAGCCAGAGGGTGGCGATATAAAACTTCCACCCACCTAGCAAAGACCCCACCCAACCCAAACTGTTTTAGAGTCATAGAGGTGTACAGCAAGGAAACAGACCCATTCCACCCGGTCAAATGCTTTCTCTGCATCTAAGGAAATCACCAACCCCTGAAGCAATCGTTGCTGACAAAGTCGGACCATATTCAGCAACCCTCTAATATTGTTAAGAGGACCTACAGCCCCTTATAAAGCCTGTCTGGTCCTCTTTAATAATATGGGGCAACACCTTTTCCAATCTCAGCGCCAGGATCTTGGACAGAATCTTAAAATCTGAATTTAATAGAGAAAGAGGCCTGGATGAGGCACAATCCTCAGGAACCTTCCCCTTCTTAAGAATTAAGGAAATATTAGTTTCTCTCAAAGATCGTGGTAGGCATTCATGCATATAGGAGTGATTGTACATCTCCAACATAGGCCCTGACAGAATCCCTATAAACTCCTTATAAAACTCACCCGGGAGACCATCAGGGCCAGGCGCTTTCCCACTCTGAAGTTGCCTAGCTGCCTTCTGTATTTCTTGAACTGTCAAGGGGGCATTAAGGAGAGAGGCTTGTTCCAAGGTTACCCCTGGGAGGTCCAAGTTCTTAAAAAAAAGGTCTCCATTTTAGCCCTCCTGTCCTCGCAACCTTCAGACCAATACAATTGAGAGTAAAAGCTCTGAAAAGCCTCATTAATCTTTATAGCATCGTATGTAAGGATCCTGGCGCTGTCTCCGATTGCAGTAATGGATTGGGGAGCACACTTTTTCCTAGTCAGGTACGCTAAATACTACCCTGGCCTATCCCCATATTCGAACAGCCTTTGTCTCGCAAAAGCAAGTTCTTTCTTTGCGTTTTGTCAATCTTGAATTCAAGGCAGCCTGGAGGGCTATGATCTGCTGTAGCTTAGTCACCGCATGCCACGCAAAATGTGCCACTTGGCGGCTTTCACCCGCGTCTCAAGTAGACGCTGCTGTTCCTCCTTTCGTCGTTTCCAGCTAGCCGAATAGGAAATAGCTAATCCCCTAGCAAAGGCCTTAGCAGTCTCCCATGGCAGTCTCCCAGATGGACTACTCGACATGTCTGAGTTGATAGTCAAGAATTCCTGTAACTCCTTCAAAAAGTATTCCACAAATTTGGAATTCTTAGGGAGAAAAGGGTCCAAACGCCAGTGCTGCAAACCTAGCCCTTCACTCTTGGCCTTAACCTCTAACTATACTGCCGTGTGATCAGAGATAGCTATATTCCCAATTTTACAACCCATAATCGAATCCAGAAGGGCTGAGGGAGCCAGAAAGAGGTCAATCCTCGTGTGACATTTATGTGGGTTTGAAAAAAATGTGAAGTCCCTGCTGGTAGGGTGAAGATATCTCCAAATATCCACCAGCTCCAATTCCTCGCATAAGTCAACCACCTTCTTGGCCTGCGAAGAAATAGTTGGGTGCCCACAAGGCATCCTGTCCACTGTCAGATCCAAAAGACAATTAAAATCCCCCCTCCCTTCCCCCCCACCCATAATAATGTGCTGTGTTCCAAAAGCACTCAACTTAGAGAAAGCACTAATCAAAATTTTGAGGGGATGTGCTGGAGGACAGTAGACATTTAAAATGCCATATTCCTCCCCATGTATCATGGCTTTAAGTATCACAAACCATCCCTGCTCATTTTTCACCTGCTCTAATAAAGTGAACGGAAGAGTTTTCTGGATAAGTATCACCACTCCCCTACTTTTAGTAGTAAAGGATGAAAAGAATACCTGGCCATAACCCCGCTGTTGTAATTTCAGGTGTTCCCCATCATCAAGATGGGTTTCCTGCAACAAAGCAATATCAACCCTTTCCGCCTTAAGGCTAGAAAGCACCTTTTTCCTTTTAACAGGCGAATGACTTCCCTTAATGTTCCAGGTGCACCACTTAATAAGACACTTAGCCATATCCCCTTTCAGAAACCCTTGAACCCCTCGGAGGGAGAACCCTGCTTACAAAGCGCCAAGCATAAGTAAATAAAGACTCAGAGTCAAAGAACTACATATACAAAAACTACTCTATCATAATTATAAACAACTATTACTACCAAAAAACTACAAAAAACAACTATAAAACCTTGAATGGAAGCCACTTCCCCCTGCCCATAGGGGGCACTCGCCCTACCATCCCCTCCTTTACAGCTTCTTCAAACCCGGACTGTGCCCCAGCCTTGGGCCAGAAAAAACACCAAGGAGATGATCCTTAAATCAACAGAAGAAAGACCAAGTCAGGATGAGCACTCCACCCATCCCTGGCTTCATGTCACCCCTACTTGTGACTAAGAGAGAAACAGAACAAACAAAAAAAAGGGGGAGAGACAACTAAGAACATTCACAAAATTTCCCATCAGAAAATCCAGTTATTAAAAAAAAGGAACAACTTATTCCAAGGTTTCTCCCCCCCCTTTCCAAAAAGGAAATTATTAGGCAGAAAGAAAGGAATAAAAAACGGAAGGGAAAACATGGGGAAAGATAGAAAAGGGAACAAACATTAACTGTATTCTTCAGGCCAGTCCGTCTATTTTAAAGGTCTACGAAGTTTTTAGCTTTATCTGCTGAGTCAAATGTATAAACTGAGTCCTTGTGGCTGAAACGGAGCACTGTGGGGTATCTCATAGAGTACGGGTTGCCCAGGTTCCTCGGCCTCTTTTTAACTTCATCGAAGGACTTCCTCTTTCGAATTACAGCTGCAGAGAAATCATGGGAAAACATGATTTTTGACCCCTTGTACAGCAGTGCCTGTGGATCTTTTCCCAGGGATCTGGAAGCTTCTATCACTTTTTGCTTGTCCTTATATGAATGGAAGTGTATTAGGACCGAGTGGGGGTGCTGCACTGGGCCTTTGTAACCCGATAAGCCCTTTCAATCTGCAGCCTGCTGGACTTGATGGGAAGGCCCAAAAGCTTCGTCAGCTGGCTTTCAAAGAAACTCATTGGCTGCTTACCTTCATCACCTTCAGGGAGCCTGACAATTTGGAGATTTATCTTCCGACCTCGAAAATCGAGGTCATCGATTATGGTCTCGCAAGGCCCACACCTCTCGTTCCAGCACCTGGATCCGACTGGATGAGGACTCCATCGCAGCTTCCAAAGCCATTGTTCAACCCTCCACCTCCTCCAGCCACTCCCTGTGGCCCTGGATCTCCTGCTCATGCTTCTGCATCATGGATGCGACAGGTAGGACCTGGGCATGAGTCTCCCCACAGATCTCCTCAACCGCAGCTTTCAAGGTAAGTCTCTCCATCGCCGCAGCCAATTCCTGTGAGTCTGTCAGGTCCCCGGAGGGGGGGGGGGGTGGTGGTCAGGAGAGGCTGCTGCTGCTGCAGTCTCTGGTGTTGTAGGTGCTGCAGGGGAGTGTCCTCCCTGCTGCTGTTTGTTTGCTCCTTTTCCCTTTGGCATCCTTCCCACTCCCAAATATTAAGAAATATATGTTTTGTAAGGTTTTAAACTAATAATTCCACCACATAAGTTGGCCAGGGATGGCAAAAAACACCAGTATGCCTTGGCTGTTAGGCAGAGCTGTCCACAGCAGTTCTACAGAATCGCCGCCATCTTGCAGAGTCCAGCTTTTACTCCCCCTTCCACTCCATCAAGGACATGCAGGTCCTGGGCCTCCTCCATCGCCAAACGTTAACTGTCCGATGCCTGGAGGAAGAATGCCTCATGTTCTGCCTTGGGACCCTGCAACCACACTGGATCAATGTGGATTTCACCAGTTTCCTCATTGCCCCTCCCCTCACCTTATCCTAGTCCCAAGCCTCCAATTCGACACCACACTCTTGACCTGCCCATCTTCCTTCCCACCTAGCCACTCCACCCTCTTCTCTGACCGATCACTTTCACCCCCACTTTTAATCTACTTATCACATTCCCAGCTACCTTACCCCCATCCCCACCTACTTCCCATTTATTTTTCAGCCCTCTTGGCCCACAAACCTCATTCCTGGTGAAGGGTTTATACCCGAAACATCGATTCTCCTGCTCCTCGGATGCTGCCTGACCTGCTGTGCTTTTCCAGCACTACATTCCCTCAGTGTCTTTGACCCCATCAATTCCTAAAAAGCACTCCGAATACCTTCATGTACAGTCTGCAGCAGTTTTAAAATGTAGCTCACAACTATCCCCTGATGGCATAATGTTAGGCATGAAATGTTGGCTTTGGCAGCAATGCCCCATATTCAATAGTTATGGCGAATAACAATAACACAGACAGATTATTGTGGTTATCCTGAGGTATCTGGTTCCCATTGACCAGGACTTGTGGCTTATATAGTCATGTTTATTTTTGAATATATTTGCAAATCATTCTGCGTTATTGATCAAGAAAATACTGCTGTCTTCAGACTGTTCACGTGCTAGGTTGTTGTCAGTATTCAATAGGCCTCCTCCAAGCCTTTTCTTCCCAAAACCAGCCTTATCCCTTCTACCCCCCGCCCCCCCCACCTCCCCAAATAAATTTTACTGCTAGAGGAATGCAGTGAGACACCATTGCTACCAAATGCTATAAAAAACTTTTGTGGCTTTTATGCCTGGATACTAACGGCATGCAATAAGCATCCTGTTCCTCGTTAGAGGGATGACTTTGATACAATTGCATTGCTAAAATCTTTAAATGTCACATTTTGCATATTAAATTATTATTGGGACCACAGACTCTTTCCTGGATCTTGCAGATTGAATTGTTTCCATGTTTTGTTAGCTGTTGTAGGAAATACTTTGTTCTTTGTTAATGAAAACAAAATTGACAGTTGGGATAGTAGACTGCAGGCTGTTAAGCATCTGGGGAGCTCCATGCCTGAGCAAGGAGTTCACACTTTCAGGGAAAGAGGAAGAAGCAAAATTAACAACTGCAAAGCAAAACTTTTACATTGGGTTTTGGAAGCTGGTTAGGGGCTGTGATTCAAAAGCAAAGATTTTTCGGATGAATTTAATTGTCAAATTACTGTGTGGTCGTTGTTGCTGTGAAATGGTGTGTTGTACTTGACTATGAAGCTTGCGATAAAACCTATTTACTAACTGTCAGATAAAGCGGCGTTAGTCTTCAGGAATGAAGGGCTTATGCCCGAAACGTCGATTCTCCTGCTCCTCAGATGCTGCCTGACCTGCTGTGCTTTTCCAGCACCACACTTGCGATCTTATTAAAATCATCAGGAATATGCTGGCAACTGATTAGATTACATTACAGTGTGGAAACAGGCCCTTCGGCCCAACAAGTCCACACCGACCCGCCGAAGCACAACCCACCCAGACCCCTACATTTACCCCTTACCTAACACTACGGGCAATTTAGCATGGCCAATTCACTTAACCTGCACATCTTTGGACTGTGGGAGGAAACCGGAGCACCCGGAGGGGACCCACGCTGACACTGGGAGAATGTGCAAACTCCACACAGTCAGTCACCTGAGGCGGGAATTGAACCCAGGTCTCTGGCGCTGTGAGGCAGCAGTGCTAACCACTGTGCCACCGTGCCGCCCAAAACTATATCCAGTCTACTTTCAAATTGGTCCCTTAATTGAATGTCTCTTAATTCAAGTGACCTAACACTTGAGATTGGTTTTAGTACTAATTTACTAATTTTTTTCTGTTTTTAATTCAAATTCATTTGTTGCTAGTAAACACTAGGAGAGTGCAGAAGGAACTTCAAGCAATGATTAGAATATAGAACTTGTCACATGGAGTGGTTGGGGCAAATAGCTTTGTCTTTAAAGGGTGGAATAAGCAGATTCAATACCGACTTGCAAAGTGGAATTGTGCATGCATGTGTACTCTTGAAAGATTTGCAGAACTACAGTATAGGGACTAACTTGTTTGCTAATTAGAAAAGCTGGCTGAGCAATTACATGGCGAATGGCTGCCTTCTGTGCTCCACGATTCTGTAATATTCAAAGTAGACATGTAAACAGGAAAGAATGAAACCGAGTGTAATCTGATATCGTGGGAGGAGATACTTGTGGAACATTAACAGCAGCATGGACCAGTTGGGAATGTCTACTTCTGTGCTCTTTATTTGATGCATTTAAAAACTTGGAGTAGTCTGGAAGTTTTAACTTGATCCATCTCCCTTTCTTTAGAAGGTTAGCAATATTATGAAATATATCTCCTCCATGTCAACACTGTTACCTGTTGTGACCTTACCAATTGGATGATTTGATGGTAAAGTTTTCATTGCCAGCTGTCATCATTGCTGTTTTTTTTAGATTAGATTACTTACAGTGTGGAAACAAGCCCTTCGGCCCAACAAGTCCACACTGACCCGCCAAAGCCATTCCCCTACATTTCCCCCTTTACCTAACACTATGGGCAATTTAGCATGGCCAATTCACCCAACATGCACATCTTTGGATTGTGGGAGGAAACCCATGCGGACACGGGAAGAATGTGCAAACTCCACACAGTCAGTCGCCTGAGGTGGGAATTGAACCCAGGTCTCTGGTGCTGTGAGGCAGCAGTACTAACCACTATGCCACCATACCACCCAGATTGTTTCATTTCCATGGGGCTTTAGCACTTATTCTAGCTTTTCCTTTGTTTTCTCTTCTCTCCTTCCTTGTCAAAATATTGCTATACTACTTCAATATATTCCCATTTCTGACCTGATTGGAAATAACCAGATTTCAGCTCCTGAGAGTTTCTGAAGTCTGATCTTGGGTTGCTTGAGTCTGCATTGACCTCTAAATATGTCATTTGTTAAGGAGATTTCTTTTATTATAAACTGATGAGAGTATTTCACATATCACTAATATATACAAATAATGATTGTGTGTACTGTTAATTGTTAGGGTGTGAGTTTTTAGTACTTTTTTAGTCATATTTGACTTTTTTGGTTATTTAAATTTTGCTCCATAATGCTCATTTTTATACATAGGTAGCTTTGGACACAAAACCCCAGAGTAGAATCATCAAATCCTTACAGTGTGGAAACAGGCCATTCAGCCCATTGAGTCCACACCAACCTTCCAAAGAGCATCTCACCCAGACCCACTCCCTCACCCCATCCCTACAATTCCCACGGCCAATCCAATCTACCTAACCCACACATCTTTGGACTGTGGGAAGAAGCCAAAGCATCCGGAGGAAACTCATGCAGACACAGGAAGAATGTGCAAACTCCAAACAGACAGTTGTGGAGGTTGGAATCAAATCCAGATCCCTGGTGCTGTGAGGCAGCAGTGCCGCCCCACTGAGCCGATGTTTAAAGTTGAAGCTTGAAGTTTAAAAGAAGTAACATGTTTTGAGAAAGTGTTTACTGTAATTGGGGTTTGGTTTGGACTTGCTTTTTATTGAGACTTGTTCTCGCTTGTTTAATGTCCTTGAGTTTTTGTACCGGACTGCTGCATGTTAGGCATTCAAAGAGTACAATGCTCCCTATGGGCATCTGAGACCTGTGTTTAACAGAGGAAGAAATTAAACAATCCAATCAGAAAATTGACAGTAAAGAGCACATAAACCCATGAAGTATAGAATATTGAATTGTCTATCAAAGTAGGCACAGAAAATGGAATAAAGGTAGAGAAGGAAATATTCATTTGACAATAGAAAATAAGGGGCAAGTAAGGTAATTAGCATTTATTCCTAACAATTAACTGAAGGAATGAAATCCCACACTTGTGAAATATAGCTTTCAGTTTAATTAGCTGTCTTAATATTTACCTAGGCCTTTAGAGTATGTAGACTGGAATTGATAAGTCTAACAGCTTTTCTGGTGAGATTGCATCTGTTGGGTGTGCCCTGGAACCTTGTTTGAAGCACCTTATTTAAATGTGCTGAACAATGCTGACTTCACAAAATTATGGAAGAATAGTGTGTGCTGCATATCAACTTTCAGGTTTACATGTTTAACTGTAGCTGCACTCATAACTATCAGGTTTGATTTCCATTACATTACTGTTTCTTGGAGTAATGTCTGGCCTGTTATTGTAAATGTAAGATCTAAAGGTAGGTGTATGGTTGAGTCATTTTACTTTATCCTCTTAATTTGGATGTTTATGAATGTAGTAACAGAAGTAGATCATTCCACCTATTGAGCGTAGCTGACATTCAATTAGATTATGACTGGTCAGTATCTTAACAGATTCACCTTCATTGGCTTTGTAACTCTTTAGTGTTCCTGTACAACAAAAATATCAGTCTTTGTGTTGAAATATCCACCTGATAAGGTGCTTAACAGCTTTTTGGGGTAGAAGCAGAGATCCTGATTTGCACTGAAATCAAGAAATGCTGGAAGTCACAGTGGGTCTGACAACATCCATGGAGAGAGAGTAAACTAATGTTTCGAGTCTAAGTGACTCTTCATTAGAGCTTTGATGAAGACTCACCTAGACTCGAAACAATAGTTTGTCTCTGTCCATTCTCACTGCTTTGACTCACTGTAATTTACAGCATTTCCTGTTTTCAGTATAGATTCCAGCATCTGCAGTAATTTGCTTCAGATTTACACTACATGTTTGACGAATGTCAGTGTTACTGTGCATGTTTATAAATATTCAAGGGATATGAGGATCGTGCAAGAAAGTGCTGTGAAGAGAAGGTCAGCTGTGATCTGATTGAATAGTGGGGCTAACTGAAAGGGCTGAATGGATTACTCCTGCTCCTAGTTCCTATGTTCCTGTGTTTACTTGAGGGGTTTATTGTGTTTATATCGTTTTACAATGCCCATAGAATGATGGGCTGAATGGCTTCCTTCTGTGCTGTAACCTTTTGATACTTTTATGAATTCTATCAACACACGTTCAGAAAATTGAACAGTGCCTCTTACATCCAATTTAAAAGTTAACTATACAATCCAAACCTAACCACAACAACACAGAGCAAGGACCTCTCAACTGAGTTCAGATCCCAACATGTTAAATGTACAGCATGGAAACAGACCCTTCTGTCTAACTCATTCATGCCAGCCAGATGAATTAATCTAGTCCCATTTGCCAGCACTCCCATATCCCTATAAACCCTTCCTATTCATGTACCCATCCAGATGCCTTTTAAATGTTGTAATTGTACCAGCCTCCACCAGTTCCTTTGACATCACATTCCATACATGCATCATCCATTGCGTGAAAAAATTGCTTCTTAGGTCCCTTGTCTCATTCCAAACCTATGTCCTCTAGTTCTGGTGTCGCCCAACCTAGGAAAAAAACTGCCCCCCCCCCCCAGGGAAAATACTTTGTCTATTTACCCTATTGATGCCCCTCATGAGTTTATAAACCTCTATAAAGTCACCCCTCTGCCTCCGACGCTCCAGGGAAAACAGCCCTACCCTATTCAGCCTCTTCCTATTGCCAGTTTCTCCAACCCTGGCAACATCTTTGTAAGTCTTTTCCGAACATTTTCAAGTTTCACAACGTCCTTTCCATAGGAGGAAGACCAGAATTGCACACAATATTCCAATAGAGGCCTAACCAATGTTCTGTACAGCTGCAAGGTGACCACCCAACTCCTGTACTCAATACTCTGACCAGTAAGGAAAGCATACCAAACGCCGCCTTCACTATCCTATCCACCTGAGGCTTCACTTCCAAGCAACTATAAACATGCCCTCCAAGGTCTTTTTGTTCAGTAACACTCCCCAGGATTTTACCATTAAGTGTATCGGTCCTGCCCTGATTTGCCTTTCCAAAATGCAGCACCTCACATTTCTCTAAATCAAAACTCCATATGCCACTTCTCAGCCCATTGGCCCATCTGATCAAGATCCCATTTTACTTTGAGGTAACCTTCTTCACTGTCCACTACATCTCCAATTTTGGTGTCATCTGCAAACTTACTAACTATACCTCCTGTGTTCACATCCAAATTGTTTATGTAAATGATGAAAAACAGTGTACCCAGCACTGATCCTTGTGGCACTCCAGGCTGGTCACAGGCCTCCAATCTGAAAAACAACCCTCCACCATCACCCTCTGTCTTCTACCTTCAAGCCAATTCTGTAGCCACATGACTAGTTCTCTTTCTATTCCATATGACCTAATCATGCTAACCGGTCTACCATGAGGAACCTTGTTGAACATCTTACTGAAGTCTACATAGATCAAGTCCACCACTTTCCCTCATCAGTACTCCTCGGTATTTCTTCAAAAATCTGAATCAAGTAATTGAGACATAATTTCCTACGCATGTTGACTATCCCTAATCATTCTTGCCTATCCATATACATGTAAATCTTGTCCCTCAGGATTCCCTCCAACAATTGCCCACCATTAATGTCAGGCTCACCGGTCTGTAGTTCCCTGAGTTGTCCTTACCACATTTCCTAAATAGTTGCACCACGTTAGCCAACCTCCAGTCTTCCGGCACCTCACCTGTGACTATTGATGATACAAATATCTGAGCAAGGGGCCCAACAATCACTTCCCTAACTTCCAACAGAGTTCTAGGGTACACTGAATGAGGTCCTGGGAATTTATCTACCTTTTTATGCATTTCAACACATCCAGCACTACCACCTCTATATATTGGACATTTTTCAAGATGTCACCATCTTTTTCCCACATTCTATATCTTTGAAGTCTTTCTCCACAGTAAACGCTGATGCAAATTTAGTATCTTCCCCATCTCCTACGGTTCCACATTAAGGCTACCTTGCTGATCTTTTGAGAGGTCTTAATCTCTTCCTAGTTACCCCTTTGTCCTTAGTGTATTAGTAATATTACTTTGGATTCTTCTTAACCCTATTTCCCAAAGCCAGTTTATGTACCCTTTTTGCTCTCCTAATTTCCCTCTTAAGTATACTCCTACTTTCTTTATACTCTTCTAAGGATTCACTTATTCACTTGCTGTCTGCTGTCCATCACTGACATATGCGCTGTTCTTTTCCTTAACCAAAACCTCCATTTCTCTAGTCATCCAACATTCCCTATTCCTACCAGCCTTGCCTTTCACCCTAACAGGAATATACTGTCTCTGGACTCTCATTATCTCCTTTCTGAAGGCTTCCCATTTTCCAGCTGTCCCTTTTACCTGTGAACATCTGCACCCAAGCAAACCTTTGAAAGTTCTTGCCTAGTACTGGCAAAACTGGCCTTCCTCAAATTTAGAACTTTAACTTTTAGATCCTGTCTCTTCTTTTCCATCATTGTTATAAAACTAAGAGAATTATAGTCGCTGGCCCCAAAGTGCTCCCCCACTGACACTTCAGTCACCTACCCTTTCTTACTTTCCAAGAGTAGATCAAGTTTTGCACCTTCTCTAGTAAGTACATCCACATACTGAATCAGAAAATGTTCTTGTACACACTTAACAAATTCCTATCCATTGACACACTTAATACTGTGGTATTCCAGTCTATGTTTGGAAAGTTAAAATCCCCTACCATAACTACCCTATTATTCTTACAGATAGCTGAGATCTCCTTACAAATTTGTTGCTCAATTTCCTGCTGACTATCGAGGTGTGTATAGTACAATCCCAATAAGGTAATCAGCCCATTCCTATTTCTCAATTCCATCCAAATAACTTCCCTGGATGTATTCCCAGGAATATCCTCCCTTAATACAGCTACAATGCTTTATCAAAAATGCCACTCTCCCTACTCTTTTGCTCCCCCCCCCCCCACTTTCTATCTTTCCTGTAGCATTTGTAAGCTGGAACATTTAAGCTGCCAGTCCTGTCCATCCCTGAGCCATGTTTCTGTAGTTGCTATGAAATCCCAGTCACATGCCCCTAACCATCTGGAGAGTGTTTTTAATTGTTGGAAAATTTTCCTCTTTTTGATTATAATTTGTAACATGATCCACCTTGGAGATTGAAGAGGTTTGGATTGTTGGGTATTGGGTTAATTTTCAGTGAAGGATTATGCAAGTTTTCACACAACATAATACCAAGATTAGTTCTCAGGTGTACACACAGAATTGTACCTGCCATCTTTTCCTTCAGTATAGACACAGAGGCATTTTGACAGCAAGGGAAGAACCTGGAGATACCGCCTGCTGCAGACTCTGAGCTGGGTGTGTGCTCTTGAGTGCAGTGTTACAATGATAATTGTTGGGAAATTATTGAAGAGCAGAGAGTCCTGAAATGGGTTTACCAATGTACCATAAGGGTTCTTACAGATTTGGCATGTGTTGGATGTCAATGTCTACAAATGTGAGATGTGTGCATTCTGTGTCCATGTTGTGTGCCATGTTGGCCTTTGGCTTCCAACGTGGAGGTCATTAAGAACAAGTGATAAACTGAATCCAGGTCCCTGCTCTGATTTCTTTGTTGAGTTTTCCAATTCTGCAATTGTTTGAGATGGAAGTCTGAATGTTGTTACGGTGTTGCAGAGTTAACAAGGAATTTAACAGTCAGTAATGACTGATAATTATCATTTTGTCACAGCTTACTGAGAATCTTATCACCCTGTTTGTGAAAAGCATAAACATTTTGCAAAATAGTCTCAGTATTGAGATGGGTTTCATCGCACTTCTTGCATGATTCTCAATCACTTTGAAAGCCTTTAACTCTGTCCCATCGTGAAGGCTTTATGAAGTATCCTCCTTAAATTTGGCTGCCTTCAGAAATTTGTTATTACCTTCGGCTACTTCACAACGACATGTAAACCATGATCCTCACCAGCACGACCTAACCACAGGGCCCGGTGTAGTGAGGAATGAACGTGTATATTTCTCCATTTTCCTTGCAGTAATAGTGCATCCCACTTCTGAAAGTTGCTGACAGGCATGGAGATAATAAATAGGACAGAAAGAGTTCAACCGTCAGCACATTCAATCCAAAACCAAAATCGTTACTACCTCAGTCATTGACCTTCAATACGCAAATGACACTCATGGTTGTTGAGCTTCAGGCTTTTGTTCCCTTCTTCACTAATGCATGTGAAAAGATTGACCTTTCACTAAACTTCTCCAGCCAGCCCCACAACACAACGTGACCCATCAATTAAGATGGCTTACCTAAAAAGAAGATAATGCTTTGGGAAACTTGCCTTTAAACTTAAGCACCTCCTCACAGTAATATGAAGCCTAGAAGTAAAAGCATGAATAGAACAAAGAACTGTGGATGCTGGAGAAGCTCAGCAGGTCTGGCAACATATATTCTGAAGTGTCACCGGACTTGAAATGTTAACTCTGCTTTCTCCCTACAAATCCTGCCAGACTTGTTGACTTTTGCCAGTAATTTCTATTTCAGAAGTAAAACCACGTTATCCTGAGGGCAAAGTCTGTTTTTCAAATGTGTGTTAGTGCCAAGATGTTTTGCCGCTGAATAATGTGTCCCAAACAGTCAATGTTTCTATGTTGGTGAAAGCTCGTGTGATGGCTGACACACCTTACTTCTGTAGTTTTTTTTAAAATTATAAGTAAGTAATAGTAAATACTTCTATTGACTCTATAAATAAGTTGTTACTCTTGAATGTTCATATAGTTTTTAAATCAAAACATGCAGTGTAATATTTATTCAGCTAAAAGAGCCAATTTTGAAAAGGACAAATTTTTTTTGAATCATTGTTTTGGTCAATAAAGTAATCAAATATAATTATGACTGAAATTCACTGGAGTTCAATATACTTCATTTAAAGTCTTTTTTTAATTATTATTTTTTTAAATTCCCTGAAATTAGTGCCAGTACTTTGCTACACCCTCACCTTGCCCATAGTTTTATCATGATGTGAGTCCTGATTTGTAACCCTTTGTTGGCCAGGATGCTGCTTTTCACAGAAAATGAGAAAAACTAGTGCTCAGGACGCAGGAATGGGAAATTGGATATGTAAGCGGCAGTAATCTGAAGATAAGCTTCTATTACTTTAGTCTGGTCCAAATACACATGTTTTCAGTGAGACCATAAGTACGCAGGAAGTTGAATTTGGAAAATATACCAAACTCTGCCCAGGTAATGGATATGTCTGAAAGTGTCAATTTCTCTGAGCACACCTTGCCATCCATAGATCAGGATACACTAAACAATTAAAATGATGGCTGACTCTTCAGTTGGTCGCAACAAAAATCATAAATTATTTTCAACAATTAAAACGTAGCTTACTAGTTCAAAAATGAGAGAGCCGATTAATATTTCCCTGAACAGAAGAGAGAGGAATTTTCTTACCTACTAACCCCAAGAATAAGACAGTAATGCATCATCAACAGACTCATAAGATTTTTAAATGAGGAGCATGACAGTAAACTGTCAAGAATATGCTGTTTAAGAAATCCATGGAGTCCTTGAAGTATTAAACTTAATCCAAGACTGTGGTCTATTAGTTGATAACTTGTATGCTCAGTGAAATGTTCCAGGTTTATTTTTGGGTTCTTGGTGAGTGAATGTTTCTTTGTCACTGAATGTTATTTTTTGAGAGAATCAGACAGGAAAAAAAAAACAGGAAAGGGAAAGACCAAGCACTCTGTTTCAAATCCATCATTCTTCTCTTTCATCTCAGCCCAAAAGCAGCTGCCTGACATGTGGTTCATTTTTGTATTCTTGTGTCTGGCTTCATTTATTTAGCTAGATAGTCTGCAGGTGAGCCTTTCATCCCAATAAGTGACACTTGCAGAAAGATGTAAATCAAACAAGAGATTTGGATTTGAAGAAAGCATTAGTTCCAGTTCAGACCACATTTTGTTTACTGAAAATTTCATGAAGCTTGGCTCAACCCAGTCAAGTGATCACGGTGGTTGTTCTTAGTTAGCATTTCCCTTTTTAAAGGTGATTTTGGTTCATGAAAGGTTCCAGGTATTAAATTCAGGTAATGGAGTTGATAACTGATACTGCTAAAAATGGACTATTGTAGCAGTCAAGAACTCTGCTTTAAATGAAGTCACAAATTGAATTCATTGTTTAGTAATTACAAGGTTGGGGTTGTATTTGTGGTTGCTGTGACTTTCTGTCTCTCTCTCCAGTCATTTGATCAGACTCCTCCACTGACCTTTTATAGCTGTCTTTAATATTCTCAGTACTAGAGCTATTCCTAATGCATAAAGTAGGATGTGGAAATGAAAAGTATTATGTCAAGTGTTGGAGAAAATTGTGCGTTTATTAAGAAAACTGGATTGGGATCCAGTTAATTTTCTGTGTGCATTCCCTCTGGACAGGATGACTTCATTGAGTCTTCCCTTCTGTGTAGATCTTCTGTAAATCTTTCCAGAGATTTGACTCATAAACAGCACTTTATTTTACTTATCATGGGAGCCAAATTCTGTGGAAAGTTTTGCTGTACAGCTGCCAGAGCACAAGAAGCCTTCTGTCATATTCTCTTTCTGTAGAAATGCTTGAATGAGACACAGCCTCACCCCTTGGTAGAAAAAATAACAATGGGGCTTCTCCACCACAGAGTAACACATAGCACTGATTCAAGATTTTGTCTTTGAAAGAGACTGTAGACAGCAACGTGAAACAAAATCGGTTTTTAAAATCATTGGATACAGGCATTAATATCCACGAAGCAGCTAAAGATCCTTTATTAAAAACCTAGCCACGTCAAACTTAACCAAACTAATCTCAAGTTATCCAGAGCAATTTCTTGCAACAGCTCTAAAGTGGCAACCAATTCAAAGTCTTTTTTCTGAAGTGTACTTTAAAATGATGGGAATTGGTCATAATATCTCTCTCTCTCTCCCCCTCCCACAGGAAATTGCTTAGCCTTTTTAGCTTCAAAGTAGTAATTTAGCACTTGCTGAAGGGAGTACTATCATTACTGTCTTCTAAATCCAAAGTGTAGTTGGCAGAAGGCAATAAAGAAGTGAAAACCTCTGCCTGCCTTTCCAAGGACATTATGTAGAGACTGGGTTGGGAACAAATTTTATGCAGAATGAAAGTTTTGAAGCTGAAGTGCTTTTTCTCTGCTTTAAATGTTTAAATGCTACAAATCCTTAGTGTTCCAGTCACTTTCAGTGGCTGTGATAAACTACAACTTTCAATTCAAGCAGTGGACAATAGTCAACTTGTCTGAAAAGGCAGACTTTTGTATTTTTAAGCCGAGTAACTGTGGACATAAGGAGCTGTGTGACCTGCACTGCCTGTACTCTTGACCGTGAAGCAAATACTTTGCGCTGCCAATAGCTAATAATGCTGCAGATGATTGACTAGCCAGTCAGACAGTAGGAATCCTCAACAGGCAGGGTTCTTTTCACTTTGGGAATGACATTCTTCTCACTTTACCTCCCAGAATGATCTCAAGTTGCGGATGATACGAAAGTCGGGGGAGTGGTGGACAGCGAAGAAGGATGTGGCAGGTTACAGCGGGATATAGATAAGTTGCAGAGCTGGGCAAAAAGGTGGCAAATGGAGTTCAATGTAGCTAAATGTGAAGTCATTCACTTTGGTAGGAGTAACAAGAAGATGGATTACTGGGCTAATGGTAGGCTACTTGGCAGTGTGGATGAGCAGAGGGATCTTGGTGTCCATGTACACAGATCTCTGAAAGTTGCCACCCAGGTAACTAGAGCTGTGAAGAAGGCATATGGCGTACTGGGCTTTATTGGTAGAGGAATTGAGTTCCGGAGTCCTGAGGTCATGTTGCAGTTGTATAAGACTCTGGTGCGGCCTTATCTGGAGTATTGTGTACAGTTTTAGGCGCCATACTGTAGGAAGGATGTGGAGGCACTGGAACGGGTGCAGAGGAGGTTTACAAGGATGTTGCCTGGCATGGTAGGAAGATCGTATGAGGAAAGGCTGAGGCACTTGGGGCTGTTCTCATTGGAGAAAAGAAGGTTTAGGGGCGATTTGATAGAGGTGTACAAGATGATTAGGGGCTTAGATAGGGTTGACAGTGAGAACCTTTTTCCGCGTATGGAGTCAGCTGTTACTAGGGGACACAGCTTTAAATTAAGGGGAGGTTGGTATAGGACAGATGTTAGGGGTAGATTCTTTACTCAGCGGGTTGTGAGTTCATGGAATGCCCTGCCAGTATCAGTGGTGGACTCTCCCTCTTTATGGGCATTCAAGCGGGCATTGTATAAGCATATGGAGGTTATTGGGCTAGTGTAGGTTAGGTAGGCTTCGGTCGGCGCAACATCGAGGACCGAAGGGCCTGTACTGCGCTGTATTTTTCTGTTCTATGTTCTAAGTTAATATTCTAATGAAATCAGCAAGGATGAAGCACTTGAACAGAATTGGCCACTTTGCCAGTAAAAGTCAATGGCCTGCTTAGATAAATGAAAGAAACATACGTTTATAACAGACATTGTAGTGAATTGATCTCCTCAATGCAGTGACAACTAACTTTCCTGGATTCAATTCCACGTCAGATGACTGTCTGTGTGGAGTTTGCACATTCTCCCAGTATCTGCGTGAGTTTCCTCCGGGTGCTCCAGTTTCCTCCCACAATCCAAAAGATATGCAAGTCAGGTGAATTGGCCATTCTAAATTGCCCATAATGTTAGATGCCTTAGTCAGAGGTAAATGAATCTCGGTGGGTTACTCTTCGGAGGGTCGATGTGAACTTGTTGGGCTGAAGGGAATCTAAGCTAAGAGGAGATTTAATAAGGGTGATCAAAAATTATGTGATGCTTATATGGAATCAATGAGGAGAAACTATTTCCACTGGTAGATGGATCAGAAACCAGAAAAAGCAGATTGAAAGGACCGAAGAGAAAATGCAATTTGTTCTTTCATTTATTATGCGATGAAAGTTATTATGATTTAAAACATTACCTGGAATGACTGTAGAAGTAGATTCAATACATTGCAAATATGAATAGGACGTACAGTATATTTCATGAAGGAAAAGAAAATGCATCTAATTGAATGATTCTGTCAAAGAACTGGTGACAGCATGATGGATCAACTGGCTTCCTTATTGCTCTATATCTGTCTCATTAGCTTCATAGAATGCACTAGTAAAATCCATCAGAATCCTTGTACATTACAGAACTTCAGCTGTTAGTAATCCGTATGTAACCCCTCAGATTTAAGATGAGGACAAATAGGAAATTCTAGGCAAGTAGATATTCTACTGTTTTGGATTTCTCAGTGGCTTGGTTTGGAGACTGTTCAGCTCAAGAATTCATTTAGATGTTTGCCTTGGCTGACCGAATGATGATTGTAAATAACAAACCAAAGAAACATTAAGCCTGAAAAACTGCGCAATGGTATAAAGATCAAAATAGATCTGATAAAGCCCTGCCCCATGCTGCACATCAGCAGGGACAAGATGGAACTTGTTTAGAAGTCTTCTGGAGCCAGTTTCCTGTATCAGCACAAAGATTTGACCCCTTCAAACTGATCAAGAATTTAACATTTTCTTGCTTTTTAAGAAGACTACAAAGTATAGATTTTCCTTGATTTAATGAGTTGTTTAGTCTATTGTTATAAAAAATGTGCAGCGAATGCTGATAGTTTTTACAGTCAGCAGCTCTGAGCAGCAGCTGCTTTATGGAAACCCTCTATCAAATCCTACCTTGAGGAATTAAATGCTTCTAAGATTAACCAAACTCTCATCCAGCAAAGTTGCACCAATAAAAGCTATTGGGCCCACAAATCTGTCATCATGCTCTTATGGAATATCAGACTTAATTAAAGCTTTTAGTTTAAAATAAGATCTGTAAAGTAAAGATAAGAAACACAAAACTTCAAACATGTAGGTTGATAGTAATAAAATTAGTTTTTCTTTTGTTGCTGTCCTTTTCCAGTTAAAACTCTACAGGTTGTAACGTTTTTAAAACATGGCATTCTCTCACTTATTTAGGTAGGTAGTTGTACTGCACGGGGGTCTTGTGCTGGAGTGGTAGAGTCCCTACCTCTGAGGCAAAAGGCCAAGTCCACTTTGCTCAAGAGGAGTGTCATGATGTGTCTGAGCAGAATAATCGGAAAATATCTGTAACACGCTACATACAGCATGAAATGTGTCTGGCCAGAGTCCAAAGGACTCCTTGTCAATTTGATGCATCCGTGATATGACTAAGCCAATCAACTGGTGACCATTGCTATTGCCTGAAGTGTTGCCTGACCATTGCATATTCCATAATAACTTTTGGCTTCCTGAATGACTTTTAGGCCATGCATGGAGTCCTCTCTGGTCTGGGTGTCGTAGGTGTGAGGGACGAAGAGGAAAGACTCGATTTTTAGATCAGTTTTCCTTCATTCACCACTGACCTGCAAGATTGAATGCATTTCAGGAGGAGGTCAAGTAGACTTGTCCAGTTGGGCATGGTTCAGTGAAGTTGATTGAAGCACTTTATCTGTGAATGTTTTCTTCATGGCCTGAATTCTACCATGTTGAAAGGTGGAAATAGAGATGGAACCATCCACTCTTGTTGATTATCTCATTGTCCACCACGTTATCAATTGGTTGTGATTGGGACTGTGGACATTTTCTTGGAGCTGCCATCCAAATCACGACTTGTATGTGTGCAACAAGCCGCAAATGAAACCAAGTACCCCCTATAACATTAGGGGAACCTGCTGACGTTGTCCAGCTATTTTCATTTTTGCATTCCATAATTTTTGGGTTTGGCTGAAAATAAATCTCAGATTAATTGCCTGGATTTCTTTTGCTGTTCAAAAGCCCTTTTCATTTTTGGCAAATTGCTAAGATTGCTTGGGAGCAGTTCCAGTTGTATGTAAGAGTTGGAATCCTTTCTTTTACTATATTTGCTGACGCTGAGGGATATCCTACATTGAAACATTGAAACAGAGCAAAGAGAGGAAGTCTTTATGTGTTTCTTCCCGGATAGGAGATATTATTTGTTCGTGGACTGTGTGGGAATTCTGTTCAAATAACACCGGAATCTGTGAGTGGCGAAAATAACCTCTTTTATTCAGCAATCCCAGCACAAGTTTGAGGTGGCAACAGAATCCCAAAATACAGTTCTTACATATAATAAAATGTCATTGTTATTCTGTTGCATGGGAGAAAGTTAGAAATTCAACATGTACTTAACAAAAGAATAAAGGATATTAAACTGATTACTGCAGCTGGGTTGTGAGATTTATTTACTACTTGACTATGAGTTTCATTCATTCGTGCAATTTCATGGAAATGCTGTTTTGTCAGTTTCTTAAAGAGATAATGGTCCAGTTAAAAGGTAGGTACTTGCTACTAATTGAGAAATCTATTCAGGTCCAGGAGATGGTTCATAAGGGCTGATTAATATTATAATGTTTCATGGAGACTTGATAGGGATGGTATTGTTCTGTACACTACACTTATTCAGAGGTAAACACTGCTTGTAGCAAGGGCTGATAAGGTGTGAAAATACAGAAATGGGTTTGAAAGGGTTGTTTTAAAATTTGAATGGTATAATATACTACAGAACCGTGGTTTTACAAATGAAACCATGTTAAAGTAAATAATAGCTTAGTAAAGGGTTATGAATGAATGAGAACCCGAAATTAACGAACATAGCGAGCTGGTGAGTGAGTTAATAAAGATAACCTGTAAAACTATCTTAAAACACAATGTCTCACAACTGACACAATTCTGTGAAATATTAATGAAGTAATTATTGCTTTTTCATAAGTGGAATGGAATTAGTGATGGCTCTGTCTCATGGTATCTGGTCACAACTCAATTTTTTAAAAATTTTCAAGTTATTTATCCAGTAACATAACAAGCAGTTCAATGTGCATTTGTAGAACTACTCAGTGATTGAACTCTAAGCGTCTCCTGACAGAGTCAGGGTACATTATAAAGGTGGTTCTTTGTGAATGCTTTATTCATTTCATTGACAATTATTGTCTCAATGTCAAGGGGAGTACTTAAATCAGTTAAAATTAAAATGGCTTAAGTTCAACTGCAGGTATGCCTTGTTATAGCATTTAAAATAGAAATCACTGTGCTGGATCATAAAAGTTGTTCAGCTACAGTGATTGGGTTTAGAGGCAGTTTATCCTTGCTTCTAGTCTGGATCATTAAGTGTAGACAGAAAGATTTGTGATGAAGCCTATTCTTGTATATGATAAACTGCATACTTGTTATCATCTTCCATCCATTTTTGTAACGCATGGGAAACCTATAACCCAGCAAAACTAAACACTTTTTGTTTCAGCCTTTGCATTTCTTCCCACCCTGCTGCTTCCAAGGCTTTCTCACAAATTCATCAAAAGGAAAGTCTCCGCCTTTTTCTTTGTTTGCTGTCTCGAGTGTGAACACCTGCTGTTGCTTACTGCCTCATGTAAAAGTACTCCATATCAAGATTAGAATGTGTTTTGTTCGCACGACCTCACCAGTTTATGGGCATGAACTTCTTTAAAACCTTAAGTAGAAACTAAATAGCTACAGACCTGTCAATTTAATAGAAGTTGTGCATAGATTCCTGGAACCGAACATCAGTGATTGAGTCACTGATTATTTGATATAATATGAATTTATCAAAGAAAATTGGCACTGTTTTGGTGAAAGTTCGACTATGTCTGACCAGTTTTATGAGGCCACTAACAAGGTGGCTGGGGAAATGTCTTCACACATTGTCCAAAAGATATTTGACAAGACTGCTTAGGGATTATTACATAGACCTGTAGCGAATGGTGTGTGTTGTGTGTGGCAATGATGAGGAGACATAGGTGGGTAATATGGCATAATGAAAGAAGTAATTCAGCAATCAGGAAAAAGGATTGATGCTGTAATTAGCATGAATCTTGGGAATCTGTACCAGGGCTTCAGCTTTTCAGAAGGTATGTCCCGTGGGTGGGATTTTATAAAGGCGGAGACTTATTTTAGAAAAGACACAAGGGGCAATTTTTTAATGAGGAGTTTGTGTGTAAATTAACTTCTAGAGGAAATGGTGAATGTGAGTAGTTACAACATTTAAAAGACATTTAGATAAGTACATGAATAAGAACTGTTTGGTGGGATTTGGGCCAAGTGCGGGCAGGTGAGACTAGTTTAGTTTGGGAATGGAATGGTTGGACTGCAAGGTTTGTTCCTCTGCTGTATAACTCTATGATTGTGGTGCATTGGGAACCATCTGATGTCCAAGAAGTTTAAACATTTGACAGGCTGATTTTGGTTGTTTGGGACTCCCTGTGAATGAATCTCACATTTTTCTGTTTGTTGAAAACCTGGGCTAGAAATCTGCTCCTTACTCCAATATTGTTACTCTGTTTAAACTCTAGTCTAATTGATTAATAGTGTAATTAAAGCCACCGCTCCCACACGTGTCACCTCCCACAACCCAACAAGGATGACTCCACTGAAGTGTTTCCCTTCTTTCCCCACCCCCACCCCCTTTTACTGTGAGGTAGGGCTTAAAGGAAGAAATGGAGAGCTTGTCAGGAAGGCACTGTGATAACCGTGGGAGACGGTAATCAGTGTATCAACTGGGAAGGTCAGATAGGCAAAGGTAACTTTTTTTACTGAGTTCATAACATGTTTTTGGGAGAGTATTTTAGGGACCAGATTGTACTAACTTGATACTGTGTGATGAGAGAGGTTTAGTTGATCTCATAGTGAAGGTGCTCCAAGTTAGAAGAGACCATAACAGGATTGAATTTTGCATCCAGTTTGATTAGAGGGAGTGAATCTTGACACTGTTGTAAAATTGAAGTCAGGGGAATTATGAAGGCATTAAAAACAGAACTAGCTGAAATAAATTGGCAAATGTGTAAAGGAAGGTCATGAGTCTTCTGAACAGGTATTTGAATACCGACCAAACTACCTGGATTTGTGATCTAAACAGGAAGCTTTTAACGGGAACAAAAATCTTGATATTTGACAAATGCCAGAAAATATAAAATGGAGGGGGGAGCCGAGCTATTGACTGATTACCCTGAGGCGATCAGGAGGACAGATGAGGTGCCTCTTCCTCCCTGTCCATGTAGCCTCCTTCAGTCCTGCAACTAATATCAGTATACCTCACAATTTAATGTAATAAAATTTTCCAAGGCAATTAAGCGGCATATGATGGAATAAAATTTGACACCAAGCCTCATAAGGAAGTGTTATCACTGAAAACAAAACATCTATTAAACCCTCTGCAATCTCTGCACTTCTCTGGCCCCTTGTGCCCCTGTTTGTTTTACAAGTGGTAGTCATGCCTTTAGCCACCTATGTGCAAAGTTCTGGAATTCCCTCCCTACAACTCTGCTTCTCAACTCCTCTTAAATTTCTTTGCAACCTACTTCTGGACAAGCTTATCGTCATCTGCACAAATAACACTGTGGATGAGTGAAATTTTATCTGATAATACCTCTGCAAAGCAACTAGCTACATTTTACTATTTTAAGCACACGATACAAGTGCAAACATGTTGTGAGAATTAAATGATTGTGTTGAAACCCACTGTTAGATAAATGTCTCAAGTTAAATATTTGTGCTTGTTCTAGATATTTTCTAATCAACCTATTCTGAAATGTTCTTTCCTTTGAAGCAGGTGAGACTTGAAGCAAAGTCTCCTGACTCAGGGGTAAGGACATTAACACTGCACCATAGGATTTCTTGTTTAGTGCATTGTTAATAGGGACTAGTATAAGTCGATGCAGTGCCATGTCCTCTTCCCTCATTGTTAGCAGTAGTGATGACTATACCTAGATAGGCCAGTTTAAATAACACCAATTGCTTTATTATCCTCTTCTAGTTACTTGTCTATAAAAGGATGTAATGGGATACGATAAAAGTACAGTTTAAAATAATGTTCTTCCCCTTTGCGCTTAGCAGTATATTTCATGTGGAAACATGGGAAAAGAGTGGAAAATCAAATATAAACTATTAATCTGCTGTGCAGATTCATCAATACCAAAACCCACACTGTACCCTGTCACCCAACCACTCTGGTATGTGCCTGGACACTGACCTGCTGTGCAGAGGCGGGCCAGGAAGTGGAAAGTTTAATTAATGCAACTGCATGCTATAAATAAACCTCCTTTTT
This sequence comes from Chiloscyllium punctatum, assembly GCF_047496795.1. Classification (NCBI taxonomy): domain Eukaryota; kingdom Metazoa; phylum Chordata; class Chondrichthyes; order Orectolobiformes; family Hemiscylliidae; genus Chiloscyllium; species Chiloscyllium punctatum. Next base: position 37,893,812 of record NC_092740.1, read on the forward strand.
ACACAAGGTATTTCAAAAGAAAGTGTGTTTCTTCCATGAGCAAGTTATTGAAATAACAAACGCTTGATGTGAATGTACAAAATATGGAAATAGAGGTAAGCAGTGAGTAAAAATAATTGCTACTGCATGCTTGCACACACCAAAATTGATTTTGCTTTGTTCCCTTCTGAAGTGTCTTTTATTTTTCTATACTGAGTGTAAGCTTATATTTATGTGAAGGTTTGAACACAGAAGTTTCCAAATGGTGTACAGATCCTTCCCTACTTCCACATGGCCATGTGATATAAAATGGACTACATTTCTTTTCCTGCTCCTTGGATGCTGCCTGACCTGCTGTGCTTCTCCAGCACCACTCGAATCTTGACTACATTTCTAGTCGTCAAGTGCTCCGAGCCTAGACCTCCTCATCTGTTATTGTTTGATAAAATATTAGGCGATTTGAAAGAACAAACTAGTGTGAAGCTCACAGGAGGAGGGAGATAGTGATTACACATTTCCAACTGCTGTACTGACATTTTATTTGTAACTTATTCACTGAATGTGGGCAACACTGGCCCTTGGCTAACCAGATAGCTGTGGATCTGGAGTTGCATAGCTCTGACAAAGTTATGACTGCAGATTTCCTTCCTTAAAAGGCACTGGTAAACTAGATAGGTTTTCTTGGTATCCGATAATGGTTACACAGTCACCCTTAGACTAGTTTTTAATTCCAACTTTTTAATTGGCGAATGATGATATTTTGAATTCAGTGTGCCGAAAGCTGATCCAGTGATATTATAGGTAAAAACAAGGACTGCAGATACTGGAAACCAGAGTCTAGATTAGAGTGGTGCTGGAAAAGCACAGCAGGTCAGGCAGCATCCGAGGAGCAGGAAAATCGGGCACGAGTCCTGATGAAGGGCTTTTGCCCAAAACGTTGATTTTCCTGCTCCTCCGATGCTGCCTGACCTGCTGTGTTTTTCCAGCACCACTCTAATCTAGACGCCAGTGATATTTTCACTACACTCCTCCTTCCCGGGGGCATTTTTAAATCTGAGTGAAGATTTCTTTCTTGACATTAGAGTTTAAAATTTGTAGAAGCAATGGTTGTAATCAATTCCATAATCTATCCACCAGTCACTTGATTTAGTGAATATAGTGAGGGGCAATTTGTAGTGTAGAGCTGCAACCCCCTCGCCAATAAAATGGCGATAAAATGCTTACTGTCTTGTACTTACGTTTTGATTGCATAATATTTTGAAGCTTTTATAAGCAGGATGTTATTTTTACCATTTGTCACTCCATTCCATGTTGGAGCTTTGTTTATTTCTGACTTCAAGCAGTAGGCTATGGTTTGGCAAAATGGTTATCAATGATTCTAGAACTCTTGACACTGTATTGTAGTTTTTCTTTGAAGAAATGCTTATATTTCTATTGCACATTATCACATTTCTTGCAGCTGTCTCAAAGCGACTTTTGAGGTGGAACGTGTCTTGCTATGAAAGCAAGTGTAGAAGTCAGTTTGCAAGATCTCGTACTTTAATGAGGTTTGGATGACCAACAAATCTATTTCTTCCCCCAATGTTTGATTGGGGGACGAATATTAGCTGGATGCCAGAAACCACAAACACGTACAATTGTTTACCGGGTAAACTTAATTTAAACTTGCACTGCAAATGTTTGACCTTTTAAACATGGCAGCTAATTTTCTTGTTCGCAACTTCTAACTATTTGTACCTTTTTGAGAGGTTGAAACTCGTAGCCTTGCCAAAGTGACACCACGTACTGTATAAACTTGAGACTAGTCAGAGAGGTACAAATTCACAAATTAAATCCAGCCCACCAATTTGCAACTCAACGGAAGAACTGGTCCATAGATTCCAGGATTTGCAGGGCGATGTTGGGCATGTCAGGTTTTAAGCTGTTTATTTCATCCAAGGTGGAATGGATTTGGGAGATAGATCATCAGCATTTCCACCTAAATTCAGGGTCGATGTGATTAATGTTCAGTTTTTGAGCTTGGGAAACCAGACCTAGAAAGCCATTGTAGATTGGCATGCAGGGTTTTGTGAAGATGTACTAAAGGGCTTCAGGGACAGTCTGCAACAGTCTTTGGGAGAGATGGGGATGTCTTTTATTATTCACTATGCAGAGGGTAGGAGAGAAGAGATTTAAGCAACCAAGTTTACAATAGTTTAAACAAAGCTGGAAACTTTTGCCTAGCATCGGCTAAGGCTAGGAAGCTTCAGTGTAGCCCTCACCTTGAAAATCAATTCAGGGATTAGAAGTTATCTGCCTGGAAAAGGAAAAGCATTCAAAGCCATAAGGGGCTGAAATAGATGTGGACTGATTACTGAAGATTGAAGTATCCATTTAAAGGCCAAAGTAAAATATAACTGTGGAGAGAGATTTTTGAACTTAACTAGGGGATTTTTCTGTAGTTTAGAGACTAAATTACCAAAGCAAATAGTGTTTAGTCAACGCTTTGAGCTTATGTTACAGTTGGGACCATTTCCCTTGGAGAACAAAGACTAAGAGGAGGTTTGATAGAGATTTTCAAAATCATGAGGGAGCTGGACAGAGTAGATAAGGAGAAGCTATTCCTGCTTGTAAAAGCAAAAGTAATGAGTGGGCACAGATTTAAAATTACGTGCCAATGAAGCAAGATTGATGTGGGGGTTAAAAGAAACCTTATCATACAGGTGAGTGATTAGGGGATGAAATACACTACCTGGAAATGTAATGCTAACAGATTCAAGAGGGCATTGGATGATTATTTGAAATAGAAATAGTATCCATCTGTGGGATTGCGTTCAAATAACGACTGGAATTGGTGTGTGGCGAAAATAGCCTCTTTATTCAGCAATCATAGCGCAAGGTCGAGGCAGCAATAGAATCCCGAAAAACAATTCTTATCAAGACCCCCTTTATACACAGTTCTTACATGTATTAAAGTTCAATTACTATGCTTTTACTTTTTTTTTTACACACAAAGGTTTGAGGGGCTTCTGTCCTGGGAGACAGGAGATGGGTTAAAACATGTGCTAAGTGCTGGCTGCTACTTCTGATGGGACATTGCTCCGGTCTGCCAACATAATTAGGAGGTGTTATTCATTATGTCTTTTAAGTTAGTAAATATTAGTAAAAATGCCAGATCTATATGTTCTAAATAAGTTTAAAAAAATTGTTCCTATACTTAATAAAAGAGTAAAGGATATTAAACTGATTACTGCAGCTGGGTTGTGAGATGTATTTTTGATTTGCTGGTATGAGTTTCATTCATTCATACAATTTCATGGAAGGGATAATTGCTCAGTTAAAAGGTATTTAACAGGCAGGTGATCTTTTCAGGTCCAAGGGGTGGTTGGTAAGGGCTGATTTAATGTTATAATGTTTCTTGGTTAAAAATCACACAACAACAGGTTATAGTCCAATAGGTTTAATTGGAAGCACTAGCTTTCGGAGCGCTGCTCTTTCATCAGGTGGTTGTGGAGTACACAATTGTAAGACACAGAATTTATAGCAAAAGTTTACAGTATGATGTAACTGAAATTATACATTGAAAAAGACCCTGATGACCATTTTAGTTTTACTTTTTTCATATGTAAATCACAAAATGTTTTTAAAATGTTACATTCTCAGGTTAACTTTAACAATTGGTGACAGCCCAGATAATGTGTTGAAGGTGTTAGCCCCCTGTGTGCTGCTGTCTGTGCCATAATGTTTAGACTGATTCTAATCTAAAAAAACGAATTAATAGAATTTTACATGGATTCATGCAGTTTTTGAGCAAAGCACAATGTAACTCTGCAAGGACAAATTCATCCACAAACGTATGTGTGATTGTGGGTTTGTTCAGACCAAAATATCTAATGTTTTCAAGAATGAGTTTGATGTAGTTCTTGAGACTGAAGGAAACAAAAGGCATGGGGGGAAAAGCAGGAACAGGGTATTGAGTTGGAAGATTTAACTATGATCAAGTTGAATGATGGAGCAGTTGGGATGGGCCAACTAGCTGATTCCAGCTTCTATTTTCTGTGTTTCTGTGCTATATTGGAAGATTAGCATGGTTACGTTTTGCATGTTCCTTCAAAGAAAACATCACAATTGTTTTACCGCAGTTAACAAATCTTAATCTGTACGTGGTAGCAGAGAGGTTTGAAATAAATTTTTAAAATGGATGCGAAGCGAGTTATTGAAATATTGACTCAACATTGAGGAAGGGAAACGGAATCTAAATAAAACGCTAAAAATCACACAACACCAGGTTATAGTCCAACAAGTTTAATTGGAAGCACTAGCTTTCGGAGCGCTGCTACTTCATCAGGTGGTTGTCGCAACCCCACTCCAAATCATAAATAAAACGCAGATTGTTAGCCTGGATCTAGCTATAAATAAAATAACTTGAAATAGAATTTCAAAGGAATAGAAAGAAAAGGAATTGAGGAGACGTGACCTTGAAAGAGAGGATGCAACAGCAAAAACAAAATGTATGTGAGTTAGAATTGCCAAGAGCATGGAATGAAAAGGATTGAATTGTAATGAGAAGGGAACCTGAAAGAATTTGATTATAAAAATGGAGAAGAAGCAAGATGTGCCGACAAGTTCCTGGTTTTGATTTGACAAAGATTCTTTGCTGAGTGGTTAAATTCAATGCGGAAGGAGTTGACATATACTTTGAATTATTTGAGAAAATTATTACCAAGTTACAATGCCAAGATAAATTTTATTATAATCTTATTGTAGTGTTTTGGTAGGGGATGTGTTGGAGGTTTATTTGACACTTTTTCAGGTAAACAGTCTTGTGATTTCAATTCTGTTAAGACACCCGTGTTTAGAAGTTTAGACATTTGATGAAGAAAGAGTCAGGCTCTTGTAGAATTTGCTGAAGTGAAGGAATTGATATTTGATAGATTGTATAGAGCAGTGAAGCCTGAGCAAGACTCCGGTTTGCAGTGGAAGGATTTTACAAAGCGTTTGGGTCCAACTTTAAAGATTGCAAAGTTTCCAGAATAAGAGAAGCTGCTGGCATGCCTGATGATTGCAAATTATACCATAAATATAGTTGGTAGATTACAGTTGTTTACAAACCATTGAGAAAACTAGAGGGATAAGAGAAGTGATAGAGAACAAATATAGAGCCTAATTATCATGAGGTCGAAAGCAGAAATGAAAATCAGATGCTTCTATGAGTAGGAAACAGTGGGTGAGTAAGATAAAATTGTCATAATCTTACCAGGGACCATAGGCTGTTCTGTCATTCAGGAGAGATGACTAGTGGTGGTTTAACCTGGGGATCATTAAGGTAAGGGAAGAGGCTGAGAAAGAACCTTGTTCATTGTGACCTCCAGCCATTGCTGGAATTGAACCCGTATTGCTGTCACACTATGTTGCAAACCAGCCATTCAGCTAACTGAGCTAAACCAATCCCTGGTGGGGATTTGCAACAGTTTTTAATAAGTTATTAAAAACTTTCTTTTCCGTTTCTACCCTCAGCTGGCCTGCTGCTGTGGCTCCAGCGACTGCTCTCTGTGCTGCAGCTGCTGCCCAAATATTAAAACCTCCACAAGTACTCGAGTCATGTACACCCTCTACCACATTCTAGGAACCATTGTCTGCTTTCTCATGTTATCACCAAGTGTGAGTGATATGCTGAAGACACATGTAAGTAGTGAATCATACAAGTAAGTATGTCTTTAAGGTGGTTCTGTGCTCTGCTATAATTTGCTACTCTGCTGATACCATCAGTGTCTGCAATCACATTCATCTCCAATAAATCCTGACTTATGAATTAGTAGATTTAGCACCAGTTAGCATTTTTGGATTTTATATTTTTATATATGTAAAATGGTACACTGACCAACTCATCAAAAATATTGAAGAAGTATAATTTAAGTGAGAATAAAATCCACATTGGTGACATCATAATTGAAGTAATTCATTGGTGTTTTGGAATTTCTTACTTTCTAAAGGACAGTCCAGCCGTACCAAGGTCATTTTCAAAGCTGCTTTACTGATTTTGTTTAACACTAAACTTATATTCACAAACTGCCATGTTTGAATTTGAATTTGTTGTCCAGATTATTAATTCAGGATACTGGATTGCTAGTCCTACAATGTAACAATTGCACTTCCATAGGGGCTGGTGAACAGTCCTTGGAGTTATATTCAGAGGGGTTTTAAAACCTCGCTGAGCTGTGTTTAATTTACAAAATTATGAATTTGTTTATCTACTAACTGGAAAGGGGAAGTATAAAGTATTGATAAAATTGGAGTGTGTTCTGTTCTATAATCTTTCTCTGAGAATCAAACAGTTTTGGTCATCCTGCAGTAAGAAAGCTATTATTAGAATTGGCAAGGGTGCAAAATGATTTACAAGGATATTATGAGGACTCGATGGTTTGAGTTATAAGGAGAACTGGTTAGCTGTCCAGAGATGAACTAGTCCATTTAATTGGCACCCCATCTGCACTCTGACCACCATCAACACACATTAGCAGCACTGTGTGCCATCTACAAGGTGTAGTGCAGCAACTCAACAAGGCCCCTTTGACATCCCCTTCCAAACTTGTGGCTATGAGTGCTGGGATCCAGGACCAAGATCAGGAGCAGGGCCTGTGATTTCAGAACCTAGCTCTGTCTCTGCCACTTAAAAAGACTTGGGCAGAGATTGCATGGGTGCACCACTGCTGGATCTTCACCTTTAACACACACTATCCTGATTTGGAACTATATCGCCAATTCCTTCACTGTCACTGGGTCAAAATCCTGGAATGTCCTCCCCAACGCTTACTGTGGGTATACTTATGTATGCTGAGACCACAGTTAAATTAGCCAGCATCTGGCTGAATAGGTGGAGCAAACTCAAATAGCTGAATGGTCTACTCCTGCTCCTGAGTCCTATGTTTATATATTTCTATGGACTGTAATGATTTCAGATTGTGACTCACCAACCACTTTCACAAGGACACTTGGGGACAAGCATCCAAGTGCTCACATTCAATTAAAGCTGCCTAAAGACAGCAAATAAGGTCATTGTCAGGGTTATTTGATCAATAATTTAAGAAAACAACGGAATTGTTTACCTCTTTTTCTAGGTTACCTTCTATGAAGAGTTTTGCAGAACTATTAAAGCAGGCAGTGATTGTGAAAGGCTTGTGGGCTATTCTGCTGTTTATAAGGTCTGCTTTGGAATGGCCATATTCTTCTTCATTTTCTTCCTGATAATGATCAATGTGAAGACCAGTAAAGATTTCCGAGCTTACCTCCACAATGGGTAGGTGTCATTTATAACCTGTCCATTTGAGAAGAAGATTTTTTTTTTCTGTATTGAGATGTTAATGGCTACATTTTGTGTTTAGGTTCTGGTTTGTGAAACTCGTGGTGCTGGCTGGAATGTGTGCTGGAGCTTTTTTTATACCTGACCAGGACACATTTCACAAAGGTAAAGCTTAGAACCATTTACTGCTTTTAAGGATAATCCTTTTGGAGCATTCACATCCATTCAGAATCAGTAGCAGTTACATTATTCTTAAAGATTTCTTTTAGTGACACTTTTAAACAGACTATAGTCTGATAGTTGCAGATTATTTTGAAAAGTCAGATGTAAAACCGATACAGCATTTTTAAATTGAAAAACAAAACTCTTAAGGCCTAAATGATAACTTTACTGGTTCTCTCTCCTTTGCTTTTTTTTTGTTTTATCTTTTTCCAACCTTTTAAAAAAGAATTAGCTCTTTAGCCAGCAGTGAATAACTTTTAAAATGTTCATGGCATGTAGGCATATATGTTAAGCCAGCGTTTACTGCTTATCCCTCAATGAGTTAAGGTGGTGGTGAAGCATTTTCTTGAACTGCAATTGTCCATGTAGGTAGCTCCACAGTGCTGTTTTGAAGAGAGTTTCAGGATTTGCACCAGCGATTGATATCTCTATGACTCTGATAGTGAAGGAATAGCAAAATTGTTCCAGGTCAGGATGGTGTGTGGAGGGGAGCTCCTTGGTTTAACACTCCATTCTTTTAGTGGGTAGAGGTTGTGGGTTTAGAAGGTGCTGTTGAAGGAGGTTCAGCAAGTTGGTCCATTTCAAATTGCAGGTGGCACACGCTGCTGCCAATGTTTGTTAGTAATGGAGGGAGTTAATGGCTTAGGGTACAGATGAAAGTAGGCTGCCTTTGTACAAAAGCACAATGAACATCTAGTATTGGAGCTGTACTGACCAAGGAAGTGGGAAGTATTCTATCACACTCCCAGCCCATACCATGTAATGATAAATAGGGATTCTAGATTCAGGAGGTGCATTATTTGCTTCTGAATTCCTAGCTTCTATCCTGCTCTTCAGCCACAGTATTTAGATGTCCAGTTTAGTTTCTGGGCAAAGTAGCCCCAGAAGGAAACTGCAGGGGATGGGCACAACTGCAGGTCCTTGATAAGTATGTTCTAGTCAGACAGGGAAGAAGCTGTCTAACGTGGGAGCCGTGGTTTACTAAGGAAATTGAATCTCTCGTCGAGAGGAAGAAGGAGGTTTATGTTCGGATGAGATGTGATGGCTCAGTTAGGGCATGAGAGAGGTACAGGTTTGCCAGGAAAGGCCTAAAAGAAGAGCTAAGAAGAGAGCCAAGAGGGGACATGAGAGGTCATTGGCGGATAGGATCAAGGAAAACCCTAAGGCTTTCTATTGTCTTATCTGGAATAAACGAATGACTAGAGCAAGATTAGGGCCAATCAAGAATAGCAAAGGGAAGTTGTGCGTGGAGTCAGAGGACATAGGGGAAGTGCTAAATGAATACTTTTTGTCAGTATTCATTAGAAAAAGACAATGTGATCAAGCAGAATACTTGAGATACAGGCTCCTAGACTAGATGGGATTGAGGTACATGAGGAGGAGGTGTTAGCAATTCTGGAAAGTGTAAAAATAAGTAAGTCCCCTGGGCCAAATGGGATTTATTCAAGGATTCTCTGGGAAGCAAGGGAGGAGATTGCTGAGTCTTTGGCTTTGATCTTTATGTCATCATTGTCTAAAGGAATAATGCCAGAAGATTGGAGGATAGCAAATGTTGTTCCTTCTTCAAAAACCCTGGTTGTGGGTAAAGTGTGAAAGGGTTATAAGAGAGAGGATTTATAATCATCTAGAGAGGAATAAATTGATTAGGGATAGTCAACACGGTTTTGCGAGGGTAGGTCATGCCTCACAAACCTTTATTGAGTTCTTTGAGAAGGTGACTAAACAGGTGGATGAGGGTAAAGCGGTTGATACGGTGTATATGGATTTCAGTAAGGTGTTTGGTAAGGTTCCCATGGTGGGCTATTGCACAAAATACGGAGGCATGAGATTGAGGATGATTTAGTGGCTTGGATCAGCAATTCGCTAGTTGAAAGAAGACAGAGGGTAGGTGGTTGATGGGAAATATACATCCTGAAATTCAGTTGCTAGTGGGGTACCGCAAGGATCTGTTTTGGGTCCACGGTTGTTTGTCATTTATACAAATGACCTGAATGAGGGCATAGAAGGATGGGTTAGTAAATTTGCCGATGACACTAAGGTCGACAAGAGTTGTGGATAGTGATGAAAGATGTTGCAGGTCACAGAGAAACATAGATCAGCTGTAGAGCTGGGCTGAGAAGTGGCAAATTGAGTTTAACATGGAAAAGTGTGAGGTCATTCACTTTGGAAGGAATAACAGGAATGCAGAGTACTGGGCTAATGGTAATATTCTTGGTAGTGTAGATGAGCAGAGAGATCTCTGTGTCCATGTACATAGATCCTTGAAAGTTGCCACCCAGGTTGATAGGGTTATTAAGAAGGCATATGGTGTGTTAGCTTTTATTGATAGAGGGATTGAATTTCGGAACCATGAGATCGTACTGCAGCTGTACAAAACTCTGGCACGGCCGCACTTGGAGTATTGTGTACAGTTCTGGTCACCGCATTATTGGAAGCTTTGGATAGGGTTCAGAGGAGATTTACTAGGATGTTGCCTGGTATGGAGGGAAGGCCTTACAAGGAAGGGCTGAGGGACTTGAGGCTGTATTCATTAGAGAGAAGGAGGTTTGGAGGCTAATTGAGACTTATTGAGATAATCAGAGGGTTAGATAAGTTGGACAGTGAGAGCCTTTTTCCCTGGATGGTGATAGCTAGCACGAGGGGACATAGCTTTAAATTGAGGGGTGATAGATATAGGTAGTTTCTTTACTCAGAGCATGAAACGCACTGCCTGCAACAGTCGTAGACTCGCCAACTTTAAGGGCATTTAAATGGTCATTGGATAGGCATATGGATGAGAATGGGATAGAACATAGAACATAGAACAATACAGCACAGAACAGGCCTGTTGTGCGATGTTGTGTCGAACATTTGTCCTAGCTTAAGCACCCATCCGTGTACCTATCCAATTGCCGCTTAAAGGTCACCAAGGTAGTGTAGGGCTAGTGTAGGATAGTGTAGGTTAGATGGGCTTTAGATTGATGTGTTGTCTGTGGAACCATTGAGGACTGAAGGACCTGTATTGCGCTGTAATGTTCAATGGATGTTGATAGTGAGAGATGTAGTGATAGTATTGCCATTTGTCAAAGGGATTGTTGGATGTGACCATTCTCTGGCACTCATATGACATATGTGTTACTTGCTATCTATTCAGGCAAGTCTGAATGTTGTCCTGGTCATCATGTGCACAGACACAAACCGCTTCAAGGTTTCACAGGTTGCGATTTATGCAGAAAATTGTGCAATCATGAGTGAACATTCTCACCTTTGACCTTATGATAGAAGAAAGGCCATTGATAGAGCTGCTGAGGATGTTTCGGCCTACGGCACATCAATGAGGAACTCCCACAGTGATGTCCTTGGGCTAAGATCGCCAATAACAACAGCTATTTTGTTTTGTGCCATGTTTGACTTCAACCAGCAGCAAGACTTATCCCCTGATTCCCAATGATTACAATCTTTCTAGATTTCCCTGGTTTAACACTCAGTCAAATACAACTTTGATTTCAAGGACAATCATTCTCACCTCTCCTCTAATTTTTCCTGAACGTCTTTCCTTAAAAAATAAATGCTGACAAATTTAATTGTTGAACCATAGGAATTTGTTGGGAATTCAGTTTCTGGTAGGGAAGAGTTAATGATTCAGTCAGGCTACCATTCCACTTCTTAGCTCAGTTGAAAATCATCTTTCTGGTATTTTGGAAGCTGAGATGGAAATTGTTGGGAAACAATACAGAATCTGAAAATGAAGTACAGGGAGTACTGTACTAATGGCTTTGCTAGAGGCAGTTCTCTTTTTAAGAGAGTAGAATAGTGTTATTTGAGTTGAGAGACTGATTTTTTAATGCAGCCCCATTACAAAGGTTTTCTCTTACCAACAGTAGGGTTTTAGGACAGAGCAAGTTTGCACTTACTGAGGTTGTTTTGTTTCACTAGTTCAATCCAATCCAATTGCAGTAGATAGACGGCTCACTAGCATTGATGTGAGCCTTCTGGAATATTAATCAGGATAAGGTTTCTGAATGAATGCAAAGCACTTGAAGCAATAAAGGAGCAAGAGCTAGTCGCTCAGGCAGCATCCACCATTTGCAAGAGTCGAAGTGCTATGCACTGTATTTCAGCTGTGCTGGTGACTTCAGTTCATTGATTCTAAAGGACAGTACGTGCTTTGTATTTATGGTTCCATGTGACGGTTTAAGTAGAACAATGAGAATGTTGTTCTTATCTGTGGATGGTAAATTTTTTTCAGCTTAAGCGCTTGTAACTTTCTTTTATCAATTCTGTCCGCTGTGAATTTTATCTTGTGGAGTTTACTTAGCAGTTTCAAAATTATTCCAAAAAATAGATTTATAAATCAGTATGGGATGATAATGAGAAATGTATAAATAATGATCGACTGGTCAGATTGAAGGTAGAAGTGAATATCAAAACTTTATCTTCTTGCTGTATCTCTGGGGAAGATTTGTATTTATGCATATCAATTGTTGAAAACTGTGATACAATACATTGCTTTACATTATCTAAGAAGGATTATTTCACTGGGGCAAAGTAAGGGAGTGTTATTTTTGTATTGACTAAGTTGGCAATGGAGCAACATAATAAGTAAATTAGGCCATTCAGCCCTTCAAATATGTTCCGCCGCTGGTGGAAAGTGAGCCCATGCAGCCCAGTATGTGAGTGGTTTTCTTTCAAAGGTGGTTTGTTTTATTGGTCTGGGCATACTGACATTTCCAGAATTTGTCTTAGATATATGTTTCCTTTTTCTTAACTCCAGCATTATATTTTGTAGAGTCCTAGAGATGTACAGCACGGAAACAGACCCTTTGGTCCATTTGTCCATGCTGACCAGTTATTCTAAATTAATCTAGTCCCATTTGCCAGCACTTGGTACATAGCTCTCTTAAACACTTCCTATTCTTGTACGCATCCAAATGCCTTTTAAATGTTATAATTGTAACAGCCTCCACCACTTCCTCTGGCAGCTCATTCCATACACACACCACCCTCTGTGTGAAAACGTTACCCCTTAGGTCCCTTTCAAATCTTTCCCCTCTCTCCCTAAACCAATGCCCTCTGTTCTGGACTCCCCCACTGCAGGAATTTCTAGATTTCAGCAAAATGGTATCATCAATGTTCAGTCTCTTATGACAATCCTGAATTACAGTAGCTCTCAGAGTGACATTATCTTGATTTTAAAATTCCATCCATGTTTTCAGATCTCTCCATGGCAGTCATATCTCAATTCGTAGCAAACTTACCTCTAAGTCAGAGATTGTGGGTTCAAGTCCCAAACCAGAGACTTGATGATAAGGTTCAGGACTATCACTCTAATGCAGTATTGAATGAGCAGTGTACTGTCAGAGATGTAGCTTTTTTATTGAAAAGTTAATCCGAGGCCCAGACTGTTCTTTCAGTTTAGAACAAAAGAAGTTCTGTGGTACTGTTTCTATAGAGAACCTGGAAGTTAGCCAGTGTATCTTGATTAATTTTAAAAGAAATTTATTTATTTTCCTAGCAGTAAGACTAAAATGATATAATCATGACATTACTGTTTGTGCATGCTTATACACAGTACAGAAGTGCTTTCTTGATTGTAAGGGGTTTTTGGATGCCCTGAGATTCTGAATGCTGCCGTAAGACTCAACTCTTCCTGTTCCATTTCTGTAACCACACCGAGCCCGAAAACCTCAACCTGCACTCCTCCAGTTCTGGTCTACTGTGCATTCCCAATCCAAATTGCTCAACAGCGTCATTCAGCACAAGTGCATTTCTTTCACAGATGAACAAATGTGCACAGAATAATAGGTTCAGAGGCATTTACAGGACAGAGGCCATTCAACCCATCAAGTCCACACCAAACAACAAAATTCTGATTACATTAATCCCATTTTGGCTCATGACCCTGGAGGCTATGGCAATGCAAATGAATATCTAAATGCTACTTAAATACTTCAAGAATTTCTGACTGCAGCACCCTCTTAGGCAGTGCATTCCAGACTCCCACCATTCTCTGTGTGGAATACCTTTTCCTCAACTCTCCTCTTGGCCTTCTACATCTCGTTCTAATTATTGACCCTGCTAATGGGAAAAGTGTCTTCCTATCCACCCCATGTTTGTCCCTCATAGTCTTATAAACCTCTATCAGGTCCCCTCTCAGCTTCACTGCTCTAAGAAAACAACTCCAGTCTATTCAATCTTTCCTCATGCTACAGACTCCAGCCCAGGCAACATGCTGGTAAAACTCCTCTGCACCCTCTCTAGTGCATTCATGTCTTTCCTATTGCGTGGGTGAGCAGAACTACACACAGTATTCCTGCTGTGGCCTAATCTCTACTCTTGTATTCTATGTTGCAGTTAATATTCCATATACCTTCTTAACCACCCTAACCATCATCAAGAACTTGCGTGGATATGGAGTTTTTCACCACCTCAGAGCATCCCAAAGCTCTTCACAGCCTACTTAATTAATGTAAATTTATGGCCATTATTATAGTGCAGGCGATTCAATTTGTGAACAATCTCAAAAATAACAATGGGGTCAATTGGTGATTGAACTGCCTGACTCCCATTGAGGAATAAGTGTTGCTCTTTGAAAAGTATAAAGAGTAACACTCTGAATGGTGTGCACGAGCAGAGCGATCTGGGTGTGTATGTGTACTTGATGGTAGAGTCATCTGTGAATGAAGCATGCAAGATTCTAGTCTTCATTATTAGGGGCATGGTGTACAAGGGCAGGTAGGCTATGAGGAACTTAAGTGACACAGGTTAGATCTCTGCTGGAATATCTTCCAGAGTTTTGGGCACTACACTATAGGAAAGATGAGAATGAACTGAACAAAGTGCGGACGAGGTTTATAATCATGGTTCCAGGGATTAGACACTTCAGAAACAAGGACAGATTGGAGAAAGTGGGGCCATTATAATTGGAGAGGAGAAGGCTAAGAAGAGATTTGTCAGAAATTTTCCAAAATCCTGAAGTAGATAGGGAGAAGTCTTCTCATAAACTGATTTGGAACCAGAGAACACAGTTATAAAGTGTTTTGCAAAGAAGCAAATGTGAGGTAACAAAATTGTTTACACACATCAAGTGATTGGATCTGGAATGCACTGTCTGGAAATGTGCTGGAGGAAGGTTCAATTGAGGAGTTAGAAAGGATGTTGGATGATTGGTTTTTATTTAAATAGTGGGCAGGGTGTGTGATCAAGTCAGGAAATGGACTCTGAAGTTTAGAGAGCCAGTGCAGATCTGATAGGTTAAGTGGCCAGCTTTTGCACTGTAGTGATTCTGTGATTCTGTAATTTTGTGAAATCACTTAAGGCCGCCTGAGAGAATGGACTGTCGACAATTCAAAACTGCCCAGATTTAAGCCAAGGCTGATGTGACTGACTTACAACAATAGAAAATAGACAGGTAGGAGGCTGGAAGAACACAGCAAGCCAGGCAGCATCAGGAGGTGGAGAAATCAACGTTTTGGGTCCTTGAGTCCTGAAGAAGGGTTGCACCTGAAACATTGATTTCTCCACTTCCTGATGCTGCCCGTCCTGCTGTGTTCTTCCAGCCTCCTGCTTTTCTACTTTGGATTCCAGCATCTGCAGTTTTTTTTGTCTCTAGCAATAGAAAATAGCAATGGCAATTGTTTCTGTCTAAAAGTTTTTTTTGATGTACATTAATAAGTTGTAATAACTTCGCAGCCAAGGGCAAGGAATACATTTGAATATATTAAGACGGAGAAGGCAGTAACAAATTGTGAACTCTTGAATGTTGGAAGTTACCCAAGTTTGGTTTTACTTTGTTTTCTGTATGTGCTGAATTCAACTGGAAAATGTGATGGTCGATTGGGATGACTAAGCTTCTACTAGTCTGGGAAGTTTTGTAAAGTTTGTTTCACTGTGTAACAATAGAGATGAAAATAAAAATTAATAACAAGTTAGCAAATCATATTTATTGTTCCAAAATCTTGGTTTCTTGGATTTAGCAGCAATTGGCTCTTGAATGTGCCTATCGCCATCGTTTTTGGTCCTTAAGACAGCTCAGTCCACCTTTAAAATTGCCAAGTATCTCAATTTAAACAGGAAAGAGACAATAAAGGGAGGTAACTATAGACAAGTTAGCTTAAAGTCTGTGCATATTTGGGAAAGTGTTAGTTTATTATAAAGGATGTAACAGTAGAGCATTTAGAAATGAATACACAATATAATCAGGCACAGTTGTGGCTTCACAAAGAGATAATCATGCCTGAAAAATTAAATGGAATTACTTGAGCAAGTAATAACAGGATTTTCATGCTGCCCCAATGTAGTAACAACAGGCCTGGTGTTTGCCCCTGATAGGATGCTACTATTAAGCCAAAGGACATTCTGTTTATTACACAAATACAAAACAAATTAATAAGGATTTCAGTGCCAATATGATTCTGGTGTATAAGCTGTACAGGTAGTTCTGGTAGTTCATTAGTTTTGGCAACACAGTTTGGCTATAACGTCACTAAAGAATTAGGGAATGGTATTTTCAAGAATGCTTACCTCTGTTGGTAATAGTGTGATTCCAGCGGGGATTGGGTTTGCACGGTTTGTTCTGCGCAAGCCCCGGCACCCATGCCATTCTGCACATGCGCTGATGTCAGCTGCCAACAGAGCAGTTTTCTGTGAGCGGTACTGCACAGAGAGCAGCTTTGTTCCATTTTTTAAACGTACTGCATTAAATTTACTTTTGTTTTGTTAATAAATATGATTTAAACCTTAATTCAGGCTGTGCTATACTTTGTGTTAGACTTTTGGGTGATTTTTGAATGACCATGAGTGATGCCTTTTGCTGGTCTACCCCTAACCCCCTTTTCCCATAAGCCCCATTATTTCTATGAAGTGATTTCCTATTAAGTGAGGGTTCGCTGGAATGCATCTACTGCATTATAGGAGAACTACCTGTATGTCCCGGAGACTGGTAGATTTCAGCAAACAGCAGGTCTCTTTGACATTCTCAGCAAGTAAGGTATTGACCTTACTCAAGTGCCTTCATTGAAAACCCACTGTCCAATATTAGTTGCAATTTTACAATTCTACCGTATATAATCGTGCGAGTATGCTGGCCACCAATTTAGGATTGTATGGGGCTCACTGTATGACATACTTGCATACTGGAAACTACATATATATTTGGAGACAGAAAGAAGATGTCTATATGGTACCTGTTTCAACTCAACAAAATAGGTGACAGTCATCCTCTGATTCACACCTCAGAGCAATGCTTTGGTCAATCTGATTAATTTAAAATTTAGAACATGTTTTGAAGTTTGGCAGTTAACTGTCAGTCATTGTTGACTGATGCATATTCCATGATAGCCCCTCTACCGGTGTCAACTTATCAACCATTATTTCCATTTACTTTGATCATTCTTGCGAATTGCTCTGTTGAGTGAAAGACATTAAACCTTCACAAAAAATGTGCATGTTTTTTCAACAGAATCCAGTTCTGTGCTACCAAATAACTAAAAGGAATAATAGTTCATTGCTGCCAACTATGCAAATTAAGTAGTCAGTGCATAGATTCATTCCTTTGTGTATTAATTGTGTTTGGAGATTTAAAAAAAGATTGTGTTAAATTTGAAAACATGTTTCTCTTTTGTTCTCCCTTATTTCCTTCTCTTCAGTTTTCTTTTTGTTCATTATTTAACACTGAATTTATCCATGCTAATTTGCACGTTATTGTACATATGCCCTTACTTTATTTCTTAATTCTTCAATCTCATTTGTTAAGGAGCTGTATTATTAGTTAATTGACCTACTTTCCTTACTCTGCAAGTATCAGCTCACAACTTGAGATTCAAAACTTGCTCAGGCATGTTCCAGTTTTAACAAATGACAAGAGGTCATTCAGTACCCTGCACAATGTAGTGTTTCTTTTTAATTCATACATACCAGTGAAGCTTCAGACCCAGAAATTTCAAAAAGTAGTCTATACTGCCCAGTCATACATGCTAACGATTTGTTTCCCTTCATTGAGAACAGCATGGCTATACATTGGTGTTGCTGGAGCCTTCCTTTTCATTCTAATTCAACTTATACTGCTGGTGGAGTTTGCACA
This sequence comes from Chiloscyllium punctatum, assembly GCF_047496795.1. Taxonomy (NCBI): domain Eukaryota; kingdom Metazoa; phylum Chordata; class Chondrichthyes; order Orectolobiformes; family Hemiscylliidae; genus Chiloscyllium; species Chiloscyllium punctatum. The sequence continues at coordinate 37,911,352 of NC_092740.1, forward strand.
TAAGTGGAACAAAACCTGGTGAGTTACTTCTCTTGAAACTTTTTTTGAAACTAGGAAAGCCATTGAGGTTTGAATAGATAGCCCAAAAAAATTGTCACTAGATTTGTGGATGTACAGTCCTTTTTTTTTATACATTCGGGATTGTTTGGAAAGAGTGAGAAAACCTTCCTACTTTCATCAACCAGATGGTTGTAAGAAACAAACCTTGTGACATGAGACTGGGATCTATTCCAATAATAGAATCATTGAGATGTACAGGACGAAAACAGACTCTTCAGTCCAACACATCCATGGCAACCCAATATCCTAAATTAATCTAGTCTCATTTGCCAGCACTTGGCCCATATACCTCTAAAAGCCTCTTATTCATATACCCAGATACTTTTTAAATGTTGTAATTGTACCAGCCTCCATCATTTCTGGCATACATGCACCACCCTTTGCATGAAAAAGTTGCCCCTTCGGTCCTTTTTAAGTCTTTCCCCTCTCACCCTAAAACTGTGCCGTCTTGTTCTGAACTCCCAAACCCCAGGGAAAGACCTTGTCTATTTACTCTATCCACATTCCACATGATTTTATAAACCTCTATAAAGGTCACCCCTTGCCCTCCAATGCACTAGGGAAAACAGCTGCAGCCTGTAGCTCAAACTCTTCAACCTTGGCAACGTCCTTTAAATCTTTTTGAATCTTTTCAAGTTTCACCATATCTTTCCTATATCAGGGAGAGCAGAATTGCATACAATATTCCAATAGTGGCCAAACCTATGTCCTGTACAGTTGCAACATGACCTCCCAACTCTTCTACTCAATGCTCTGACCAATAAAGGAAAGCATACCAAATGTCGCCTTCACTATTCTATCTACCAGCAACTAGAACCTGCACTTCAAGGTCTCTTTTTATTCAGCAATATTCCCCAGGACCTTACACTTAATTTGCCTTTCCAAAATACAGCACCTCACCATTATCTAAATTCAGTTCCAACTGACACTCCTCAGTCCATTGGCCCTTCTGATCAAGATCCTGAGATAAGCTGCTTCGCTGTCCACTGCACCTCCAATTTTGGTATTATCTGCAAACTTAATAACTATACCTCCTGTATTCACATCCAAATAGAGTATTAGTAATGTACAGCATGGAACAGACCCTTCGGTCCATGCTGACCAGATATCCCAACTCAATCTAGTCCCACCTGCCAGCACCCGGCCCACATCCCTCCAAAACCTTCCTATTCCTATACCCATCCAAATGCCTCTTAAATGTTGCAATTGTTCCAGCCTCCACCACTTCCTCTGGCAGCTCATTCCATATCCATACCACCCTCTGTGTGAAAAGGCTGCCCCTTAGGTCTCTTTTATATCTTTCCCCTCTCACCCTAAACCTATCCCCTCTAGTTCTGGACTCCCCGACCCCAGGGAAAAGACTTTGTATATTTATCCTATCCATGCCCCTCATAACTTTGTAAACCTCTATAAGGTCACCCCTCAGCCTCCGATGCTACAGGGAAAACAGCCCCAGCCTGTTCAGCCTCTCCCTATATCTCAAATCCTTCAACCCTGGCAACATCCTTGTAAATCTTTTCTGAACCCTTTCAAATTTCACAACATTTTTCCAATAGGAAGGAGACCAGAACTGCACGCAATATTCCAAAAGTGGCCGAACGAATGTCCTGTCTTGCCGCAACATGACCTCCCAACTCCTGTACTCAATACTCTGACCAATAAAGGAAAGCATACCAAACGCCTTCTTCACTATCCTATCTACCTGTGACTCCACTTTCAAGGAGATATGAACGTGCACTCCAAGGTCTCTTTGTTCAGCAACACTTCCTAGGACCTTACCATTAAGTGTATAAGTCCCGCTAAGATTTGCTTTCCCAAAATGCAGCACCTCGTATTTATCTGAGCTAAACTCCATCTGCCACTTCTCAGCCCATTGGCCCATCTGGTCAAGATCTTGTTGTAATCTGAGGTAACCTTCTTCGCTGTCCTCTACACCTCCAATTTTGGTGTCATCTGCAAACCTACTAATTGTACCTCTTATGAACATAGAACATAGAACAATACAGCACAGAACAGGCCCTTCGGCCCACCATGTTGTGCCGAACTTCTAACCTAGATTAAGCACCCATCCATGTACCTATCCAAATGCCGCTTAAAGGTCGCCAATGATTCTGACTCTACCACTCCCACGGGCAGCGCATTCCATGCCCCCTATGCTCGCATCCAAATCATTTATGTAAGTGACAAAAAGTAGAGGACCCAGCACTGATCCTTGTGGCACTCCACTAGTCTCAGGCCTCCAGTCTGAAAAACAACCCTCCACTACCACCCTCTGTCTTCTACCTTTGAGCCAGTTCTGTATCCAAATGGCTAGTTCTCCCTTTATTCCGTGAGACCTAACCTTGCTAACCAGTCTCCCATGGGGAACCCTGTCGAACGCCTTACTGAAGTCCATATAGATCACATCTACCGCTCTGCCCTCATCAATCGTCTTTGTTACTTCTTCAAAAAACTCAATCAAGTTTGTGAGACATGTTCCCACACATAAAGCCATGTAGACTATCCCTAATCAGTCCTTCCCTTTCCAAATACATGTACATCCTGTCCCTCAGGATTCCCTCCAACAATCTGCCCACCACCAACGTCAGGCTCACTGCTCTATAGTTCCCTGGCTTGTCCTTACCCCCCTTCTTAAACAGTGGCAGCACGTTAGCCAAACTCTAGTCTTCTGGCACCTCACGTGACTATCGATGATACAAATATCTCAGCAAGAGATCCAGCAATCACTTCTCCAGCTTCCTACGGAGTTCTAGGGTACACCTGATCAGGTCCTGCTGATGAAAAGCAGTGAACCCAGCACTGATCCTTGTGGCACTCCGCTAGTCACAGGCCTCCAGTCTGAAAAGCAACCCTCCAAAATTAAGAGAGAGTTGGGCCTAGCATCTACTGGCCTGAAACTCTTTGAATTGGAATGTTGGTTCTGCTTGTCATACGATAGTGTGTGCACATTCTTAATATTCTCAATACGACAGTGAAAACTCAGTATTATTTTAGTCATGATATACATCACTGTTTATCAACTCAACAAAATTGAAATAATTGATGATCCTTGAATAATTGGCTACATTGGAGATTATATTGTCTGCTTATTGGGGATATTTTGTGTGGATGAGAAGGGAGTGTAGCTGGCTGCATTGAAGTTAGATTAACTTTATTATTCTCTCGTGTCTAGGTGGTATTGTGCACTAAATTACCTTTCTTTTATTTAAGTACACCCCAAATATCTCACTAGGAAGGGGAAAGCTATTAAAGGATGGGGATAAACTTACAATGACAAGCCACCTGATCTTAAATAAAAATATTGATCACTTGCCTAGTTAGCAGGAAGGCTAGTTCAGAAGGATTCTCCTTTTCCTCACACCCCTTAAGAAAATTGCTCTTTAAGGACCAGAAATGAACGAATGAGCTGTTTCGGCTTTTAAAACTATTTTAAAAGTGTTGCTCCCAGTGCAGTCAAAGACAACTTTGCATATTTAATGTATGTTTGTTCCCTCCTGCAAAAAGGATATGCAGTCAAATTGGATCTAGGTGTCAACATTTTCCTAAATGTTAGTATAATTAATACATTGAAGTGTCCCATCTACCCTGTAACTTTGGCATGTGGCTTCATCAGTAGTTCCACATGAACTAGCTTTCAGTGTCAGGCAGGATGGTGACTAAAAGGGGAGGTTACGTTTTCTTTTTCTGCATTCTGAAGGGGAACCCTGAAGTGATATCGAAAATAGTTTGTGGACTGTCCCTAGTAAATGATTACTGAACGACATTGCCAGAAGTTTATAATGGACACTGGCTGGCTTATTTAATCCAAGATGAAGGAAGACAATGGAAAGCTCTCAAGGGATTCAATTTCTTTTTGAGTAAAAATAGAGAGCTTTTATTTCCTGATATAAAAGGGTTACTGTGTATTAGTTGATGTGAAAGGTGCACACTCTCATCAGCATTTTAATAAACTTCTAGGGCTCCAGGCACTGTATCTCCTGTCCGATTATAATGTGTGGTTTTTGTTTCCTGTCTGCTAACAAATGACAATTATTTCCTATTTCTTGTGTCTTCTTGATAGGTGGGCTGGAACATCAAACAATAAGTGTTGGTATGCTGCCTTGGCCCTGGTTACCCTCATTCTTTACTCTATTGCTGTCTGCGCTGTTGTTCTGATGGTGATATTTTACACCGATCCTGAAGGCTGCATGCTAAATAAGATTTTATTGGGCGTCAACACTAGCCTCTGCTTCATCGTCTCCATGGTAGCAATTACACCCTGTGTTCAAAAATGTGAGTTTGTAATTTTGAGTCCTGACTCCAATGAACTAGCACTTCGCTAGTGTTTTTACATTCAACCCTGTGGTCTTGTAAGATCTGCATGAGAAAAGTTACTGAGATGTGATGTGAAACTCAATTGTTTGTTTGAAATGTGACAGTTGCAAAGTATTTTTTTCTAAAACTTAAGTAGCCTGGATTTTCTGACAGTCAGACTTTCGTCATTCCAATGTAGATGGGAGTTGTATGTGGGAGTAACTTGGCAAATTGAACTTTGTTCTGGGCAATTTCTCTATATCTGAAACCCCTCAAAAGTCTCTTTTTAAACCGGGGGATTGAAAGGTTCTGTTGAAATGAAGTAAAATAGTTATTCATGGTAAATTAGATGATTAAATCCTGAATAACAATTTTATGAACTAATCTCTTTCTCCAACACCCCGCCCCCCCCCGCCACCCCACCCGTATATAGCTCCCCATGACCCAATAACCCCTCCCCACATTGGAACCCAACTGTCGTCCCCAGAGCTGAACTGACACTCCTCTCCTGCTGCCTGACACACACTCCCTCCTTTCCCACAACTGTTCCACATTTGTGCTGATCAGCCGCTCCACCTCCACCCGCTTCCAGACTCAACCCAATCCCCCACCTCGCTCCTCCCCCCGCTAGACCTCTCCAATCTCCAGTCCTTCATGCTGGACCCAACTTGTGCTCACTCCAACCCACCCGAAACACTGCATCACTTACATGGCCTTTTTAACCACCTTGCACAACTCCCACTTGGTATCCTACTCCCCTGGCACACTACCAACTGGCATTCTACACCCTATTCATCTGGTGTCCTTATGCAGGTACCCTACCTCTACTCAGCTGGTATCCTACCTATCTGGCATTCTATCACCTAACCTCCCAGCATCCTAACATTACACTTGGGTTATGTACTTACCAAATTACAGCAGCTGTCAAAGAGACTTTGAGGGTCTTTATATCTGGCACGTGACTGCTGTGAAAAGGGTGCATTGTGTCACGAAAGAATTGACAGAATGTAAGGATAGCTTTGCATTTCTGAAGGGCCCTTGAACAGAACCTCTGCTCAGAAATGCAAGCCTCTCTTACTTTGCCACCGGGCCTTTTTTTTAGAAATAATCAGTTTGGGAAATCCAGTCCTTTATATTTTTACGCATGCTAAGTGGCTGATATGTTAATGGTGTCAATTTCTTTGCTTTCTTTATTTGCCAGTTTAGTCTGTATGATATCTCTTGTTGCTATTCCTATTGGATTGTGTTTTGGAGGGGGCAGGACAGGGTCTCATGCCTGTCTTTGTGTAGTTGACCTCATTATTCAGAACTATTTTGTAACATAACCAAAGTTTCATTACTTTCCCATTCCATAATTAATCTGCACATTGTCAATTCCCAAGCCCCAACAGAGTGATGTGGCCCAAGTGTTTACTTTTTAAAAACGAAACCATGTATTCATTGTACTTGATTATGTGTTCCCACTGTGACAGAAGTGATCACAAATTGTTAGTTTGTGCTACCTCCTCCCATGCAGAAATAACTGGTCATTGTTCTGAGACATGTTAGAAGGATGACATAAATCTCCAGTAGAAGAACAAAACATGAAAGTCATATGTGCTGTTCAGAAGAAAAGAAATCCAATCTGATTGGAAATTGAATTAGATTGTGGGAAAGTTTTTAAAACCAATGTCTGAAGTGGAAATCATCAGATAAAGCCACACAGTAGAGTATGTTTAGCAAGGTGGGGTAGTGAGGATAAGTGTGCACTCTTTCCTACATAAGTTGTTATCAAGGTTAGAAATGTTTCTATTAAGATCATGCTTTGTACTAGCACAATTCCTCGCTGTCCTTGATGCATAATACTTCATGTTCTTTTACTCATTCCACAAGTTAATCTATTGCATTTCTATTGTAAAACAGACATTCCTTTTGTGTGGCAAAGTGGGTTTTGGCATTAGTGCAGACATTAGTGATTTGGCATCTTGTGTGTGATATCCCACATGTCAATCTCAAACAAATTGTCAGTGTCTGATGCTTTGATTTGTATACATCTTTTGTACAAGTCTCAGAGTGAAACCTATTTGGAAGCAATGATTTTATGGTCAACTCTGTCATGCGACCCAAATTTTAAGAGTGCATATGGATATATTTTGCTTGTTTGTATTACAAACTTGATGCAGTGGAATGACCTAAATGAATCATTTGACATCTAAGCCCACTTCAAACATCAAAAAGTTTATTGTTTTACACCACTGGGGACATGTTCTCTGGGCTATACAGGGACTTCACCACTGAACAAGGGAAAACATGCAGCTTAAATACTCAACCCATGTCAGCTGGCTCTCCTCAAACTGCTCATCCAATTACCTTGGTGTCTCAATATTGTGTGGTCAGTGGATGGTCAGACCCTTCCCTTCCATCCCTTGATGAATACCAGAGTTTGGACCAGCCTGGTTCAAGGCTGTACCTTGTTTACTTGTTCGACAGAGCCCATTGCATACATTTCATAACACTCTTTATCTTAATCTAGTTACTTGGATATACGCCTTCTATCAATGCAGCTCACCATTGTTTATTCTTGTTTATAGTTTAATTTCAAACAGCCGACTGTGGAAGCTGCTGTTTCGGCTAACCATTTTCCTCTGCCATTTTATGTCAGCTGAGAACCACTTTTAGCCATTTTATATGGCTTCAGTCATCAGCTTCCCTAACACATACAACACAAAACCCTATCAAAGAGCAGGTCACGTGGGCCTATGATCTTGCTTCGCCATTCAGTATGATCATGGTTGATCAGATTTTTATTCTCAATTATGTATCCATTTACCTCTGCTTAAAAGTCTTTAAAGATTCTGCAGCTACAGCTGTTGAAGTGTGAAACATTCGAGTAAGGTGGTAGAGGTCTCCTTAAATAATGTTTAACACAGCAATTGACTGACTGGGACATCTGTCCCAGAACACTACTTTATGTTTAAATCAAAATTTAAATATTTCCATATCCTTTAATTCTGTTCATGTGACGCAATGACAATTTGAATCGTATTTTTACTAATATCTTTATAGATCCAATGATAAAAGTTTCAGCTTAAACTGCAGCCAGCAGCATAGGCATAGTTTACACACAAACTTGCTCCTTTGGCAAATCTTATTTTTTTCTCTCGCTTCGCTGCTCAAATATATTTGATGTCACCAAACATAAAATCTGCCATGTGCCAATATGATTTGGCAGATTTTAAGAACAACAAGTAACTCATCTCCTGAGTCCCCAAAGCTCCTCCACTATCTACAAGGCACAAATCGGGGGTGTGATGGAATACCCCCCACCCCCCCCGACTCGCCTGGATGGGTGCAACTCCAACAAAACTCCGGAAGCTTGACACCATCTAGGATAAAGCAGCCCATTTGATTGGCACCACATCTACTCCCTCCACCACTGACGCTCAGTAGCAGCTGTTTGTACCATCAGCAAGACACACTGCAAAAGTTCATCAAAGGTTTACCAAAGCACTTTCTAAACCCACAACTCCTCCTGTCTACAAGAACCACTGCAGCAGATGCATGGGAACACCATCACCTCCAAGTTCTCATCCAAGCCATTCACTATCCTGACTTGGAAATATATTGCTGTTCCCTCAGTATTGTTTGGTCAAAATCCTGAAGTTCCTTCCCTAACAGCATTTGTGGGTCTACCTGCAGCACATGAATTACAGTGGTTCAAGAATGCAGTTCACCACCTTCTCAAGTACAACTAGGGATGGGCAACAACAGTGTTCCTGATTGGTTTGTTCTAAGCTTTCTGAGTAAGACTGTAAATTATTACTGCAACTTTATTGGTGAATTTGTTAAATTGATAAACTGAGTCATATGCTAATTGATTGAATGTGAATCACAAGGGGACACCGTTCTGAGTAGAATTTTTCTCCTTTCATTTGCTTTCTCATGAGTTTTTTTCCTGAAGGCATGTGCTTGGTTATTTGTTGAACCACAGCAAGTACTACAGGTAGGGTAAAAAGACCTGTCCTGCATTGACATAGAGTCATAGAGATGTACAGCATGGAAACAGACCCTTCGGTCCAAACTGTCCATGCCGACCAGAGATCCCAACCCAATCTCGTCCCCCCTGCCAGCACCCGGCCCATATTCCTCCAAACCCTTCCTATTCATATACCCATCCAAATGCCTCTTAAATGTTGCAGTTGTACCAGCCTCCACCGCATCCTCTGACAGCTTATTCCATACATGTACCACCCTCTACGTGAAACAGTTGCCCCTTAGGTCTCTTTTATATCTTTTCCCCTCTCACCCTAAACCTATGCCATCTAGTTCTGGACTCTCTGACCCCATGGAAAAAGACTTTGTCTATTTATCCTATCCATGCCCCTCATAATTTTGTAAACCTCTGTAAGGTCACCCCTCAGCCTCTGACGCTCCAGGGAAAACTCCCCAGCCTGTTCAGTCTCTCCCTGCAGCTCCAATCCTCCAACCCTGGCAACATCCTTGTAAATCTTTTCTGAACCCTTTCAAGTTTCTCAACATCTTTCCAAAAGGAAGGAGACCAGAATTGCACGCAATATTCCAACAGTCAACCACAACAGGATCAAGTCTCATGCTGTTGGCACAAATCTGATCCATTCACTATCTCTCTAGCAAACTGACCCCTATTCTATTTAATTAAAGGTTTGCTCGCTGAGCTGGAAGGTTCATTTCCAGACATTTCATTACCCTACTAGGTAACATCTTCAGTGGGCCTCAGGTAAAGCACTGTACATGATTCCTGCTTTCTATTTATATGTTTGGGTTTCTTTGGGTTGGTGATGTCATTTCCTGTGGTGATGTCCTTTCCTGTTCTTTTTCTCGGTGTGGTAGATGGGGTCTAACACCATGCGTTTGTTGATAAAGTTCCGGTTGGAATGCCATGCTTCCAGGAATTTTCATGCATGTCTCTGTTTGGCTTGTCCTAAGATGGATGTGCTGTCCCAGTCGAAGTGGTGTCCTTCCTTATCTATATGTAAGAATACTAGTGAGAGAGGATCATGTCGTTTTGTGGCTAGTTGGTGTTCATGTATCCTGGTGGCTAGTTTTCTGCCTATTTGTCCAATGTAGTGTTTGTTACAGTTATTGCACGGTATTTTATAAATGACAGTAGTTTTGCTTTTTGTCTGTATAGGGTCTTTCATGTTCATTAGCTGCTGTTTTAGTGTGTTGGTGGGTTTGTGGGCTACCATGATGCCAAGGGGTCTGAGTAGTCTGGCAGTTATTTCTGAGATGTCTTTGATGTCACCAAAGGAAATGACATCACCAACCCAAGCGTATAAATAGAAAGCAGGAATCATGTACAGTGCTTCACCTGAGGCCCACTGAAGAGGTTACCTAGTAGGGTAACGAAACATCTGGAAATGAACCTTCCAGCTCAGCGAGCAAACCTACATCCAGAACCTCAACCTGAGCTACAAATCTTCTCAAAATTCACTGAGTATATTAGTCCTTGCTGTATGTATTTCATACATTAGCCAATTGTCTTGCATTATTCTTTCAAATGATTCCCTGTTTGCATTCTGTTTCAGATCAGCCTAACTCAGGCCTTCTCCAGTCAGGAGTAATCAGCTGTTATGTGATGTATCTTACCTTCTCTGCATTGGCCAATTCTCCTCCAGAATATGGTACTTGCAAACTTGGTTTAAAAACAATTATGTATTTTTTCACTAAATTATTATTGCTTTTAAATGGATTTGTTGTCTCTCGAAAGATCTAATAGTGCTCAATGTCTTTTACTCTCTGTTCAGTAATGAAGCAAGGAGTGAACACTACAATATGCATTCCTCAGTTATTGGGCAAAGGCCTTCAAACAGATGACAAGCTTGTTTCTGTGCTGGGCGCCATTATCATGTATGGCTGCGTGCTTTATGCCTGGTATGTTCATCTATTACTTTGCTCTTCAAAACAGGGGAAAAAAAAACAGAATCTGGATATGGTTACAGGCTCAGACTTTGATTTGCATTGATCTTGCTCATATTTGTCGCATAGATTGAGAAAGCCGTTCCAGTCAAATACTCCATTGATGCAAACTAGCTTTCAGGGCATTCACAGAACTACAAAAGTGTTCTGATTAAGGAGGCCATTCAGCCTATTCAGCTCTCTCAATGCATTTCATGGCTCCGTGCCATCCTCTGCCTTTTCCTCATGCCTCTGTACATAGGATGACTTTTTAAAAAAATTGAAACAATGCCCTCTTAAATGCCTGAATTCTAATTTTGGACTTGAGCTGCAAAATTGGAGGCAGCACATGAAATAAAGCTTCCATGTTTTTAAATTAAATGTATGCATGGACAAGCTCCCATCCACTATATCAGAAATTAATATAAATGTTGTTGATGGTATTTAAAGATTATTAGAATTAGCAGTTGGACAACCTATTTCATCTCATTGTGATGGAATGTACATGACGATGAGTGGAGTGAGAACAGTTCTAGATAACATTATAATCCCTGAATGCTGCATCTTAAGCACCAGGTCACATGGACTCATTTGGACTCATAGAGTCATAGCGATGTACAGCATGGAAACAGACCCTTTGGTCCAACCCATCAGGGCCGACCAGATATCCCAACCCAATCTAGTCCCACCTGCCAGCACCCGGCCCATATCCCTCCAAACTCTTCCTATTTGTATACTCATCCAAATGCCTCTTAAATGTTGCAATTGTACCAGTCTCCACCACTTCCTCTGGCAGCTCATTCCATACACGTACCACCCTCTGTGTGAAAAACCCTGACTTGATTTGTTTTTCCAGATGCTTTTTTTCACATTTTAAAATAAAAATGTTTTCCAAAACAAAATTGGGGTTGGAATGCAGAGCATAATGTCTGAAAGCAGCTAGTTTAAAAATTCTTGGACGGCTTCAGATTTGATCCTATTAACTGTAGAAGTGTAAACTGACATAAATTTTCATAAGGTCCCATCAGTAACGCATCAAAGACACCTCTTCCATCACAAAGGGGAGGGGGTTAAAGAAAGTTGCTGGTAATATTTACAAACCAACAGTCATTGCGTGTTAAGTGGGAGGCCCTTGAATTCCAATTACTAATAAACATCCTGCTTAGGAACAGAATTGACTTGGTCCAAATCTCAGCCAATTTTCAGGGTGTTCAGTATGGCCTGAAGCTGGCTGTCATGGACTGTTCTAAAATACATTCATGGAATTAGAAGACAAGTGAAAATAAAAAGTAGAGAAGAGATGCTGTCAGCTGTATAGCAGCTGCTGGAGGAGGCATGTTATGTAAATTAAATGTTTTAATGATGGAACTAAGAAACACACTTAGACAATGAACACACGTGCCTTGGGGAGGATTTGGCCTCTATACTGAAATATATTTACACTGCTACAATCTGGAAAAATGTGGGAGTGGAGAAGTGACATACTTCTGTTGAGACTTTGTGATTAATGGATTCTCAAGTAGAATGCCAACAATCCCAACGTCATTTGGGAAAAAAAAAATTTTCTTTGTTCTTTCTTTTAGTCTAACTTCAACAACACGTTCCAGCTCAGCCACCCTGGGGGTGAGCACAGTTCCAAACTCTGAGCCAACCGTAAGTATATATCTGATTTGCCAAAGTGGAATGTTTGTTTCAACCTGGTGTGCTGTTAAATCGCACGCATTCCAGTACTGATTCACTGACTTACATCCCATGCAAACACTGGAGCATATTTATCCAGGGTGCACTAATTTTATTGGGGAATGAAATGTATGAGCTAAAGAAAAGTTGTTTGTTGGTATCTTTATTTTGTAGCATTCAGTTAAAATATCTTAGAAAGTGGTGTTGATTTTTTTTCACAGATACCATTTTCTTCATTTGAAACTATAATCACTAGCTAAGCGAGAGCTGTTATTTTAAAAAAAGATAAATGACTAGCTAGTTCTTTTAAAATGAGCTTTTTGTATAAATCTGCCTTGACTTGATGTTAGGAAGGGATTTTCCAGCTTTAATTCAATTTCAGAAAGTAGGCCCAAAGAAGATTTTGTTTCATTTTTTGCTAATTGCATAAGATTGAAAATTGGTCAGTTGAAGTCTGAATGATATAAATCCTGGGTGTGTCTTGATTTTTTTTCAACCTCCTATTCAGTCTATCTACAGTGAAGGTTATATATTTACAAAGAAACCTGTGCAAAGTTTCTGTCTATGATCTGGTAGTACACTTTTTTAAGATTTATTTTTTAAATTGTTATTTTAATGGAATTTATTAGTTTACTCTCTGCAAAATATTTATATTAAGGGTTTGGTGGGTGGAGTATGTTTAATTACAGATGTATGTCTGGTGTGTTAGTGAGAAATTCCTGTTGATGCAGACATTCAAACAGAATAAACGTGTGTGTGTGTGAGACACCCTGTTAATATGCAGTTGTAGCCATGCCTTCGCCAGTGCCTCAAGAGTATCAGAAACATAGATCGGAGAAACTTCTCTCCTGAGTAGATGGGTCAATAACTAGGGGCTACATTTTTAAAGTAAGAAGCAGAGGTTTCGAGGGGATTTGAGGATAAATATCTTCACCCAGAGGGTGCTGGGTATCTCGCACTCACTGGTGGTAGAGGCACGAACTCTCATGGCAATGAAGAAGTATTTAGATGTGCAATTGAAATGCCATAACATTCCAGGCTACAGGTCAAGTTCTCGAAAATAGCGTTTGAATAGAAAGGTGCTTAATGGCTGGCAGGGACATGATAGGCCAAATGACTTTTTTTTTTCCCATGCTGTAAAAACCCTTTGACTCTATCTGCATATTTTATACATTATAGTTACAAACTTGAGGTCTAATTTACCCACAGCTTGCTTGCATGATGCTCTTGTTAATGGTGTTGAAATAGAAAAAGTCCCAGTGTTGCAATCTCTTGAATAAAGTGTTGAGTAAGCTTTTTCAAAACGTGGTGAACATCATCACTGTGTAATGATCCTCATTGCTGTTTTCACTTTGGGACTGATATGCAGTCTGCCAGTCTTTATGTAGATTGTGAGATCAGAACAAACTATCAGCAATTCAACTACGAAAGGCTGAACATCCATGTTTGGTCTTGCGAAAATCTGTATTGAACAGTTGTAGTCCAGGAGAGGAAAATGCCCTAATTGCATTATGCTGTCCTATAGGGGATTATAGATTTACTTGTGTTTATCCCTAAACAGTATGTTATTTTCTCATTCCTTCCCACTCCACAGTGGGAGCATTAAGGATTGAAGGATGGGCACTGTCTTGTTTGTGGACAATGCAGTGCCTTTATAGCTATGACTGAATGCCTGTTGTATACCTTCTATGGGATTGTGCCCTGAACTGAAGAATGAAGGAAGGGCATCAAACTAAGGAAGAAAGACTACTGTTTTTTTTACTGAAAATGCAAATTACAAGTTAATGTAAAGCTGTTTACATTCTGTCAACATTTTTGTCTTGTACTCATTAGGATAACTGAAAGTTTGTTGAGGACTTACAATAGAAAAGGTGGCTGATTGGTTGGCAAGTCAATTCTAATTGAGGTGTTGCCATGGAGAATGTGCCACAAAGCTGTTTTGTTTATTTCAAAAAAAGCTGCAATACCCAGACACACTATTTTTGCCTGTAGAAGAAAAAGGCAAATGATTATATAAACTTCAAACAAGTGTTAAGTGAGCCACATTGCAAGCCAGACTGATGGACTTCAATTATTTGTTAACACATTTGGGGTTGATCAGCATGTGCTGTTCAATAACAGTTGCATCTAAAATTAGGCGTAATGTTTTGAATTTTCCAAGCATATGCTCAGTCCTCTGCCAATCGAAAGGATGTGATATTTGCCATGATCCACCAATTGTTGAGACAAACAACCTGCATAGCTGGCTTCACAACGGTACTGACAATTATTAAATCTGATTATCCATTTCTTTGTGTTAGGTGGAAAGCCTTTTTGCCTCGTTTGCAGCATCCTGTTAATACTGAATATCACTGGCTTTTCCTACTGCATAGTAGCAGTGTGAAATGGATAGCTTAACCAGTTATTCAAATTTTAAGGCACTTTACCTTTTCAGGGTAATTTGGGATAGACTGGGCACTTCACAGGTTTGAAAGTAGCAAACTTTGGTTAATTCATTAGTTTACTGCAGGCCATGACATCAGACATCTATTCCAGCAACTGATAAATTGTATCAAGCAGTATGCCTCTTCAGGTTTTTCCACCTATTGCAACCATGTCCACCCTTTTCCTCAACCAAGGATTCCCCGCTATGATAGTCAACAGGGTCCTGAGCCAAGTCCAACCCCTTTCCTGCACCTCTACCTTTGCCCTTTTCTCTTCGTTCCAAACACCAACAGGATCACTTTGGTCCTGACTTCTCACCCCAACATCATCTGTACTCAAATGATCATAAGCTGGCATTTCTGTCACGTTAAGCAGGATGCCACCATCAGACACACATTCTCCTTTCCCCTCTCATCAGCATTCTGCAAGGACCATTCCATCCAAACACTGATCCAATCCTCTTCCACTTCCAACATCACCTCACACCTCCCTCAGCACCTTCCCCTGAAACACCTGTCTCTTTACTTCCTCCCTCTTCAGTATACAAGGGTCCAAACACATCATCTGGGTAAAGCAGCGCTCTACCTGCACTTCATACAATCTCATCTACTGCATTTGTTGCTCACAATGTTATCTCCTCTACATTGGAGAGATTAAACGCACACTGGGTAACTGCTTTGCAGAGCTCCTACATTTTGACTCTAAAATTGACCCTGCGCTTCCTGTTGGCCACTTCAACCCATTGCTATGTTCTCTAGCCAACGTCTCTGTCTCAGGCTTGGTGCAGTGCTCCAGTGAAGCTCTGCTCAAGCTGGAAGAACAGCACCTCATTTTCCATTTGGGAAGCCTGCAGCCTTCATGGATTAATATCGAGTTCAATCATTTTACAGCCTGAATTTTACCTTCCATGTCCTTTTTTATCCACCCAAACACCCCAGGCCCTGTCAGTACACAGCCTGCTTTAAGCACAGCCAGCTCATTTATATGTTCTCATGCCCCCATTAGCAGCTCTTCTTTCCTCCTGGCTCAGCATTATCCTTCCCTTTGCATAACTATCTTTCTCTCTCTGGATCCATCTCCACTTATCGCTCCCTTGTCTACCCCTAACCCCACCCCATCTTCAGCATATGTACCCCTCCTTTTCGAAGCTGCCATCAGTTCTGAAGAAGGGTCACTGGATGTAAACGTTATCTCTGCTTTCTCACTACAGATGCTGCCAAATCTATTGCGGTCCTCCAGCAATTTCTGTTTTTGCTCCAGAGTTCCAGATTTTTATTATTATCTTTATCTGTTCACAATAAACTAAATACAGACTGTACTCATCCCTTCAATATACAGTGAAATTTTACATTCTTGCTTTTGTCCCAAAAATGCAAGATGAAAAGATAAGGGTATTATTAAGCTGGACAGGGTGCAGAAGAGATTTAGGATGTTGCTGGGAATAGAGGATTTGAGTTATGAGGAAAGGCTGCATAGACTGGAACTTTTTCCACTGGACCATAGAAGGTTTAGGGGTGACCTTTGGAAGTTTATAAATTTGAGGGGCATAAATAAAGTGGATGGCAGGTGTCTTTTCCCTAGAGTGTGGGATTTCAAGTCTAGTGGGCATATTTTTAAGGTGTAAAGAGAAAGTTTTTAAAAAATAACCATTTATTTTCAATACAAAGGTGTTCAAGTGTGGAATGAACTGCCAGAGGAAATGATGGATGCAGGTGTAGTTGCAATGTTTAAAAGACATATAGATAAATACATGAATAAGCAATGTTTGGGGGGAATGTGGGCCAAGCACAGGCAGGTGGGACTGGTTTAATTTAGGATTATAGTTGGCATGAACTGGTTGGACCACAGGGTCTGTTTCCATGCTGTATGACCCAATGAAAAGCTTCAACGTTTTGCTAACCAGACTCACGTTCTGTACTGTCAAGTGACTTGTTAATCCAGTGTTGTGAATCATTCAATCCTAGCATATGTTGGAATGATACAGTTCTGTCCAAAATCCTGTGTGATATGAGCAGCCTTTTAACAGAACTCCTCATTATCTTACAGGAAGCTCGCTGCTGCTTCTGCTTTGCACCAGATGAGGAAGGTAAGGTCCAATCCTCCATTATTTAAATTTGTAAACACACCAATTGGCAGTGAAAATCGTCATTGCTAGTAATCTAAAGCAGGCAAAATGATAATTCCTTGTCACTTCTATGACAAACCTAACTTGCAGATCTACTGTAATCAGCAAATGCAAAATTGCCTGCTTTATGATCCCAACAATGTGCAATTTTGCTCCCACTGGCTGGAGTTGCAGTCAGTGGCGATTTTGTTTCTGGGGAGAGTGTCACCATTATATTGGGGATTTCAGATTTTGCAAGCATATTTCCAGTGACGTTCAGACAGTAATTTAGGGCTCTTCACATCCTCTTTTGTTTGAATATGTGGATCTAGGCATTGCTGTATAAGACAAGTTGTGTAATGTTTTATGCTGAGTTAATGAGGCTTCCCCTTCTTTACTCGTTAATTCTGCTGCTACAGTTTTGTCATGCGTGCTCCATGCAAAACCAATGCAGTTTTGAGAGTATTTGGATAAGGAGGAGTTTTAAGATCAGCTTTTTTAATGTTCTGAAACTCTGAAATGCCACAGGGGTACGATGTTGGAAAAGTACTTGTTTTTAATATTCACTGATGGCGAAGAGATGTAACCAACTAGTTAAGCTAAACAGAGTAAGCAGCAAGTGATAGACAGAGCTAAGTAATGCCACAACTATCAATCTGATCGAAGGCTCTGTATTCCAGCCACATCTGGTCATGAATCATGTTGGACAATTAAATAACCCACTGGAGGGAGAGGCTCCGCAAACATTCCCATCCTCAATGATGGGGAGCCCAGCACACCAGTGCAAAACATGAGCCTGATTCATTGGTTGTGGGAACACTTAGCTCTGTCTATTGCTGGCTACTTTAGCTTTTTGCATGCTTCACCAGGTTGATGCTTCCCTTTAGTTATGCTTGATGCTGCTCCTGGCATGCCTTCAATACTGTCATGGACAGAGGCTTCTGCAGCTGGCAGAATAGTGAGGATGAGGTTGAGTATGTTTTTGCCTCTTGTTGGTTCCCTACCACCTGCCATAGATCTGGTCGAGCAACTACATCCTTTAGGACCTGACCAGCTCGAGCACTAGTGCTGGTTTCAAAGCACTCTTGATGGACATTGAAATCCCCCACCCAGAGTAGAATCTGTGCCCTTGTCACCTTTATGCTTCTCCAAATGGTGTTCAAAGTGGCTGATGAATCACTACTCCTCCAAGGGGAACCTGCACATGGCAATGTGCAGGTTTCCTTGCTAATACTTGAGCTGATGCCACAAGAATTCAGGTGTCCACATTCAATGTAAGGGACTCTCAGAGTAACTCCCTCCTGATTATTTACCATTGTGTCGTCACCTGCTGCTGGGACATGATATACCCAGGGATAATGCTGCTGGGACATGATGTACCCAGGGAAAATGCTGCTGGTGGAAGGTATGATTCAGTGAGTTTGACTGTATTATTGGGACAGTTCTCCCAGTTTTGGCACTAATCCTCAGATGTTGGGAAGCAGGGATTTGCAGGATTGATGTGACACTGTTTGCTGTTGCTGTTTGTTTCCATTGTTTTAGTTGATGCATAGGGTCGGCCAGATTTCATTCCTTTCTTGAGATTCCTTGGCAGTTGATACAAGTGAATGGCTTCCTCCATTGAAGAGGGCATGTAAGAGTCAACCTCCTGACTGTGTGATCTGGAGTCACGTGTAGGCTAGACCAAGTAAGGTTTACCAAGATCTAAAGCTTACCAGGCAAAGGTTTCCTTTTTGAAGAATACTCATGATGTCAATCGACAATGGTTTCATAGTCACGTTAGATATTTCAAACTCCAATTATTGAATTCAAATTTCATTCTCAGCCATGGTAGGATCTGAACCTGGATCTGCAGCATGTTATTAGTCCAGTGAAAATATCACAACACTAACACCTCGTCCCAAACTATCTTTATTTCTCATTGTGAAAGTTATCAAACGTGAAGTCTAAGTATTCCCCTCATAAGAGAAAATAGGACTCAAGTTGAAGTCCTTTTTAATTTGGTTTTGGTTATAGTTTATTTTGAAAGGAAACGTTTGTGTTTAAATGCCAGTTTTCAGTAGAGACCACAAACTATTATTTTTAGTTGCTGTTTTCCTTTTCAGAGCTACAGTTTATCACTTCTGTCTTTAATTAACCAAACTATAAAGTTTCTTTCACGTTGAGCATGCAATGCCAGAGTTAGGCATGGGGTATATAAAGTTTGAAAGGAAACTGTTCAACAGATGTGATTTCTTTCTGTGTAATTTAAAAAAATGTATTTATCAAAAATTTCTTTTAAAAGTCCTTTTTAAATGTCTCCACCACCACAGGGTATATGTGATCCGGGCTCCTTTAACTTCCTGATAAGGCAAAATGAACAATTCTAGGACTTTGGTTCAAAAATATCATTCATAATCGAGAGGTAGTGTGGGAAAACGTCCCTGGAATAATTATCTGCTCAGATTTTTAAAATTTCTGTCCACAACCTCACCCGAAGATGGGGAGATGCCTGACCTCCATTTGGCACTTGCCCATTGTAAAACCAGCCACCTTCTTCAAATCTAAGGAGTGATGGTTTGCAGCCAAGAATCTGTAGTGAATCACTGTGGAGCTGTGATGTTCACTCAGAACCCCTCGTTCTTAGTTGACAAGAGCTTATATTGTGCCTCTGTGTCCTTTTGTGACATCTTGCAATAGTATCAGATTCAGTCAGAGCTGGCTTGTGGATTGAATGGTAAGCCTGGGCCCCTCATTGCTGTTTGTTGTACTTCATTTAGGTGATAGCTGTGTGATCTCATACAGTGACATGTCTACCTTCATATGGCAGGTAACTATAAAGTCGATGGAGCAGAGAAAGGAATCCAGAAGGTGATCCACAATGAGAACAGCGGCGTTGTGTATAGTTACTCCTTCTTCCACTTTGTCTTTTTTCTTGGTTCCCTGTATGTGATGATGACATTAACAAACTGGTTTCAGTAAGTAAACAGCAACTAATTTCTTTAAAATTTCTGTAAAAGTGTGGAAGGAAAGACCATGCAGCATACCAAAACCTTGACAAAATCACTTTGCAGCCATGAAGTCCTTTTGAACTGTAGTGATGGTTTTAACGTAGGATTGCAGCAATAACATGTACATGCCCAGTTAGATTTCCTGTGGTGCTCGCCATGAAGAATATTTTTTAAAAATACCATTGAATGTCTGAATAAATTTGTCTCTTCAGCCAGATTATGCACATAAATTAATCTGTAACTACTCTTACTTATGTTCATCTATATCTTTCCTAGTTATATAAAAATAATTTGTGTAACTGTGGAATGAATCAAAATCTTTTGGCGTGTAGAAGCATACTGCATACTGTTTATTTTTGCTACAAAATTGGTATTCAGCCAAGAAAAGGACTCCTGAAGTTTCTGTTTGCATTTTCTTCGTTATGTTCAAGTCTGGATTTAGACTTTGCTGAAGGATTGTGGATATCAGCCTAGAGTAAAGGGAAGACCTTTAGAATGGAGATGAGGAGAGTATGGAGGCCAGGTCATTGAGTACGTTTTAAACTGGAATAGGTAAGTGGATCAAGGGTTACAGGCAGAAAGCAGGAAAACGGGATTGAGAAACTTATTAGCAGTAATTGAATGGCAGAGCAGACTTGATGGGCTGAATGGCCGAATTTCTGCTCCTATGTCTTATGGTCTTATCATTTACCGAATGCCATTCCCATTCATGGGATTGAAATGCAGTCAGACCTAGAATGGCATAGGAATCTACATTGCCCATTACTGGGGGTGGGTAAGCTAGTTAGCTGGGCGGTTGGTTTGCAATGCAATGCAATGCCAACAGCGCAAGTTGGCTGAGATTACCATGAAAGGCTCTCCTTGTTAACCTCTCTCCTTGCCTGAAATGTGATGACACTCTGGTTAACTCACCTCCAGTCATGTCTCTCTAATGAGAGAGCAACCCTAAGGTTTGGTAGCACTATGATGACTTTTACTTGCCCAGTACCCAGTATACTAGAAATTTGATTTCCACCATTTTAGAAAGAATTTGATTTGAAGGTAAGATAGAAATTAGAGTGAAACATTGAGGGTAATGTGGTTGATGAATACCAAATGCAGAATCCAACATTAAAATGGGAGGTCATTCAGCCCACTGCCTGCACTAACTCGGAGCTACCAATTAGTTCCCACCTCCACATTTCTTCTAATAATCCTGCAGGTTTTTTCTTGTGTTACCCACCAGGCATTAGAAAAACAAAGACTTAATGAGGAAGGAAACGACCAAAAGCCTAGGCTCAATCATATATTTAATAACAAAGAGATCATTTTGTTTACTCTTGTTTGCTCTTTTTGTTTACTTGGGATCTTTGGAGATGCTGCATGCTGCATCATCGCTGTGCCACCCGGGGTCAAAGTCTAAACAGGTGGTTGTAGAGAGAGTAAATGTGTTGGTGGTTATTCTCAAAACTTCCTAAGATTTGGGAAGGTCCAGTGGATTGGGAACCTGCAAATGTAACATAATGCTACTATTTAAGAAGGGGAGACAGAAAGCATGAAACTAAAGGACAATTAGTCTACTTTTAAACACTGGGCAAGTGCTGCAATACATTGTCAAGGAGGCAATAGCGAAACATTTAGAAAATCTAAACACAGGCAGAGTCAACATGGTTTTGTGAAAGAGAAAATGTTATTAGGGTCCTTTTGAGAATGTAACAAACAAGCTGAATAAAGGGGAAATAGTGAAAGTAATATATTTGCATTTCCAAAAGGTAATCAGTAAGGTGTAATATAAAAACTTACTGCACAAACTAAGATGTCGTGATGTTGGAGGTAATGTACATTAATATGGATAGATAATTTGCTGACTAATAGGAAAGAAATTCAAGATAAATGTGTAATTTTCAAGTTGGCAAACTAGTGGAGGCCATTGGGATCATTGTTTAAAATTGCCTTAATATGTGTCATTTGCAATATGTCTTAATTACTTGGATGAAAAATGCGTTCTAGCCAAATTTGTTGCTGTTAGAAGAAACAGGTGGGCAAACAATTTTGAGTGTGGTTGAATTTTAAATAATGACTAGGAGAAAGTGAAGACTGTAGATGCTGGAGATCAGAGTTGAAAAGTGTCGTCTTCCTGATGGGCTTATGCCCGAAACGTCAATTCTCCTGCTCCTCCGATACCTCCTGACCTGCTGTGCTTTTCCAGTGCACACTTTCACTTTCACTTTTAAATAATGAACACTGGTGAAACACTTAAATTTAAAATACAGAAATTTTTACTATATCTGAAGGAAAGAAGGAAGTATTCTGAAAATTTATCATATTGCCGAACAGCCCATGAAATTAGTAGCAAATTTACTTGTCCTAACTTTGCTCAAAGTTAATTCCTCTTTTATAACTAAATTCGATCATGTTTCTGTGTTCACAGGTATCATGAAGTTAATTTAGAAAACTTGTTTGAACTTCAGAACGTGTCCACCCTCTGGATTAAGATGGCTTCCTGTTGGATGTGTATCTTGTTGTTTCTATGGACACTTATTGCTCCCATGTGTTGTCCAAGCCGTGAATTTTCAGTGTGATTTTTGGTTTTACCTTCCTCAGTACTCCAGTTTTGTACATCCCTCTTTCATCTTCATGTCATGTTAAATACCTGCAACATTTTGACTCATCTTATTGCATTGTACTCTAGCTATAGGTTTGTTTTTAATATACTGTTGTAGTCTCTATCAACAATGTTTTCTATGTCACTTACATTTCTGCAAGTTTCTATAGGGATAGTATTTAAGTGTGGGGTTTGATGCCCTCATCTGTAATTCTTGAGTTTGGAAAACCTGAAACAATTAATTGGATCTAGCAGTTTGAGTGGCAGGGCCAGTGGGATTTTGAGGGTGGATGGTTAGGAATGTTACTTGGAACGGGAGTTCTGAAAGTTCACGGGAATAATGCTGGATGATGGTTTACATTGAAAGTGCAGTGGGAAGATCAGTCATTTGCTGTTTATATGCATGATATTGTTAAACTCACAGTACCAGATTATCTATAGATAGAAACCTTATGTACATTGATATATACAAAGTAACCTAAAGGTTTTCGATTAGTAGTTGGACCTTTGTTAAATTGCAGTCTAGCAAGTTGTTACTGGATCTCAATTTGTATCTTTCCTAATCTGCACTGATGTGTTACTTGTCTATACATCTGGTTAAGAGTTGCTTTGATTCAACATCTGGCCGACTTCTAGACTGGAATGGAAACCCAAAAGTGCTTAGGAATAACAAAAAATGTAAAATATCAATTCTTTCTATTAAAATATAATAGATGTGATGTAGTCTGGAGTAAGCTGATGGAGATTTTTGCAAGTAGGGATGTGTAAATTGTTCAGAATATGTATGGGCAAAATGTGAGCTTGTTATTTAAATATCAATTTAAATCTAATGCAAGCGTCTCCCCATTTGGATTTTGTTGTCTACCTCTCTCCACCCACTCACCCACCCATCTCTAATGCTAATGCTTTTGTTTATTGCTCACTAAGAAATGCCACCATATTAAGGTTATTGCATCAAAACCATGTGGTTATGTTCCATTTGTGCAACAATTGGGACCAAAACATTTTGGCTTGATGTACCACAATCTGCTGAGAGGAAAGAAGATATCTGTGAAAAAGTTACGGTGCTAGGATCAAATCAGAAAGTTGCATCTCCTATAATATGTTAATATATGAAGAAATAGAAAAGGGTTGATTGAACTAAGTGTTTTGATGCGGGTATTAGTGCATATTTATTTAACTTGAAAGGTTTTTAAATATAGTATTTGATGCATAAATTTCTAGTATAATGCAAAACAAAGTAAATTAGTGTTACAACAGTCAAGTTGGTATGGAAAACCAGACCCGGTCAGTAATATGGCTGCAAATCTATTGGAATAAATCCATTTTTGCTGCCTTTCACCAATTGCTAGTCATAATTTAGCCAAATGTTTTCTTTCTTTTAGCCAAGCGGTATCTGTTTTAGTGTGAAAATCTATTCTGAATCCTTGTGTGGTTGAACGTGTCAATCTCTGATAGGCCAAATGAAGAAGCTCAGCTTAAATCCCATAAGGCATTACAAAGTCAGATCGACATTGAGAATGCTTGTACTTTCTGCCTTTGCCACAGTGAACAAATTTTAAAAAATCAAGTTCAGAACATGTGATTGTGCCAGTTATGATCTAGTTTCAGGAAGTTGTGCAACAACTTCCTTCATATAGGAACTTGTGTAAAGCCAAGCTGTGTTTCCTAGAACCTGCTTTGCACAGAAACCTGCACAAGCAATCTACCCAATAGATGGAGCATATGCAGTATGCATACTGACACTGATGAGACCAGAAACTGAGATATAATTGCCTGAGTCTTGCTCTATATCCTCAGTCCTGTGGGGGAATGGGGTTTAAAGTGTCTTATGATGATCCTTGGATAAAGCTAAACATCTTTACTTACCTCAATCTCATGCCAGCTTTAATAATTGTGTTCTGTGGAGTTCTTTTCTTCAACTCCAATGAGAATAAGCTTGAAGTGAAGAAGTTAACTGCAGTTGTTGCTGAAGCACATTGACAATCAAATGTCCTATCAATGACCTGCTCCCATGCCCTGTTAATGCAATAAACTCAGTTGGTGATTTACATATGTTAGAACTCCAAACTTGTGGAAATTTATAACAAAAAATACGAGCACTTTATTGAGGTGTGTAGGCGGTTGGTACTATTAATCACAGCAGGACAGTGCATCTGTATACTGGAGTCTTCCTACAATGTTACAGAAGAGATAGCTAAAATGGCAGACCTCATTCATCTTCTGAGGTACACTGTTTATTTTGAGACAAATTGATTAATAACAGATGAATTTGGTTTAGAAGTTGTACCTTTTTGTGGAGGTTTTTGTTGCTCTGAACTGTGGGAAGGATAAATGAGTTTAGGTCAAAACTGCCAATTGAAGGCTTTCTACTGTAACAGCCCTTATGGGTGCACAAGCAGCTTTTACAATTTTTGCTATCTGCAGTTGGCCTGTGGCAACTCAAATGTATGAAAGCGTTGCTATAAAATTTGGTGTGCTGAAGTGCAGGCTGCACAAAGACTACTTTGTTAACATCCTTTATTTCTGGGTTCCAAGGTAAATGGATACTTTAGATACTTTCTCCCCTCATTTGGTGTGAATGTTGTTGCTGGTTTGCAGCAGATGCTGAACTAGTTTTCTGAGTTTTAATTCCTACACTGGTGCTAAATATGGGCAAACTTTTCTAACTGGGGCTTCTAACTTCCATGTAGTGGAATATTTTACTTCTCTCTGTGGCCATATCGCCTTGCCTCAGATGTTCTTCAAAATGCCTCATTTGGCATCCAATGTCTAAGATTTAAATAATTTTTTACCATGGACACTTAGAGGCGATGGTGCCTGATTTTTGTCTCCAACCTTTTGCCTGTGCCACACAAAGACAAAAGTCTTGGGCCTTAACATTCGAGATCTGTCAAGGGCAACTGGTATTACTTAAAGCTGTGGAAAAACTTTGTTCAAACATTCAAGGTGGTTTTCTATCAAGGGTATTTCTCACTATTGCAATCTTTTGATATGACTTTGTGGTAGCAGTTTTCTTTTGTTGTTTGTGCCAGTCATTGTTGTACTATGATTGATTGCTTATTGTCAGGTATTTAGACCTTAAAGTTGGCTATGCTAATTTAAGGTGGAAGCTTTATTTATATAGTTCTTGAATCTCTGATACTTGGATATGCAGCTTACCGGCAGGGTAAAAGATTTGAGTTTTCTCAACTATGAGTTATATATCTTAAGTAAATTTTGCTAAATGTTCTCATTAAAGTCTTTAATTATTTCACCACATAATCTTGGTTGTACAATGTAAAGTTCTACCTTAAAATGTTTTTATATAAAGATTGTACGTTAATGTTTTTCAATTTTTAATGTAATGTTGCTTTACTGACTTTATACTCTTACAAGCACACATTGTTTTTATTAAAATTTACAATAGAGATTTTTCTGAAAGTTTGAGTTGTATTTGATTAGAACATACAATGTTACACTAATTTGGAAATGTTTTCCTTCAATTATTTTAATAAAATTGCATGTTCTTGTGTGAAAGAGAAAAAGAATAGTCTTGCATTTATAGAGCACCTTTTACACCAGAATTTAAGAAGGCACCAGAACACACCCATAGATAGCAATTAAATAAGTGGACAGATTGTCTGTTTTAAATGTTCATTAAGGCACACATTTTAGCTTTACACAATCCAGAAGACTGCTGAGGCCTGTTTGATGTATCATCTGACTGTCCTCTGACAGTGCAGCATTGCAGTGCCAGATAATGGGTTGAACGTCCAGGAGGTGGAAAATGACCCCAGGTCAGTCTGACCCAGAATGAAAGTACTGCCAATGAGGCATAACTGTTGAGTGTTCTGTGTTTTTTTAAAAGAAAAGTCAGATTTGTACATTGTTCAATTTTCTGTGCCCTGTGGATTTCTTTCCACAATAACTTGATGGAATCGCCTATCTCTGTCACTCTTTCTTTTCTCCATTCACTAGTCTGATTTCTGAGATGAATTTCTGTCCAACACTGCTATTGGAATAAAGCATCCTCCAGTTTTCAGTGTAGCTCTGCTGTCCGATCTGATGGCTTTTGGATGATATTTTAAACTTATCAGGAAAAGGTAAAGATCTTCGATTCTATGGGAGAAGGGGGGATAAAAGTAGAGAGTTCTGCTAGCTTTCTACTGTTTTAAACAAAGCTAAGTTGCATCTGCAGTGTCCTTATCATCACTCTAGGAGAAGGGTATAGCATGGAGTCTAATATCTTTCTGACATTTAATATTTCCCCTCTCATCCTAAACCTATGCTCTGATTTTGGACTCCTTTCCCTCCCCCACCAATCCCAGGAAAAAGTCCTTGACTATTCACCCTATTCCTGCCCCTCATGATTTTATAACTTCTATGAGGTCACCCTTCAACCTCTGACACTCCAGAGAAAATAGCCCTAGCCTCTTCAGCACCTCTCAGTGCCACAGTTGGGGTGTTTGAGCTACTGAGATCCCTGATGGTGGGAAGCCCACTAACCAAAGGCTGGCAGCTCTTCATCGATAGTAAAGGGAGGCAGTAACTACTGCCCATACTGTACCTACCCATGGCTGAGAATTGGCACAGATCAAGTTGGTGAGTATTGGCAGGACCAACAGCAAGGGTTTGCATTCAGCAGCTCCTCAGGCACTGAGTGCTCACAATCTAGGCAGCATTTGCTTCCTGCACCTAACAGCGTGTGGAGAGGTGGGGTGAATTAGTAAAACAGACATTATAAAATAAGGCAGAGAATGGCAAAAGACTACATTAACCAATGAAGAGAGTGTGATAGTGCAGAGAGAGAGAGAGAGAGAGAGAGGCAAAATTTCATAAATCAGCACAGAGAGAGGAGGTGCTTCATAGAACAGAGAGGTGAGACTTTATAAATTTGTGAAAAGGCACAATTCCATAAAACAGCATGTGGAGATTAGTGAGGTTTGATAAAACACTGCTGACCAAGAAATCAGCCTTCATAAAACAACATGGAGAAGGGGGGAGTGCATAAAACAGAACGGAGAGATAAATGAAGGTTCAGCACTGACCGAGTGATGAGTCTTCATAAATCCAAGTGGAAAGAGGAGAGCGTTAGTAAAGCACCACAGAAACAAATAAAAAACACCTGAGGTGAAAATTCCTAGAATTGGCTATGCTAAATTGCCTGTAGTGTTAGGTGAAGGGATAAATGTAGGGGAATGGGTGTGGGTGGGTTGCTCTTCAGAGGGTTGGTGTGGACTTGTTGGGCCAAACGGCCTGTTCCACACTAATCTAATTTGGAGAATGGAGAAAGAGGCAAAGGTATACACAACAGCATCAAGAGAGAGGCAAGACTTCATAAAACAACACAGAGGAGAAACTACAGAAGACAACATAGAGAATTAGGCAAGTCTTTAGACTAGATTAGACTACTTAGTGTGGAAACAGGCCCTTCAGCCCAACAAGTCCACACCAACCCTCTGAAGAGCAACCCACCCATACCCCTACACCTAAAACTACGGGCAATTTAGCTCGGCCAATTCACCTAACTTGCACATTTTTGGACTGTGGGAGGAAACTGGAGCACCTGGAAGAAACCCACGCAGACACGGGGAGGATGTGCAAACTCCACACAGACAGTTGCCTGAGGTGGGAATTGAACCCAGGTCTCTGGCGCTGTGAGACAGCAGTGCTAACCACCGTGCTGCCCTATTTCTTCATACAGCAGTGTGAAGAAATATGACAGTCTTCATAATTCAGTGTGGAGAGCGGGGTGAAACTTCATTAAAAGATGTATTAAGGCAAGAAAGCATTAAACAATGCAGAAAGAAGCAACAAAACAAACCACTAGAAAGGTGAGAATACATGAAACATGGAAAGAGGCAAGAGGTATGGCTGAAGTATTAATGAATATTCTGTGTCAGTCTTTACCAAGAAAGAAGGTACTGCTCTGGTTATGGTGAAAGTGGAAGGAGTTCAGACACTCAGTGTTTAAAAATCGATAAGAAGGAGCTAGGAAGTAGACTGGCTGTACCTAAAATTGATAAGGTGCCAGAACCAAGTGAAATGCATTCAAGCACATTGCTGAAAGTGAAAGTAGAAATTGCAGAGGCATGGACCATAATTGTTTACTGCCATAGCCTCTGAGGTGGTGCCAAAAGGACTGGAGAATTGCAAATGTTACACTCTTACTCAAACAAAGGATAAAGATAAACACAGCAACTACAGGTCAGTCAGTCAGTTTAGCTGAGTAGTGGGGAAGATTCTAGAAATGATAATTCAGGACAAAATTAATAACTTGCACTAATGCCAGTAAATGGGGGAAAGCCAGCACCCTTTGTTAAGGGTGAATTGTTTGACGCAGCAAAGGGAAGTTTGCTCAGGGTAATGCTGCTGAAGCACAATCATTGACTTCCAAAAGAGCCACTTTCTACATCTGAGTACAAATTTGGAGCTTATGGAATACAAGGGACAATATGGAGCAAAACTGGCTGCGTGATAGAAAATGAAGAGTAGTGGTCAATGGTTGTTTTTTAAACATAAGTAGGTAAACCTGAAGGTGGCAGGGGAGCTTCTCTGAACAGCAATCAAGACGTAGGGCATTCTGGGCTTTATCATTAGGGATGTGAATGAAATGTTGGAGAGGTCTGAGTGACACAAGCTACTGAGAGATTTGAGGCAGAATAGGACAAGTCTGCTGAGGTCTATCCCAACATTGAGAGGAGCTCTTTATATTTTATACAACCCGCATGACAAGTTTCTTGCTAGGCAGCAGCAAGAGAGAGTTGTTTGTTAAATGACTTGTTGACTCACCACTTTAATAATCAGCTTTCTGTCTTATTAAACTTGGAAAACAAACTAGGTGTTGAGAGGCTTGACCTGGAAATCAGGGTGGGTAACCTGACAAGAAAGAAAACTGAAAGAAGTGGGTTTAATTCCCAGCACAGGCGGCACGGTGGCACAGTGGTTAGCACTGCTGCCTCACAGCGCCAGAGACCCGGGTTCAATTCCCGCCTCAGGCGACTGACTGTGTGGAGTTTGCACGTTCTCCCCGTGTCTGCGTGGGTTTCCTCTGGGTGCTCCGGTTTCCTCCCACAGTCCCAAGATGTGCAGGTCAGGTGAATTGGCCATGCTAAATTGCCCATAGTGTTAGGTAAGGGGTAGATGTAGGGGTATGGGTGGGCTGCGCTTCGGCGGGGGGGTGTGGACTTGTTGGGCCGAAGGGCCTGTTTCCACACTGTAAGTAATCTAATCTAATCTAATCTAAAGTCCGAATGCTGCTCAGAGACACACACCCAGTATATGAACTGGACCTTTCAGTATCTCCGACCTCTCCACTCACTATCAAGATAAGATCACATGGGGTTAGTGATAATTTATTGACTTGAATAGGGGATTATCTAACCTACAAAAAGCTAGAGTAAGGATAAATGGGTCTTTTTCTGGTTGGCAAGATGTAACCAATAAAGTATCACTGGGTTCAGTCCTTAGGCCCCAACTATTTACAAACTGTATTAATGACTTGGATGCAGGGATAAAACATGCAATAGCCAAATTTGCAGACGTCACTAAAATAGGTGGGAATGCAAGTTGCAGTGAAGAAATAAGAAATTTAAAAATGGGTGTTTTCCCTGGTGTGTCAGAGGCTGAGGGGTGACCTTATAGAGGTTTATAAAATCATGAGAGACATGGATAGGGTAAACAGACCATGTTTTTTCCCTAGGATGGGGGAATCCACAACTGGAGGGCATAAGTTTAGGGTGAGAGGGGAAAAATTTAAAACGGTGCTAAGGGGCAACTTTTTTGTGCAGGGGTGGTATGTGTATGGAATGAGCTGGCAGAGGAAGTGGTGGAGGATAGTACAATTACAATATTTAAAGGCAACTGGATGGGTATATGAATAAGAAGGTTTTAGAAGGTTTTGGGCCAAGTGCTGGTAAATGGAATTAGATTGTTAGGAGTTCGACCAAAGGGTTTGTTTCTCTATTGCACATCTCTATGACTCTATATGGACAGGATTGGCAAATGGGCCAAAATTGTAATGTTGATAAGTGTGAGGTTATCCATTCCAGTTGGTGGAGAGAGATCTGGGTGTCCTTGTGCATGAATCACAGATTGCTAGCATACAGATACAGCAGGTAATAAGGAAAATAAATGGATTTTTTTGCACTTAAAGCTAAAGCAATAGCATATAAAAAGTAGGGAAGAGTAGTTGTAATTGTACAAGGCACTGGTGAGACCAAATCCAGAGTATTGCATATATAGTTTCCATCCCCTTACTTGAAGGAGGATCTAATTGCAGTGGAAGCAGGTCAAAGAAGGTTCATTAGATTGATTCCAGAGATGAAAGGTTTGAAGAGGGAAAATTGAGCAGTTTTGGCCTATACACACATTAGAATTTAGAAGGATGTGAGAAATTCTAATTGAGACATATAAGATGCTAAAGACAAAATAGCAGATGTTTCCTTTTGTAGAGCAATGTAGAATGAATGGTCATACTTTACTCTTGGGGTTGGCAGATTTAAATCAGAGATAAGGAGGATTACTTCCTCTCCAGTTGTGAATCTGTGCAACTCACTACCCCAGAATGGGCTAGACTCCAGAGATCAATGAACTTAAAGGAGGACATTGCTTTTTAGTTAGGCATGCGATAAAGCATTCTGAGAGTGGGCAGAAAAGTGGAAAACCAGATGAGATCAATCATATTAAAGGGTGGAGCAAGCTTGAGGGGCTAAATTGCCAACTCCTGCTCCTAGTTATGTTCTTTTATATATAATAGCATTCACTCACTTTGAGCCTCACATTATCTTGCCTTGCCTTTCTGCAGTTTGCCCTCTCAGACGGACATACTGCTGTCTTGTGCTGTAGACACAAAGGAAGGAAGCTTGTTGTAGTTGTCAACAGTCCGCAGTCAAGTTAAAGGAGATAGCTTTCGCTCAGAGGGTCCCAGCAGAGTAAGTCAATGCTCCAGTACCAATTCAGAGCAAGGTAGGCATACAGGTAGGCTCAGTGTGAGGGAGCACTATCAGAGCAAGCCAAGAGCTCAAAATTGCAGACTGGTCTAGTCCATGAACTGGAGTATGTGTTCTTGAGCACACAGTGTCCTTACTGCAGTATTACAATGATAGTTGCTGGTGCAGTATCGAAGTGTCGGGTAAGTGGATTGGAGTTGTGCCATGAGGGCTTTAGAGGCTGGCACATGTGAGATGCCAATGTCCATAGGTATGTGGAGCATATGGTCAGTGCCTATGGAGCCTGCCCTGCAATGTTGCTGCGTGGTGTCCAACATGGGGGTCATTTAGAGGAAGCAGCGAGCTGACTCCACCAGGTCCACACTCCAGTTTCCATGTAGAGTTTGCTGGACATCGAACTTGTTTGGCAAAATGGCAAGCTGATTATCTGTGAGCTCTTACCAAAAAGTGTGTAACAAGCATCAATCTTCATCAATTGTCATCTTACCGCGGCCTAGTGAGCATCTCCCCATACCACTTGGGGAAAGTATAACAGATAGTGCAAATTGCTCCTGACATTGAGAGGGTATTTGCTGTGCTTGTCACCCAATTGTGCCACATATCTCACTCTTACCAACATCACTCTCTTTGTCTCTTTTCTTAACTTCAGTCTTGTTTCTTATGTCTTTAAGCATTTGTGGTGATTCATTTGTGTTTAGATTTTTTTAAAGAAATTATATTTTTTCTGGACTGAGTTGAGCACCGTTTAAATGCATTCTGTTGCTGTTCTCCATCATCAACTTGCCAACAAGATCCATTTTATTTTCTCAGGTTCCACTTGCAATCTCTCAAAATTGTTTTTCCTCCATTCACGTGTGAAACATAGCAGCATTAACCTTACTTTTTTGCAAGGTTTGTAGCTCAGGTTGAGGTTTAGGGTGTAGGTTTGCTTGCTGAGCTGTAGGTTTGATATCCAGACGTTTCATTACCTGGCTAGGTAACATCATCAGTGGCAACCTCCAAGTGGAATGAAGCTGTTGTCTCCTGCTTTCTATTTATATGTTTGTCCTGGATGGGGTTCCTGGTGATGTCATTTCCTGTTCGTTTTCTGAGGGGTTGATAAATCTAGATCTATGTGCTTGTTTTATGGCGTTGTGGTTGGAGTGCCAGGCCTGTAGGAATTCTCTGACATGTCTTTGCTTAGCCTGTCCCAGATTAGAGGTGTTGTCCCAGTTGAAAAAACAACAAATAAAAAACACCATTTCGACTGGGACAACACATCTATCCTGGCAGGCTTGCATTATTAGTAAGAAATGAAATTAAATTGATAGCAAGAAGCAATATAGAGTCAGAAGGTGTAGAATTTGTAGAGTTGAGGAACAACAAAGGAGAAAAGACCCTGATGGACATTGTGTACAGGCCTCCAAGCTGTGGTCAGGATGTGGGGAAGAAAATAAATCAAAATCAAGACATGTAAGAAAGGCACTATAACACTAATCATAGGGAATTCAATATGTAGGTGGTCTGGGAAAATCAGGTTGGTAGCAGACCTCAAGAAAATTAAGATGTGGAATATCTACGGAATGGTGTTTTGGAATACCTTGTGGTAGAGCCCACAAGAAACAGCAATTCTGGATTTGGTGATGTGTAATGAGACAAACTTGATTAGAGATCTTAAGCTGAAGGAATTCCTATGGGGCAATGGCCATAATATGATAGAATTCACCCAGCAGTTTGAGGGGGAGAAGCTGGCCAGAGTTGATTTGAAGGTGAGTCTAACATGAAGATGGTGGAACAGCAATGGCAGGAATTTCTGGGGATAATTCAGGAGACACAGGAAAAATCCCAAGGAAAAGGAACTCTATTAAGGGGAGGGTGAAGCAACCATAGCTGACAAGGAAAGCTAGGGACACATCAAAACAAAAGAAAAGGCATACAATATGGTGAAGGCTAGTGGGAAACCAAGGGATTGGAATGAAATATGAGGCTAGTAATAAAAGAGAAGATTGCAAGAGTGTTTTTGATATATAAAAGATAACAGAGGCAAGAGTGGACATTGGACCACTGGAAACGGGGAGCAAGAAAATGGCAAGTGAACTGAATTGGTACTTTGCATTAGTTTTCACAATGGAAGACACCTACAGCATATCAGAACTTCAAGAGAGTCGGGAGGAGAGGGGAGTGTAGTGGCCATCACTAAGGAGAAGGTGCTAGATAAGCTAAGAGGACTGAAGATGGATAAATCACCTGGACTAGATGGACTCTCTGGTCAGGGAGCAGCCTGACCTGCTGTGCTTTCCTAGCACCACACTCTCGACTCTAATCTCCAGCATCTGCAGTCCTCACTTTCGCCTCGATGGACTCTCACCCAAGAGTTCAGGAAGGGTTCCAGAGAACTGGCAAATGGCTCATGTAACAGTCCTGCTTAAGAAGGGAGGTTGGCAGAGGACAGGAAATGTCAGCCCGATAGGCCGATTAGCCTAACCTCAGTTGTTGGTAAGACTTTAAGAGTTCATTATTAAGGATAAGATTGCAGAGTACTTGGAAGTGCCTGGTAAAATACAATTGAGTCAACATGGCTTCGTCAAGATGTGATCATGCCTGACAAATCTGTTAGAATTCTTTGAGGTGGTAATAAACAAGTTAGACAAAGGAGAGCCAGTGGACATGATCTATTTCAGTTTCCAGAAGGTGTTTGACAAGGTACTGCA